>NC_081165.1:4334164-4934164 GCF_012432095.1 Onychostoma macrolepis
GTTTTCGCATGAAGAAATGTCCATTTCAATTTATTCAGCGGCCCTACATAATGCTTCCGTGACATTCATTATGCAAATTTTACAGTATTATGGCATGAAAATGACATGAATGGGTTCCACAGAGCGTGCTGAGTACAGTAAAGGTGTTTTCACCAACAATATTGCACAAATTTCGGTGTCCACGGAAGCATTATTTAGGCGCACTGAATAAATTGAAATGGACGTTTTCATGAAGAAATGTCCATTTCCAATTTATTCAGCGGCCCTACATAGTGCTTCCGTGGACATTCATTATGCAAAATAAGACATTTTATGTACTCTAATGTACATGGGGCTGCTGGGTGATGTTCCTGGGCACTAAACTGTAGGTATTACTCAGTTATATCATTACAGTTATGAAATATGACTTTTTACTATATCGTCCACGGAACACCTACGGAGGCACCGTCAAATAAGTTACAGGTGGTCATGCACCATATGTGGTGAAGTTCACCAAAATCCAACTCCAAATTCCAACATAAGAAACAACAATTTTAATGCAAATTATACAGTATTATGGCATAAAATGACATGAATGGGTTCCACAGTTCCACAGAGCGTGCTGAGTACAGTAGAGGTATTTTCACCAACAATATTGCACAAATTTAGGTGTCCACGGAAGCATTATGTAGGGCCCGTTGAATAAATTGGAAATGGACGTTTTCACATGAAGAAATGTCCATTTCAATTTATTCAGCGGCCCTACATAGTGCTTCCGTGACATTCATTTTATGCAAATTTTACAGTATTATGGCATGAAAATGACATGAATGGGTTCCACTGAGCGTGTTGAGTACAGTAGAGGTGTTTTCACCAACAATATTGCACAAATTTGGTGTCCACGGAAGCATTATGTAGGGCCCGCTGAATAAATTAAAATGGACGTTTTCATGAAGAAATGTCCATTTCCAATTTATTCAGCGGCCCTACATAGTGCTTCCGTGACATTCATTTTATGCAAATTTTACAGTATTATGGCATGAAAATGACATGAATGGGTTCCACTGAGCGTGCTGAGTACAGTAGTGGTGTTTTCACCAACAATATTGCACAAATTTAGGTGTCCACGGAAGCATTATTTAGGGCGCTGAATAAATTGGAAATGGACGTTTTCACATGAAGAAATGTCTATTTCCAATTTATTCAGCGGCCCTACATAGTGCTTCCGTGGACATTCATTTTTATGCAAATTTTACAGTATTATGGAATGAAAATGACATGAATGGGTTCCACTGAGCGTGCTGAGTACAGTAGAGGTGTTTTCACCAACAATATTGCACAAATTTAGGTGTCCACGGAAGCATTATGTAGGGTGCGCTGAATAAATTGGAAATGGACGTTTTTGCATGAAGAAATGTCCATTTCCAATTTATTCAGCGGGCCCTACATAATGCTTCCGTGGACATTCATTTTTATGCAAAATAAGACATTTTATGTACTCTAATGTACATGGGGCTGCTGGGTGATGTTCCCTGGGCACTAAACTGTAGGTATTACTCAGTTATATCATTACAGTTATGAAATATGACTTTTTACTATATCGTCCACGGAACACCTACGGAGGCACCGTCAAATAAGTTACAGGTGGTCATGCACCATATGTGGTGAAGTTCACCAAAATCCAACTCCAAATTCCAACATAAGAAACAACAATTTTAATGCAAATTATACAGTATTATGGCATGAAAATGACATGAATGGGTTCCACAGTTCCACAGAGCGTGCTGAGTACAGTAGAGGTATTTTCACCAACAATATTGCACAAATTTAGGTGTCCACGGAAGCATTATGTAGGGCCCGTTGAATAAATTGGAAATGGACGTTTTCACATGAAGAAATGTCCATTTCCAATTTATTCAGCGGGCCCTACATAGTGCTTCCGTGGACATTCATTTTTATGCAAATTTTACAGTATTATG
Source organism: Onychostoma macrolepis (assembly GCF_012432095.1). Lineage (NCBI taxonomy): Eukaryota > Metazoa > Chordata > Actinopteri > Cypriniformes > Cyprinidae > Onychostoma > Onychostoma macrolepis. The sequence goes on from NC_081165.1 coordinate 4,336,123, forward strand.
GCATGAAAATGACATGAATGGGTTCCACTGAGCGTGCTGAGTACAGTAGAGGTGTTTTCACCAACAATATTGCACAAATTTGGTGTCCACGGAAGCATTATGTAGGGCCGCTGAATAAATTGGAAATGGACGTTTTCACATGAAGAAATGTCCATTTCCAATTTATTCAGCGGGCCCTACATAGTGCTTCCGTGACATTCATTATGCAAATTTTACAGTATTATGGCATGAAAATGACATGAATGGGTTCCACTGAGCGTGCTGAGTACAGTAGAGGTGTTTTCACCAACAATATTGCACAAATTTAGGTGTCCACGGAAGCATTATTTAGGGCGCTGAATAAATTGGAAATGGACGTTTCGCATGAAGAAATGTCTATTTCCAATTTATTCAGCGGCCCTACATAATGCTTCCGTGGACATTCATTATGCAAATTTTACAGTATTATGGAATGAAAATGACATGAATGGGTTCCACTGAGCGTGCTGAGTACAGTAGTGGTGTTTTCACCAACAATATTGCACAAATTTAGGTGTCCACGGAAGCATTATGTAGGGTGCGCTGAATAAATTGGAAATGGACGTTTTTGCATGAAGAAATGTCCATTTCCAATTTATTCAGCGGGCCCTACATAATGCTTCCGTGACATTCATTTTATGCAAAATAAGACATTTTATGTACTCTAATGTACATGGGGCTGCTGGGTGATGTTCCCTGGGCACTAAACTGTAGGTATTACTCAGTTATATCATTGCAGTTATGAAATATGACTTTTTACTATATCGTCCACGGAACACCTACGGAGGCACCGTCAAATAAGTTACAGGTGGTCATGCACCATATGTGGTGAAGTTCACCAAAATCCAACTCAAATTCCAATATAAGAAACAACAATTTTAATGCAAATTATACAGTATTATGGCATGAAAATGACATGAATGGGTTCCACAGTTCCACAGAGCATGCTGAGTACAGTAGAGGTATTTTCACCAACAATATTGCACAAATTTGGTGTCCACGGAAGCATTATGTAGGGCCGCTGAATAAATTGGAAATGGACGTTTTCACATGAAGAAATGTCCATTTCCAATTTATTCAGCGGCCCTACATAGTGCTTCCGTGGACATTCATTTTTATGCAAATTTTACAGTATTATGGCATGAAAATGACATGAATAGGTTCCACTGAGCGTGCAGAGTACAGTAGATGTGTTTTCACCAACAATATTGCACAAATTTCGGTGTCCACGGAAGCATTATGTAGGGCCGCTGAATAAATTGGAAATGGGCGTTTTCACATGAAGAAATGTCCATTTCCAATTTATTCAGCGGCCCTACATAGTGCTTCCGTGACATTCATTATGCAAATTTTACAGTATTATGGCATGAAAATGACATGAATGGGTTCCACTGAGCGTGCTGAGTACAGTAGAGGTGTTTTCACCAACAATATTGCACAAATTTAGGTGTCCACGGAAGCATTATGTAGGGTGCGCTGAATAAATTGGAAATGGACGTTTTTGCATGAAGAAATGTCCATTTCCAATTTATTCAGCGGCCCTACATAATGCTTCCGTGACATTCATTTTATGCAAAATAAGACATTTTATGTACTCTAATGTACATGGGGCTGCTGGGTGATGTTCCCTGGGCACTAAACTGTAGGTATTACTCAGTTATATCATTGCAGTTATGAAATATGACTTTTTACTATATCGTCCACGGAACACCTACGGAGGCACCGTTAAATAAGTTACAGGTGGTCATGCACCATATGTGGTGAAGTTCACCAAAATCCAACTCCAAATTCCAACATAAGAAACAACAATTTTAATGCAAATTATACAGTATTATGGCATGAAAATGACATGAATGGGTTCCACAGTTCCACAGAGCGTGCTGAGTACAGTAGAGGTATTTTCACCAACAATATTGCACAAATTTATGTGTCCACGGAAGCATTATGTAGGGCCCGCTGAATAAATTGGAAATGGACGTTTTCACATGAAGAAATGTCCATTTCCAATTTATTCAGCGGCCCTACATAATGCTTCCGTGACATTCATTTTATGCAAATTTTACAGTATTATGGCATGAAAATGACATGAATAGGTTCCACTGAGCGTGCTGAGTACAGTAGATGTGTTTTCACCAACAATATTGCACAAATTTCGGTGTCCACGGAAGCATTATGTAGGGCCCGCTGAATAAATTGGAAATGGACGTTTTCACATGAAGAAATGTCCATTTCAATTTATTCAGCGGCCCTACATAGTGCTTCCGTGACATTCATTTTATGCAAATTGTACAGTATTATGGCATGAAAATGACATGAATGGGTTCCACTGAGCGTGCTGAGTACAGTAGAGGTGTTTTCACCAACAATATTGCACAAATTTACGTGTCCACGGAAGCATTATTTAGGGCGCGCTGAATAAATTGGAAATGGACGTTTTTGCATGAAGAAATGTCCATTTCCAATTTATTCAGTGGGCCCTACATAATGCTTCCGTGGACATTCATTTTTATGCAAAATAAGACATTTTATGTACTCTAATGTACATGGGGCTGCTGGGTGATGTTCCTGGGCACTAAACTGTAGGTATTACTCAGTTATATCATTGCAGTTATGAAATATGACTTTTACTATATCGTCCACGGAACACCTACGGAGGCACCGTTAAATAAGTTACAGGTGGTCATGCACCATATGTGGTGAAGTTCACCAAAATCCAACTCCAAATTCCAACATAAGAAACAACAATTTTAATGCAAATTATACAGTATTATGGCATGAAAATGACATGAATGGGTTCCACAGTTCCACAGAGCGTGCTGAGTACAGTAGAGGTATTTTCACCAACAATATTGCACAAATTTATGTGTCACGGAAGCATTATGTAGGGCCCGCTGAATAAATTGGAAATGGACGTTTTCACATGAAGAAATGTCCATTTGCAATTTATTCAGCGGCCCTACATAGTGCTTCCGTGACATTCATTATGCAAATTTTACAGTATTATGGCATGAAAATGACATGAATAGGTTCCACTGAGCGTGCTGAGTACAGTAGATGTGTTTTCACCAACAATATTGCACAAATTTCGGTGTCCACGGAAGCATTATGTAGGGCCCGCTGAATAAATTGGAAATGGACGTTTTCACATGAAGAAATGTCCATTTCAATTTATTCAGTGGGCCCTACATAATGCTTCCGTGACATTCATTTTATGCAAATTGTACAGTATTATGGCATGAAAATGACATGAATGGGTTCCACTGAGCGTGCTGAGTACAGTAGAGGTGTTTTCACCAACAATATTGCACAAATTTACGTGTCCACGGAAGCATTATTTAGGGCGCGCTGAATAAATTGGAAATGGACGTTTTCGCATGAAGAAATGTCCATTTCCAATTTATTCAGTGGGCCCTACATAATGCTTCCGTGGACATTCATTTTTATGCAAAATAAGACATTTTATGTGCTCTAATGTACATGGGGCTGCTGGGTGATGTTCCCTGGGCACTAAAATGTAGGTATTACACAGTTATATCATTGCAGTTATGAAATATGACTTTTTACTATATCGTCCACGGAACACCTACGGAGGCACCGTCAAATAAGTTACAGGTGGTCATGCACCATATGTGGTGAAGTTCACAAAAATCCAACTCAAATTCCAACATAAGAAACAACAATTTTAATGCAAATTATACAGTATTATGGCATGAAAATGACATGAATGGGTTCCACAGTTCCACAGAGCGTGCTGAGTACAGTAGAGGTATTTTCACCAACAATATTGCACAAATTTATGTGTCCACGGAAGCATTATGTAGGGCCCGCTGAATAAATTGGAAATGGACGTTTTCACATGAAGAAATGTCCATTTGCAATTTATTCAGCGGCCCTACATAGTGCTTCCGTGGACATTCATTTTTATGCAAATTTTACAGTATTATGGCATGAAAATGACATGAATAGGTTCCACTGAGCGTGCTGAGTACAGTAGATGTGTTTTCACCAACAATATTGCACAAATTTCGGTGTCCACGGAAGCATTATGTAGGGCCCGCTGAATAAATTGGAAATGGACGTTTTCACATGAAGAAATGTCCATTTCAATTTATTCAGCGGCCCTACATAGTGCTTCCGTGACATTCATTTTATGCAAATTGTACAGTATTATGGCATGAAAATGACATGAATGGGTTCCACTGAGCGTGCTGAGTACAGTAGAGGTGTTTTCACCAACAATATTGCACAAATTTACGTGTCCACGGAAGCATTATTTAGGGCGCGCTGAATAAATTGGAAATGGACGTTTTCGCATGAAGAAATGTCCATTTCCAATTTATTCAGTGGGCCCTACATAATGCTTCCGTGGACATTCATTTTTATGCAAAATAAGACATTTTATGTGCTCTAATGTACATGGGGCTGCTGGGTGATGTTCCCTGGGCACTAAAATGTAGGTATTACACAGTTATATCATTGCAGTTATGAAATATGACTTTTTACTATATCGTCCACGGAACACCTACGGAGGCACCGTCAAATAAGTTACAGGTGGTCATGCACCATATGTGGTGAAGTTCACAAAAAAAATCCAACTCCAAATTCCAATATAAGAAACAACCATTTTTATGCAAATTTTACAGTATTATGGCATGAAAATTACATGAATGGGTTGAATGAATATTGCACAAATTTAAGTGTCCACGGAAGCATTATGTAGGTCCCGCTGAATAAATTGGAAATGGATGTTTTCACATGAAGAAATGTCCATTTCTAATTAATACAGCGGGCCCTACATAATGCTTCCGTGGACATTCATTTTTATGCAAATTTTACAGTATTATGGCATGAAAATGACACCAGCCTATTAACCCGGAACCATACAATAAACTGCAAGTGGACACATATCCCACTTGCAGTGTATTCAATTGAATGGCTATTTAATAAAGTGCGAGTGGACACATATCCCACTTGCAATGTATTCAATTGAATGGCTATAGTAGGTTAGTGGGATGATTGTCCACCAACCTATTAAACCGGAACCATACAATAAACTGCAAGTGGACACATATCCCACTTGCAATGTATTCAATTGAATATCTGTTTAATAAAGTGCAAGTGGACACATATCCCACTTGCAATGTATTCAATTGAATGGCTATAGTAGGTTAGTGGGATGATTGTCCACCAACCTATTAAACCGGAACCATACAATAAACTGCAAGTGGACACATATCCCACTTGCAATGTATTCAATTGAATGGCTATTTAATAAAGTGCGGTGGACACATATCCCACTTGCAATGTATTCAATTGAATGGCTATAGTAGGTTAGTGGGATGATTGTCCACCAACCTATTAAACCGAACCATACAATAAACTGCAAGTGGACACATATCCCACTTGCAATGTATTCAATTGAATGGCTATTTAATAAAGTGCGAGTGGACACATATCCCACTTGCAATGTATTCAATTGAATGGCTATAGTAGGTTAGTGGGATGATTGTCCACCAACCTATTAAACCGAACCATACAATAAACTGCAAGTGGACACATATCCCACTTGCAATGTATTCAATTGAATGGCTATTTAATAAAGTGCGAGTGGACACATATCCCACTTGCAATGTATTCAATTGAATGGCTATAGTAGGTTAGTGGGATGATTGTCCACCAACCTATTAAACCGAACCATACAATAAACTGCAAGTGGACACATATCCCACTTGCAATGTATTCAATTGAATGGCTATTTAATAAAGTGCAGTGGACACATATCCCACTTGCAATGTATTCAATTGAATGGCTATAGTAGGTTAGTGGGATGATTGTCCACCAACCTATTAAACCGAACCATACAATAAACTGCAAGTGGACACATATCCCACTTGCAATGTATTCAATTGAATGGCTATTTAATAAAGTGCAGTGGACACATATCCCACTTGCAATGTATTCAATTGAATGGCTATAGTAGGTTAGTGGGATGATTGTCCACCAACCTATTAAACCGAACCATACAATAAACTGCAAGTGGACACATATCCCACTTGCAATGTATTCAATTGAATGGCTATTTAATAAAGTGCGAGTGGACACATATCCCACTTGCAATGTATTCAATTGAATGGCTATAGTAGGTTAGTGGGATGATTGTCCACCAACCTATTAAACCGAACCATACAATAAACTGCAAGTGGACACATATCCACTTGCAATGTATTCAATTGAATGGCTGTTTAATAAAGTGCAGGTGGACACATATCCCACTTGCAATGTATTCAATTGAATGGCTATTTAATAAAGTGCAAGTGGAAACATATCCCACTTGCAATGTATTCAATTGAATGGCTATTTAATAAAGTGCGAGTGGACACATATCCCACTTGCAATCTATTCAATTGAATGGCTATTTAATAATTGCAAGTGGACATGTATTTTTAAATGAATAGTGGTTTTGTGGACATGGGGGGGTGGGGGAGCTGGTCCACAGGGGTCCTGGGGTCTTTCCGTCTCTATAATGGTCAAATGGACAAATAGTGGTTTCGTGGACCTGGGGGGGTGGGGCATGGGGTCGGGCGGTGGTCCGCAGGGGTCCCGTGGTCGTTCCGTGACTATAATGGTCAAATGGACAAATAGTGGTTTCGTGGACCTAAGGGGTGGGAGGGTGTGGTCCGCAGGGGTCCTGGGGTCTTTCCGTCACTATAATGGTCAAATGGACAAATAGTGGTTTCGTGGTCCTGGGGGGCTGGGGCCTGGGGTCGGGGCGGTGGTCCGCAAGGGTCCCGTGGTCGTTCCGTGACTATAATGGTCAAGTGGACAAATAGTGGTTTCGTGGACCAGAGGGGTGGGGGCGGTCCGCAGGGGTCCAGTGGTCTTTCCGTCACTATAATGGTCAAATGGACAAATAGTGGTTTTGTGGACCTGGGGGGGTGGGGCCTGGGGTCGGGCGGTGGTCCGCAGGGGTCCCGTGGTCTTTCCGTCACTATAATGGTCAAATGGACAAATAGTGGTTTCGTGGACCTGGGGGTGGGGCCTGGGGTCGGGGCGGTGGTCCGCAAGGGTCCCGTGGTCGCTCCGTGACTATAATGGTCAAATGGACAAATAGTGGTTTCGTGGACCATGGGGGTGGGGCCTGGGGTCGGGCGGTGGTCCGCAAGGGTCCCGTGGTCGTTCCGTGACTATAATGGTCAAATGGACAAATAGTGGTTTCGTGGACCAGGGGTGGGGGCGGTCCGCAGGGGTCCCGTGGTCTTTCCGTCACTATAATGGTCAAATGGACAAATAGTGGTTCCGTGGACCTGGGGGTGGGGCCTGGGGTCGGGCGGTGGTCCGCAAGGGTCCCGTGGTCGCTCCGTGACTATAATGGTCAAATGGACAAATAGTGTGTTCGTGGGACCAAAAAGTGTCCACCCCATCTGGGTGAAGGCCACTGTTGTAAACCTAAGTTTGGACAGCTGTGCGCCACACTGTGGAGAAGGGCAGAACTGCAGTTTGAGGCCCCGAAATTCTTTCGGCCCCCGTTTGGCCCCTGGGGCTAGGGGCTCCCGGACATGTCAGGGTCGCCCCGCCGTCCGGTGCGGTCCGGCAGACGCCGGGCGCAGTCCGGCAAAATTCCGGGGTCGGCGCAGGTCCCACGAACCTGCGTCCACGAACCGACAAACATATATCCAAAAGGACGTTTTTAAAAATTATGGACTTTCTAGAGGAAGTAAAAGTCGTAACAAAGGTTTCCGTAGGTGAACCTGCGGAAGGATCATTACAGCAGTGTCGGAACAAGGCCGGACCCAAAAACGGTTTTCAAACCCACGGTCCCTGCAGGGTTGCCGGGCCATTCAGGGTACCCGCCCAGGGCGGCGCCTAATCCCGGAGGAAGGCGCAGATGGGAACGTGTCAGATCCGATAAATTTGCCGCATCATTGCATCAGTTATGATGATGTCCGATACCTTTGCCGCAGCATCGCATTAGTTGATCCTTCTACAGGTTCTCGTCCGATACCTTTGCCGCATCCTTGTTACGCTTTTTCCAGGCTCGACGAGCCAGTGTTTTGCGGTCTCTACCGCCCGATACCTTTGCCGCTTCATCGCAATCATGTTGCCTTGTTAGGCTTTTTTCCAGGCTCGACGAGCCAGCGTTTTGCGGTCTCTGTCGCATCGTCACAAACGTGATCCTTCTTAAGCTTTTTTTGCGGGTCTCTGCCGCCTCACGTCCGATACCTTTGCCGCATCCTCATGGCAATCGTGTTGCCTTTGTCACGCTTTTTTCCAGGCTTGTCGAGCCGGTGTTACGACTTTTCTTCGGGTTAGAGGTTTTTAACCCGACCGGGTGGGCGGGGAGGACCGCGCCAGAGCCCCCGGCCTCCCCCTCTCCACCGCCGCCACGCACTCCGGCGTCTTTCTTTCACTCAAAACGTCAAAAAGACTAAACTTAACATTTGTCTCACTTTACCCCACCGCCAAATTTTAGAAAAAAAAACGATCTCTCTTAGCAATTTAGGCTAATCTTCAGCTAGCATCACCACATGGTTTTATATGTTGGTAGTTCATCAACATGTATGATAAGTTTTTATACCTGAATCAATTTGCTTTGGCACAACAGTTGATTAAGTTGACAGCAAGAAAATTTACTTTTACATGCAAAAAAAATATTTGTGTGAAAAAAAACATGCTTACCACAGCACCATGAGGTTCACTCCTTCATGGCCAAGGGGAAATGGGAGGGGCTTGAAAACATAATGGTCATATGACCACAAATGTGTTCCGTTCCCTAGATACAGGGGGTGTATCACATTACCCGATGTCTCACATTACCCCACTCTCCCCTACCGCTCATCCTGACCGGAGAAGCTAAGTCCGCTCAAATAACGCACCGACAAGAAATTTCTATGTAGTATACTTGTTCCTGTTTGCAGTAGCGTTACTGTGCTGTGACATGCTGTAGTATAGCTGTACTGGGCAACGCTGGTAAAATCTCCTTCACTGGTCTGCTCCCGCTACACTCTGCTCACATGCGCTGATAATAGCTTTGCCAGGGTTTTTATATTTTTACACGTTTTCTTGATATTTCTGTACACAGAATCATAATTTCTATTAATTTCCCACTGATTTACGCGATCTGATGAGCATTAACTCATATTAGCGATCATATCTCTGTATGAATAAATGGCAGAGATGCGCGTTTTCCTTTAGCACACACACACTGAAGCGCGCGTGACGCTCGCAGTGATTTCAGCGTCTGCCTTCTCAATGAGGACATAAACACACGAACAACATCTCCAGAACTGCTGTGAGAGCCACTTCATGAGCGTTTCACCGTTTCATTTGAGTAAAACTAGCATCATATCATATTCACACAGAAATGTAAAGGTATTCACGGCAACCCGTCAAAATAAAAGTCCGGTTTAATTTGAAGACATTGCAGCAGAAATATATTACTATTGTTCAGCAGAATGTACATACTACTACTACTAAAATTATGAAAACTTTATTTTTTAAGAAATGATCACACAGCAATAGTAAATACCCTTTGTTTGCCAAAAACTTTCATTTTCAATAATTTAAAGATAAATAAAATTAATGTTTTATGCCTTCATTTGATAACCAGATACACAACACAGAATTTCTGAGGAAAAATTAAATATTTCATAAGGCTATTTTAAGAATAAATAACAATAAAACATTAGATGAGAGAAAATAAAACTTAACTTTATAATTGTCATTTTCTTTAATCATAGCTATAATTATAATAACACCTAAAATATGTTGTGTGTAAAAAGTGTTTGTTTCATCCACTTGAAGGGTGAGTACACTGTGTGCACAATGCACATGATCAGGATGGTACCACCTCCTCCGCATTTTGAGAAAGGAAAAACCCTGTTTGCAGGACTATACATTATTTGGATAATTAGTCAAAAACAACAACAACAACAGTTATGTCTGATTCTGTTGCAAATAACTGAATAAAAATAATACATTGATACACTGTTAGACATTTCTGTAATTTCCACAGTTATTTACTGTATATCACCCAGTATAATACTGCAAATTCCCTTTACAGTAAATAACTGTAATACCCTTTGCATCATGGGAATTTTCTGTGACGTCAGACCCCACATACAGAGACTTACTGTATTTTTTTAAATTGCTGTATACTACTGTAACGGTCTCTTTGGCGCCATTATACTGAGGTCGTTTTATTTTCCTCATTTCTTACATTTGGATTGACACAATTTGCCCTGCACCGTGTCTATAACGCCGCAACAGCTTGGGACTGACTACTGGACGTGTTACATCGCTTCTAATGATTGGCAAATCCGTTTGTACTTCGTGTCAGAAACAGCACGAGCGCTTGGAGTACATCTGTACATTAGAAATATACCGGGGCATCACATTACTGTCCGCATCCACTGTAGATAATATATATAATGGGTTCTATTTTGTAGGAAGACACGGAAGCAGCGGGCAGCGCTGCAGGTTTTTCCCGGGGATGAACCCGCGAGAGTGTAAGAGCTCCGGAGAACATCTACGCTGTGTGTCGATGCACTTTACGAGAGAATAAGACCAGCAAGCAAGGTACAAATATATGTACGTTTGTCTGTGTGTTTGTGTCAGATTTTTGCACACCAGTTTACCTAACATTAGTAACATTTACTAGTCAACATGGCGGTTACAGAACTTTACCATGGTAAACTGCGCTGTCGTTTCAAACGATTTTTGTCAGCTTATTGAATTAAGTTACCGAATTAAAATTGTTTTTAATGAGCAACGCTTATCTTATATTAACATTAGGTTAACTAATGTGAAATTTATTTCAGGTGTTAGTAGTTAATGTTGGCCAGTAGCCTGAGAAAATAAAATCTATAGTACCTATGTAGAGTAATAATAAAATGAATTCTATATAAAAATTATAAAATCCAATGAAATCTATATTAAAATGAATGAATTACAGTAGTATACTGATAAATCAAATACAGTTTGCTACTGTAAATTGTAATTACAGTAACTTACTGGCAACAGTGTTGCCAGTAAGTTACTGTAAAAACCCTTTGAAATGTCTAACAGTGTATTTAATAATATATTTTCTGTCCAATTTTCTTTCAATAAAAGTGTGGTTATGTTATTGGCTTGTGTTTTTTAAATTCTGTGTCAATAAAATTGAGTTAAATTAAAAAGTCTTACAAAACTACTTTATATTATTGAATAAAATAAATAATTATTACAAAGCAGTTTTGGTTTTTGACCAAGCACATCCAGAATTTTCAGTTTCGGCCCAGAATTTTCATTTCGGTGCATCCCTGTAACTGCATAGAGTGCACTGTGTTTGCAACCACATGCTCCTTTAAAGGATTACACACACACCAATATGCAGAGAGACATTTAAGAGGGTTTATTCTCCAAATAACTTTAAATTCATGTTGCTGAAAAATGTGTTAATAAATGTTGTGTGTATGGACTCTTGTTTTTGTTCCACGTTAGCTTCCTGCCCACAAATATTTGCCTCTTACAAAAGCCACAAAGCCTTCTAAGAAGACCAATGTCAAGCCTGACCTGTAGTTAGGCTGAAACTTGTAAGTTGCACAATGTTTAGGTTTTATTATTATTTTTTTTATTACTATTATTTTGATATATGTCTTAGTTTTAGGTTGTACCATGTTTACCTTTTTTAAAGTAATTTGAAATAGATTTTTATATTTTTATATATTTGTATTTGCATTTTGAATGTAATATGGCAATTAAATGCACTAAATGGGTTTAGTTTTCACAGTTATTAATATACGCAATTTCAGCAATAAGAATGTAAATTTTTCTAAAAAAAAAGAAACAAATTACTTGTTCATTTTAAGAGACCTGTCTTATTTTCTCTTGTATATTTAGTATTGCTCTTTAATAAAGAAAAAGTTCTTCTTATCCGAGTACTCGATTAATCGATAGAATTTTCGGTAGAATACTCGATTACTAAAATATTCGATAGCTACAGCCCTAGATAAGAGCTCGCTCAAGTACTGAGGAGCTAAACCATTCAGGGCTTTATAAGTAATTAACAAGATTTTAAAATCTATACGATGTTTAATAGGGAGCCAGTGCAGTGTTGACAGAACTTACTTTACCAACCTCAGATTTCTGGAAGAGATGCAGACTGGGCAGTTTCTAGCCAATTTGACGCCCTAGGCGAAATCCCTATTGGCGAATAAATTGTGCAAAATGTTTATCTTAAAGGGATAGTTCACCCAAAAATGAAAATTCTGTCATCATTTACTCACTCTCAAGTAGTTCCAAACCTGTATGAATGTCTTTGTTCTGCTGAACACAAAGGAAGATATTCTGAAGAATGTGGAAAACAGAGCAGTTCTGGGGCACCATTGACTTCCATAGTATTTTTTTTTCTTACTATGGAAGTCAATGGTGCCCAAAAACAGCCTGGTTACAAACTTTCTTCAAAATATCTTCCTTTGTGTTCGGCATAACAAAGAAATTCATATAGGTTTGGAACTACTTGAGGGTGAGTAAATGATGACAGAATTTTCATTTTTGGTTGTACTATCCCTTAAAGATAAACATTTTGCACAATTTATTATCTGTAATATCATTGTGTTGCCACTAGATGCCTGTATAGCCCTATGTAACAATCCCTAGTAGCTAAGACATTGCACATAATTTACACATAAATCACACACAAATTAATTTGATTACATTTGGATTTGGATACATGTTTATATACTATCAATGGCTACTTTTTGTCTTTATCTGTTTTTTGTTCAATTGTTTTGTTGTTGTTGCTTGAAACACTGATTTAAAGTGTCATTGCATTATTATTTCAGTCAAACCTATAAAACCCTTTGTTGCCCCAAACTACACTTAAAAGCCTGATCAGTGGCATAAAAGTAATCAATACAGCTACTTAATCCTTTGCTACTCATTGACGCGTGAATGATAATAATGGTAATTTTAGATGACCTCTTGGATGTATTTAATTATAAAACAGTTTATAATCTATAATAACATTTATTAAAAACGTATTTAATATTTTCTCTAAACTTGTATATTTAGACAAGCACCTGCAATTCTGGCCAAATTAAAGATACGTTGTGTGTGAATTTGCACATATTACGTTGCATAAACCTTTGCAGTTAGTTTTTAATATTACATTCTTGAGGACTCTATGCTTACATTTCTTTTCAGGAATAAAATACTTAAAAAAATAAATAAAAAATAGGAACAGACCATCTGATCAATGACAGGAGGGTCAATCCTGGGATTCGGTAACATTTCAACTTGGAATATACATTTTTTTCAACTACATGTGATTCAAACCTCCAAAAAATATTCATCATATTTTAATATATCATATTCAAAATATCATATTTTCCCACCTCAGGCATTAAAGACCTTTTATCAATTTGAGTTTTTTCCAGCTTTTTTTCTATGGAATTAGATTTGTGCCAAATAAAATGAATGTAATTTTTCAAGAAACGTATGAAAATATCAAGTGAAACTGAATAAAATGTCTTTGAAACTAAAAAATAAATAAATTACAGGCAAAATCTTTGACCTCGTTTTTAATATACTGCATGTTTTGCAACTGTTTTCTCATCTTTCATTCGTTGATCTGTACTTACAAATGCACTTCCAGAGTTTTCATTTACGCTTTTTAAGTTTTCGTTTACGATTCTGAAGATTTCATTTACTTCTGAAGTTTTCGTTCGCCATTCTGGCACAAATCTCTCGTGGGGGCGGGGCTAACAGCGGTGTGTTCTCATTGGCTACTGAGTTTTTGATTGACAGCTTCTTGACCTGGAAGTGAAGGCGTCAGTATAGTTGCGCCTGTGTGGATGTGAGCGTCTGTTAGCGGTTTCCTGTTTCATTTTAATGATATAAAGTTAGGAGTTTTATTTTTGAATTCAATCTTTATTTATCTGTTGCTACTACTCTGTCAACATAAGCTTTTAGGAGCACGAGAAAACGCGAGAGAAAAAGGTCATATTGAGGTTTCATTATTAAAGTACTGTAATACTGGAAATATTGTATAATGTCCAGTGTTCTCTTATGATGTTTGTTTATTGCTCTTGATTCTTTTGCATTATAGGGTCTGATTAGGTTGAGCTGTTACATTTGAAATACAATACTATACTGTGATATTCAGATGTCAAGAAAGTCTCACTCCAACCAGGCAATCAAGCTTATTTTATTACATATCCCACACAATGTTCTTGCTGCCAATTGTTTTTATCATGCTGATCATTTTGTTTAGTTATTTTATTTAGTTTACATCATCATCTAACATTTAAAGTTTGAAATACATTTTTAACAATCATCAACTCAAGTGTGACTTTTATAAACGAGTTGAATGAATGTAAATGAAAATATGAATTAATTCAAATAAATTGACATTCTTTATTGTCATATACACAATATATAGCATATACACAAGTATCAAAGTGAAAGTCTTGGATGCAATTATGTTGTGACAGGAAAGACCAGAATCCACAAAACACTAACTGCATATATACATAATGCACAGTATTATTATAATTTACATTACCACACAAAATGCACAAGAACATAACATACAGAATGTTTAGAATTCATATGTTTTAAACACTGCAATGATCCTTTCAACAGTTCCTGTTACAGTATAAGTTACAAAACAGTGAATGAGTATGTAATGTACTGGAGTGCAATATCAGTCTTTACAGGGATAGTCCACGCCAAAAAAAAGAAAATTCTTTCATTCACATAACACAAGTGAACTGTAACCCATGCACATTTGACAGTTGAGTGGAAGCGATTATTAATAGTCAAAAGTTTATATTATTAATGTTTTTCTTATCTATTGTTTCACTTCAAAAGATACTGATTTAAAAACTAAGGTCAGATGGATTACGGTCACGGTCGCTGTGTATGGTTTTTAAAGCATCTTTAGGACTCACAGAGATTAATTATTTACCTAAAAATCTTAACTTGTGTTTACCTGTCCAGTGAGCATGAGGGTGAGTAAAATTAAAAAAATATATATATTTTTATTTTTGAACTATCCCCTTAACAATCATATGCTGTTGGTATGCCAATTCAAGATCAGCATAGACTAATAAGAATAAAGTGCAACCTCTTGTGTACTTGTGAACAGTGTTTGTTTTATCTAGAGCTCCAAAGAAGTAAAAATATTTGCATAATATCAGGTGTCTGAAGCACAAGATCCCAGTCATTCAAAGGTGATGTGTCTGAACACCATAAGATTCTTGTCTGATGAGGGCTCTCACTACATCCTCTGGGTCAGCATCAGAAGTTTATGGAAGAGTTGCTCTTCTCTCTGGAAACAGAGAAAGGTATGGCAAGCCGTTTTAACTTTTATTCATTCTCAGGATATGACTTCTTGATATCAACAATTCAATTTTCACTAGTTAAAATGTTCATTCTTGATATCAGGAATTAGATTTCCACTAGTAACAATGGCTATTTTTGATATCAGCAATTGCATTTCCACTAGTAACAATGTTAATTCTTGATATCAACAATTACATTTTCACTAGTTAAAATGCTAATTGTTGATATCAAGAATTAAATTGTTGATATCAAGAATTAAATTGTTGATATCTGTAATTGTATTTTCACTAGTTAAATGTCACCATAGGCTGCCATTCAAAATAAATTGTTGATATCAAGAATTAATTTCTTACTAGTAACAATTTAATTCTTGATATCAGAAATACAATTCTTACTAGTAAAAATGTCTATTCTTGATATCAACAATTTAATTCTTGATATCAACAATTTAATTCTTGATATCAACAATTTAATTCTTGATATCAACAATTTAATTTCTGATATCAACAATTGAATTGTTGATATCAAGAATTGGGAGGGTAATTTTTGATATCAACAATTTAATTCTTGATATCAACAATTTAATTCTTGATATCAACAATTGTATTTTCACTAGTTAAATGTCACCATAGGCTGCCATTCAAAATCAATTGTTGATATCAAGAATTAACTTCTTACTAGTTGAAATTCAAATTTCACATATCAGAAATACAATTCTTACTAGTAAAAATGTCTATTCTTGATATCAACAATTTAATTCTTGATATCAACAATTTAATTCTTGATATCAACAATTTAGTTCTTGATATCAACAATTTAGTTCTTGATATCAACAATTTAATTGTCACTAGTGACAATGTTCATTTCTGATATCAAGAATTAAATTGTTGATATCAAGAATTAAATTGTTGATATCCTCCCAATTGTTGATATCAGAAATACATTTTCAGATATCAAAAATGAACATTGTCACTAGTGACAATTAAATTGTTGATATCAAGAATTAAATTGTTGATATCAAGAATTTAATTCTTGATATCAACAATTTAATTCTTGATATCAACAAAGCCAGTTGATATCTGAAATTGCCCTTGCAACTAGTGAAAATATAATTACTGATATCTTAAATAACATTTTAACTAGTAAAAATACTTTTACAGATATCTAGAAATGCCATTTTACTAGTAAGAATAGCTATGGTAATGAGCTAATGAATATTAATGAGTTCTGGTTTTCCCATAATCCTTACGTCAGCACTGGCCAAAGATGGCGGAAGAACGTCCAACAGAAACGGCTCCTTTATTTATTTGTTTTGTCAATGAAGCATGAAATTATGGCTGGATTTATTTATTTATTTTTTGTTAATTGTTTAAAAAAATGTAATTTTATCCTTTTTCTTTTTATTGGCCACCAAGTCCTTCAGATAATTAAAGGAAAAATGAACATGGCATTAATTTAGCTATAAAATAATGTAGTTTTTTTCATATGTTTATTTTTGGTTTCATTACACTTTCTTCTAATACATCAAATAAAAATTACAACCAAAATGAAAAATAAAACATAATACTGCGTCATACAAAGTTTTAACGTTTTGCTGGAATTTATTATTATTATTTTTTTTAAATATCGTTGTATTTAGGCCACTTGGACGAGTCGTCATATTGCGTGCCCAAATTCGTGCCGACGAATTGTTTTTAACTGTAGCCTACATTTTGATGTATTATAACACCGACACGTTTGATGACCCGACATATTTGCACTCTCTGCCCAATTCGGCTTGGATTTTCTTGACCATTGGGACCAAACGTGATACACACTGTAATGTCCTAATACTTGTATTATTTTTTATATAACATGTTGTCCAGCTGTTGAAGTATAGGTGGACAAGATGAATGATAAAGTCTATTGAACCCCTTTGTCATGTCTGTCTCAGCCATTTCAATGTTACGTTAAATTTGACACTGCACTGATACACTCTTCTGAAAGTTAAGACATGAACAATTGTAGTGGGTTCGGAGTGGAAATGGACAACGATTTAATAAGAATTATGTAATCTTGCAAAGGATTTTTATTTTTTTATTGGGGGGTCGTTTTATAAAGTTAATTTATAAAAACGTTTGGAGCACTTTTTGTTTGTTAAATGTAAGTTTTTTTTTGTTTGTTTGTTTTGTTTCTTTTTTTAAGTAACGACCAAGCGGCCAGCGGCACAGTGAGCTGATCATAGCCTATGTTTGATCATAGCCTTCTCAGATCATCAGGACTTGCCTAAAATAAAATCTATAGAAATAAACAGTTCAAGCATATCACAATGTTAGTTTAAATGTTTGAACTATATAAATGTGTGCTAGGTGCTAGAGCCCTGCACGGGCCTAAAATTTAGGCCCTAGCCCGGCCCTGGCCCGAGACGCTCAGGCCCTAGCCCGGCCCGTGTCCGACAGCTCATCAGAATTGTCGGTCCGAGTCCGACCCGAGCCCGTCTTTTTTCCCCCTTCTCCCAAAACAGCTTATCTACTACCGTTTCAGCTATTAAAATAGTTCAGTTTTGTATGAAATGGCAAAGTGATTGTAATTCGTTTAGTTATTTTATTAAGTTAATTTAGAAAAACGTTTGGAGCATTTTTTTTATTCGTTAAATGTAAGTTTTTTTGTTTGTTTGTTTTGTTTCTTTTTAAGTAACGACCAAGCGGCCAGCGGCAGACAGCGAGTTGATCATAGCCTACGTTTGATAAATTTAGCTTTCTCAAATCATCACGACTTCTCTAAAATTAAATCTATAATTATAAAACAGCTCCACAACGTTAGTTTAAACGCTTGAGCTAGATAAATGTGCACTGATGCATATCCAGTAGTTTGTGCGGAGAGTGGAAGCTGAAGCGCGTTTACAGGACGCGCAAGAATGATCACTTGCATTGGAAACATTTCAAAATACGCTGTCATTTTTGCTCATAAAGGTAAGAGTAAAAGGCTACGTTGTTCGGAACCGTAAAGGGTCTACTTTTATTTGCGTGCACTCACAATATCAACAAAACGTGCTTTCATAAAAAAAAAAAAAAAAAAAAACAGTTTCGGTTTTGAGCAAGCGGAGCGTTTCTGAAAAACCGAAACACAGCATATAGCCTACTTGCCTCACTGACTTGATAAATATAGTATCTATAGAAAGCTTTGAATTACTACTTTAAAACGAAATAATTCGAATCGAAAACAAAAACTCTTTCATTATAAAATATCCCTAAAGATGCATTTCTCTCTAAAGGCGCATCCAGTGAGGAGATGGCGTGGATCATCATCAAATGCATGGCTGATCAAAAATGCAGCTTTTCCCGAAGCATTGGGAACTTTTTGTAATTCCACGCTCCAACTTCTTCCTGATGCTCTGCATGGTCACCTGTATGCTAATGTGTGCGTATGCGTTGCGTATTGCTTAGGCGATGTATAATATTTATAAAATAATCAGTATTTAATTAGCCATGTGTGCTCTGCGCGTATATGGGCACAATAAAAGGAGAGAAGCTAAATGAGCCCGAGCCCGACCTGTAAAAAATGGCCCGAGCCCGGCCCGAATGGACTCGGCGTGTCGGGCCGTCGGGACCCGACGGGCTTGCAGACCTCTACTAGGTGCATATCTAATCGTTTGTGTGAAGAGTGGAAGCTGAAGCGCGCTTTACAGGACGCCAAGAATGATCACTTGCATTGGAAACATTTCAAAATACGCTGTCATTTTGCTCATAAAGGTAAGAGTAAAGGCTACGTTGTTCGGAACCGTAAAGGGTCTACTTTTATTTGCGTGCACTCACAATATCAACAAAACGTGCTTTCATAAAAAAAAAAAAAAAAAAAACAGTTTCGGTTTTGAGCAAGCGGAGCGTTCTGAAAACCGAAACACAGCATATAGCCTACTTGCCTCACTGACTTGATAAATATAGTATCTATAGAAAGCTTTGAATTACTACTTTAAAACGAAATAATTCGAATCGAAAACAAAAACTCTTTCATTATAAAATATCCCTAAAGATGCATTTCTCTCTAAAGGCGCATCCAGTGAGGAGATGGCGTGGATCATCATCAAATGCATGGCTGATCAAAATGCAGCTTTTCCCAAGCATTGGGAACTTTTGTAATTCCACGCTCCAACTTCTTCCTGATGCTCTGCATGGTCACCTGTATGCTAATGTGTGCGTATGCGTTGCGTATTGCTTAGGCGATGTATAATATTTATAAAATAATCAGTATTTAATTAGCCATGTGTGCTCTGCGCGTATATGGGCACAATAAAAGGAGAGAAGCTAAATGAGCCCGAGCCCGACCTGTAAAAAAAAAAAATGGCCCGAGCCCGGCCCGAATGGACTCGGCGTGTCGGGCCCGTCGGGACCCGACGGGCTTGCAGACCTCTACTAGGTGCATATCTAATCGTTTGTGTGAAGAGTGGAAGCTGAAGCGCGCTCTGCAGGACACGGAGGCGCCAGAGAGGTCACTTGCATTTTTTTCTTGATAGTGGAAACAACTTAAAATATGCTGTAATTTTTGCTCATAAAGGTAAGAGTAACATTATTCGGAACTGTAAAGGGTCTACTTTCATTTGTGTGCATTCACAATATCAACAAAAGGTTGTGCTTTCATAAAATAAATAGGAGAACTGAGGATGCGCTTGCCGTCTCGTCTTGAATAGGAGCGCTTCACAATGATGAACCTAAACTCAACGAATTGAGTCACAAATATGATAAATATATCTATAGAAAGCTTTAAATTACTACTTTAAAACGAAATAATTGAAATCGAAAACAAAAACTCTTTCATTATGTAATCTGTAAAGATGCATTTCTGTCTAAAGGCACGTCCAATGAGGAGATGGCCAGTCATTTTTCATCACCGTCTAAAATATAAAAATAAGGAAAAGCCTAAAACAGGCCCGATTATATTTTTTTCTGATTTTTATGTTGCTCTGCTCTGAATTCCTTAAACTTTAAAGGATTTTCTGCAACGCAATTTTGTCTGATGTGTGAAGTATTTATTAGCCTATTTTTTTTTAATCCATGCAGCAAATGCTTTAATAACAGCTTTAAAAATGACTTTATTGCATCCCAGATGATTTTAAATAACTTTTCACTTTAAATATTATGGGTAGCTTGAATGTAAAACATTGTCATGAATTCGTTGTATTCCCGTTTCTAAAATAGGCTACAAATTGCTGTAGTCGAACCCAATCTTATGAAAGTGCGTGTAGCACGATTTCTATTTGACGTAATGTTTATAAACAGAAATTGACTTTGGCATGCAAAAGTCTGATACATTCATTATTAATGGCATGGCTGGTTCAGTCGACAGAAATACGGGACACACGGGCCTATAATCTACTGCTGAAATGTTTCACGGTACGCACAGTGCATACAGCCGTACACCTGCAGGCGCCACTGATCTTGCCCATCTGGTTCATTGCTTATTATCATTATTATTATTATTATTATTATGGATGATTCCTTATACTGTGACTCCCTCTAGTGGATGAAATTAATATCACAGCCTTCATCTTCCAGTTGAAATGGCTGATAGTTTAGAATTTGATTTCGGCTATTTGAAAACAGTGAATACATTGAATTCTATTTACAGTAAGTGAAAATTGCATATTTTCTTAGCAATAGATTATATTTACACTATTTAATGATTGTAATATTTTCTTGCAGTAATAGTAGTTTGATGCTGTTTGTATTACTTATTGCAAATAGTGGGCGATATCTGCACCTCAGTATTGTAGTTGGCTACATTATAAAACAGTATACAATAATAACGTATTGAGTGTAAATGATAATTTGTATTAAAATGATTAACTGGATGCCGCCCCTGCAACTAACCCTTTGTAACCAATAACAAGACGTTATTTTCCAGTTTTGGAATATTTCCTTAATTTTTCTTGAAAATAAATGCATTTCCGATGTGACACGGGATGTAAAAAAGAGAGTAGAACGAGGTCGGCAGAAGGCGGAATCGAACCCGCGTTTATCGCGTCAAAAACTTACGGCTTTACGCTCTACTAGCTGCGGCACTGAAGCTGATAGCGTTCGGAAGTTTTTTGCAGTATTCGAACTCTACGACACGTTGGTAGGCGGAGTTATCATGAGTAGTCTCTGCCTAAATGAAGACAAAATAATTATTAAAAATAGCCTACAGGAACGTTTTATTTTCATGAGAGGGCAATCGAATGTGCCGTTCTCTTTTGGGCTCTGTACGTTGTCGTCTATCCACCATAAACATTTATAAAGGGCGGCACTCGTCATTAAATTATGCACATATCCAAAAAGGAATTCATTACTATGCACATATCCAAAAAGGAATTGTTGATATCAAGAATTAAATTGTTGATATCAACAATTCAATTGCTGATATCAACAATTTAATTCTTGATATCAACAATTTAATTCCTGATATCAACAATTAATTCCTGATATCAACAATTAATTCCTGATATCAACAATTAATTCCTGATATCAAGAATTGAATTGTTGATATCAAGAATTAAATTGTTGATATCAACAATTCAATTGCTGATATCAACAATTTAATTCTTGATATCAACAATTCAATTGTTGATATCAGCAATACATATGTTTAAATGTTAAAAGGGCGACAAAACTGTTACAGATATCAAAAACGCATTTCTTACTAGTTACAATTCTAAATGCACATATCAGAAATACAATTCTTACTAGTAAAAATGTGTATTCTTGATATCAACAATTTAATTCTTGATATCAACAATTTAATTTCTGATATCAACAATTTAATCCTTGATATCAACAATTAAATTGTTGATATCAACAATTAAATTGTTGATATCAACAATTAAATTGTTGATATCAATAATTACCCTCCCAATTCTTGATATCAACAATTAAATTCTTGATATCAGAAATTAAATTGTTGATATCGAGAATATACATTTTTACTAGTAAGAATTGTATTTCTGATATCAAGAATTAAATTGTTACTAGTAAGAAATTAATTCTTGATATCAACAATTGATTTTGAATGGCAGCCTATGGTGACATTTAACTAGTGAAAATACAATTACAGATATCAACAATTTAATTCTTGATATCAACAATTTAATTCTTGATATCAACAATTAGCATTTTAACTAGTGAAAATGTAATTGTTGATATCAAGAATTAACATTGTTACTAGTGGAAATGCAATTGCTGATATCAAAAATAGCCATTGTTACTAGTGGAAATCTAATTCCTGATATCAAGAATGAACATTTTAACTAGTGAAAATGTAATTGTTGATATCAAGAAGTCATATCCTGAGAATGAATACAAGTTAAAACGGCTTGCCATATTGTTACTAGTGGAAATGCAATTGCTGATATCAAAAATAGCCATTGTTACTAGTGGAAATCTAATTCCTGATATCAAGAATTAACATTTTAACTAGTGAAAATTGAATTGTTGATATCAAGAAGTCATATCCTGAGAATGAATAAAAGTTAAAACGGCTTGCCATATTTAACTAGTGAAAATACAATTACAGATATCAACAATTTAATTCTTGATATCAACAATTTAATTCTTGATATCAACAATTAGCATTTTAACTAGTGAAAATGTAATTGTTGATATCAAGAATTAACATTGTTACTAGTGGAAATGTAATTGCTGATATCAAAAATAGCCATTGTTACTAGTGGAAATCTAATTCCTGATATCAAGAATTAACATTTTAACTAGTGAAAATTGAATTGTTGATATCAAGAAGTCATATCCTGAGAATGAATAAAAGTTAAAACGGCTTGCCATAGAAAGGACATGTATCATAGTCTAACAATACAAACTGCTTTGAACTCCCATGGCACATTTCAAACTTAAAATATTTCAAACAAATAAATACACAATATAATTATTTAATATATATATTAGTATTAACTTGGTACTAAAATACCTCAAAGTTATGTACCATTAATCATCTGTAATACCGCTGTGTAACCATTAGATGGCTCTGTATAGGCCTAAATAATCATGACTGTGTATACCCTAGTTGCTGGAAACCCTGTTGTTTTCAGTCATAATTATTTGCATGTATTAGGTTTTGCATTTGGATATATATTTAGGCATTATTTGTCAAAGTTTGTTTGTTTTCCCCCCGAAATGTTCATCTGAAGTGACTATTTTTTCATTAACAGAAAAAGCATGGTAAAAAGGCTTACATTGCTAAAGCTGACAGCGCAGTGATTGACAGCGTGCTTGTAAAATAGTATTGGTTATTGTCAGATACAGTAAATTTAGTACTGTACACTCTATGTGCTGGGGGAAAATATGAACTAATCGAAGCAAATATGATCTAATTGAAGACTGTAACTGTGTGTAGATAACCAGGTCCTGTGATTGGACTAAATCAAGACAACTTACCGTGAATATCCTGATAACGATGATTGATGATCATGATGATTATATCATTCATCTGTGCTATTCCTAAGAAATCATCTCATCAATGATAACAATTCTGTAGCAGCAGAAAAATACTGATAAAATAATAATAATAAATCTTTATATATCATTTTATATCATTAAAATGAAATAGGAAACCGCTAACAGACGCTCACATCCACACAGGCGCAACGATACTGACGCCTTCACTTCCAGGTCAAGAAGCTGTCAATCAAAAACTCAGTAGCCAATGAGAACAAACCGCTGTTAGCCCCGCCCCCACGAGAGCTTTGTGTCAGAATGGCGAACTAAAACTTCAGAAGCGTAAATGAAATCTTCAGAAGCGTAAACGAAAACTTTAGAAGCGTAAATGAAAACTCTGGAAGTGCATTTGTAAGTACAGATCAACGAATGAAAGATGAGAAAACAGTTGCAAAACCTGCAGTGCATTGAAAACGAGGTCAAAGATTTTGCCTGTAATTTATTTATTTTTTAGTTTCAAAGACATTTTATTCAGTTTCACTTGATATTTTCATACGTTTCTTGAAAAATTACATTCATTTTATTTGGCACAAATCTAATTCCATATTTTTCCCCCTCAACCCCGTAACGGACAAAATGGGATTGGTTTAAAAAGGATTTTACACAGAAATCGTTATAAAACAAACATCTACCTACTCCTCTTGTGTCCCTGATAACAATTTAATGATAACAAATGTAACATTTATCATCATTTTCACATTTTTTAGGACTGAAGCTAAAAATACACAAATTGTGTGTCTACAGTCATTTTTAATTAAAAATTTTAACTAATGGGGTTGAAGACTGTAACACATTTGAAGGGATACATTGCCTTAAATTTACATTTTTGGTTTTGTTTCTCTCTCATATTGTCCCCTTGTTTCTGGGTCTACATATCTGCATGGCCAACATTGTCTTTCTGCTGCAAATGTGGGCACAATTTGTGATGTATGATGCTTGTCCACGTTTAAGTGGACATATTATGTCAAAAATTATATTTAAAACAAAAATATGAGTTGTCATGATTTTGGAGTATATATATTTACTGAAACCATAGCTTTTATATTTTTTCATTAAAATTATTAATAAATGAAGCAAATAACTCAACTCTGTCACAAGTTTACAACCCTGCAACAATGAGAAATACGTATATTTGTGATGGGGTTGAGTGTGACGGGGTTGTGGCCACTGCTGCTCATGTAGCATAGGAGAGTAGACTATATATGGCAGCAATAAAATAAACACATTGAATATACTTATGAATGAAAATAAAATGTTGTAAAAGTAATAATTGTCCATCTTAATTTTATATGACAGGGTTGAGTTGTTAAGCTTGACAGTACCCTCCCTGACCATAACATGCCTCAAAAATATGATTAAAAAGTATGATACCAGTACGTGCGCTCATTGGTGCCCCTTCAGCTGGTGGCGACCTAGGCGACCATCTAGCTTGCCTATGCCTAGAAACGGTACTGGATGCAGATTTGTAAGAGCGAGTGGAGGTAGGAGGGTGCAGAGCCTGGATGTTCTGTATGCAATCATCAATGTCTTGAACATGATGCAAGCCATGTGTGATATGGGTTCTGTGAATCATTTGTAGTTTATGGTAAAGAGCCATTTGAATTTACATTCATGGCCAAAATCCAACCTTGCAGAGGTTATAGTCTCAGTTATGAGTTCAGTTCACCTTGTTTTGGTCACAGTGTTGACTCAGACTTCAGGTCTTGCTTTAGAATTGACTAAGGTGAACTCAAGCACAGCACTAGATGGCAATATTATAAAGGGGCATATGAGGTTTTATAAGCTTCATATAACTGTGTTGACAAAAAAGGTGATATCTTTAGTTATAATTACATGTAAAATGCTCAATGACTTTAACATTTATCATTCAACAAAAAACTGAAATTATGCACCTTACATCCACAATTTCAGTGAAATAATGTTTATTGTGTACTTGCTCAATAATCTCAATATGCTCAATAATCATTAAAACAGTGAAAAAGTTTTTAAAGTACGGACTAGAAGTGTAAGCAAAAATGTGTTTGGCTGTTATCCTTATTGATTAAACTGTCAAAGGCTGAGAATTAGAGAGGAAATTTGTTAATTGGGATCAACACAAAATATTCTTAGATTAATAGACAATAATAGTGATTTTTAAAACATTTTGTAAACAAGTCATTTTTTTTTTTTTTACAGCAACCAAAAGAAAACATGGATGGCAAAGAACAAAATACAAAATATAGCGATAGCTCCAAGTTCCAAGAAAGAATTTTAAAGAAAAAGATGTACAGTACCATAGTACTTGGTTAAAATATAATAAAGTACTTGTTTTTTTATTATGTTGAATTTATACCAGTTGTATTTTCAGAGTAAATAATTGGAAGGGATTGATGACATATATTGTCAAACTATTGCCACCTCCTCCTCCTCGTCTTCTTCATCTTCATAGTAGCGATTTCTCTTGATCATCTCCTCTACAGTCAGGGACTCCTCAGCCTCCTCGCCATCCCAGAAGCCCACATCCTGCGATTTCCTATGGGCTTTTTCTTCCACAGTTGGAGAGCATGTGTCTTGGGAAGACTGGAGCTCAGGAGAAGTGCTTAAGCATTTCACTGGTTTTCCCTCATCTTCCGCATGGCCTGTCGGAACCTCATGTTTTTGTAGCTCAGGCTCCTTCTTTGTTAGTTGAGTCTGAGACTCTTTATTTGTTTGTTGTAGACCAGCTTCATTTTTTGTTTGCTGTGTCTGTTTGAGAACAGAGGGGGGCATCTTTTCTGCCCTATCAAGTTTAGCAGGACTTTCAACATTCTCCTTGGATTGGCTTTCACTGTCCTTTGTCTTTTCATCTGGGATTCTTGCCTCTTCTTGCACTTCAGTTTTGTCTGTTTCCACTTTTGACCATGAACGAAGCTCCTTCAGTGAGCCTCGTCTGACCAAAGCAACCTTGTGAGACAATTGTGACTCTTGTTTTGTGACATTGGATAATGCCAAGCTTGGTGCCACAGAAAAGGGACGGCTCCGCTCTTTGAGTGAGGAACTACGTCGAAGACTTTTCAGTTCTGCTTTTTCAGGGCTCTGCTGAACAGGTGGAGCTTCCTCCCCTGGAGGCCACTTTGCTCTGAAAAGCTTGGATGAACCCTTTCCACCTTCAGTGGCTGGACTGGAGACTTTGGAGCTTCTATCACTGTCTGCAGGAGGTGGCCACGCAACTCTCAGTTTTCTTGTTTCTACAGAAGGGGTTTGTGGTTTTTCCATGGAGCTGGTTGAGCTGGTTTGACTTTTTGTCTCTAGAGCTGCAGTGAGGTCAGTGAATTTGGCCAGTTGTGGCTCCTCCACTTTATGGCTCAACTGTTCTGTAGGCTTCACTAAGACAGAGTCTTCCACAAAGGGCTTTGAGTTTTCATCTCTCTCAGGTTCCTCCTCGTTTGTCCGTGGTGTCCACATTTCCTTGTGTGGTCGATGGCCAAAGCCCTCATCATAGTTGCCCTTAGACTTGAATAGCTGGCTGAAGTGAGGTTTACAGTAGATGTCACCATGTAGGGAAGCATAAGTCCCCAAACTGAAATAAACAGGACATGAAAGAAGATATATTATTTCTATATGAAGGATATCTAAAATCTGACCTCAGTAGGTTGTTGAAATGTACTAATATTGACTAATTATTTTAATACATAAACTAAGGCTGTCAAAATGATAAATAATAAAACTAGTTTATTAATATTGTTTAGACACTGAGTTTGCATTAGTTTGTATTATTTAACATTAAAATGTTTCATTCATAATAATGTTTAATGGCAAATCCAACCTCACAGAACATAAATATAACAGTAGCAACAACAGGTAATACATAATGAAAATAATTAATTTATAACAATGTCTGCTTCACTTTTCAGCTTTTAAACACCTTTATACAAACCTTTGTACCTCCCTTAGACCCCAGTAACTTTTTTATATTCAGAGACAAAATTATTGTTTGTGGTAAACTGACAGCTTAAAAATAAATTTCCTTTTATTCTGATATAATAGTAATAATTCTGATATGAGTAATAAACTCTGAAAAAAAGAAAAACATTTAGGATGATGTATATCAAAGATAATCTTGTTAAATTCAAATAACATTTACAGATCTTTATTGGAAAGGGTTTGAACAATGTTTTTCATGCTTGTTCAATAAATCATAAACAATTATCGCACATGCAACTGTGGAACAGTCCTGAAGTCACTTATTGTTTACAGGCAACAAGCAATTAAGCTTACAGTTACAATAACTTATGACCATAAAGAGACCTTTCTATTGACTCTGGGGAAAGAAAAAAAAAAAAGATGTCCAGGTCCCTGATTACCCCCGTGAACAGGTGAGTCCTACTATAGGGAGACTGAAGGACAGCTGATTGTCCTTCAAATGACAAACCATGTGACCTTCCAGAAATGTCTGAGAGCTTGCAAATGCCTTGTTGGAAGAGTGGAGTCACACCACAAAGCTAGAACTGGCAAATCTGGTGCATCTGTTTGGGTGAACTAACCCTTAAGTTGTATTGAAACCACAGAATATTCCTTAAGAGATCAGAGTAATTTAAAACAAAAACTGACCTGAGTTTGGTACTACAAAAGGCACAGCGGAAGCAAGTCTTGTGGTAAATCTGCTGATTGGCAACAAGTTTCTCCACTGGGTAAACAGCCTTTAGGCAGGACACACATCTTTCATGGACAGGCCGATGAAATTTCTGTCCAGAGAAACACAAGAGTTATAACCATCTTATCAGCAATGATATTCAGTATTTAGTATGAATATCTACTAAATACTGTATTTAGTATGGATTTCTATGGTATAAAATCTCACATTCCATACTAGCAGTTAACAGACTGTCCCAAAATCTTTAAAGAAATGTAATGTTCATATTCTATTCTCTACCACAGACAAGCTGTATTGTTTTTGACTTTGTATTTGACTATTACACTCAGGTCTGGAAGTATTCGGACATTGACTGAGTTTTTGTGCTTTTGCCTTTATACAGCATTACAATGGATTTGAAATAAAACAATCAATATGTGATTGAAGTGCAGACTTTTAGCATTATTTTAAGAGGTTCCACAAAACATATGACATTCACCATTTAGGAGTTACAACTATTTTAAACAAAGTACCTCTATGTTCAAAGGCTCAATAGTATTTGGACAGTTGACTAAGAAGAGGTTAATTGACTAGGTGCTGTCCATTCCCTTATTACTTCAAGAAAAATTAAGCAGATAAAAGATCAGGAGTTAAAATGAGACTTCAAATTGGCATTTGGAAGTTGTTTGACTGGAGCTACCAATTTGAAGTCCAAAGAGATCTCGATGAAAGTGAAGGAGGACATCATTAAGCTGAAAAAAACCACACACACACACAAAAAAACACCATAAATCAATAAGAGACATAGCAAAAACCTTAGGTGTGGCCAGATCAACGGTTGGCTACATCCTTAAGGGGCAGTCACACCGCACTTTTCGCTCCATTGACTTCCATTCATAAGCATGCAAATGCGCCAGACCGGAAACACAAGCCCATGCGAAAAGTTTTGTCACGTGAAGCCATGTGACCAACAGCATGACCTTGTAGCTGAATTTAAAAGAACATAAATTTAAAACTGCAGCGCTGCAGGAAAGTGGAGTAGATCATATGTTTTTACATGTTAGCTGTATTATTATGTTATGTGTTGAATTAAAGTTTTAAGATGCTGCATAGCATGACGTCATATCACGACCGTTGCAGCCTCCAAGGAACTTTCACATGCTCAAAGTCTAGTGTGACCGCAGCATTAAGAAGAAAGAAAGCACTGGTGAGCTCAACAACATCAAAAGGCCTGGAAGACAACTAAAGTGGATGATCGCAGAATCCTTTCCTTGGTGAAGAAAAATCCCTTCATAACATCAACAGAAATCAAGAATACTCTGGAGGAGGTGGGTACATCATTGTCAAAATCTACAATCAAGAGACGCCTTCATGAATGTAAATACAGAGGGCTAACAACAAGGTGCAAACCACTGGTAACATTCAAGAACAGGAATGCAAGATTAGAGTTTGGCAGAGAACATCTAAAAAAGCCTTCCATATTCTGGAGTAAGATTCTTTGGACTGATGAAACTAAGATTAACTTGTACCAAACTGATGGGAAGAGAAAAGTATGGTGAAAGAAAGGAACATCTCACGATCCAAAGTATACCACATCAAGTGTCAAACAAGGTGGCGGCAGTGTTATGGCATGGACATGTATGGCTGCCAATGGAACGGGCTCACTGGTGTTTATTGATGATGTAACTGCTTGCAGAAGTAGCCGGATGAATTCTAAGGTATTTAAGGCTATACTCTCTGCTCACATTCAGCCAAATGCTACAAGACTTTTAGTCAAAGGCAAAGAAATTAAGTATTCTTCATTGGCCAAGTCAGTTGCCTGACCTTAATCCAATAGAGCATGCTTTTCAGTTACTGATGACAAGACTTAAGGCAGAAAGACCCACAAACAAGCAGCAACTCAAGGTGGCTGCAGTGAAGACCTGGCAAAGCATCTCCAGGGAGGAAACTCAGAATTTGGTGATGTCCATGGGCTCCAGACTACAGGCAGTCATTGACTACAAAAGATTTTCATCCAAGTATTAAAATTGTGCTTATATTTACAATTATGTCACTTTGTCTGAGTACTACTGAGCCTCTGAAAATGGAGGTAGTTTGCTTAAAATGGCTGTAACTCCTAAATGGTAAATGTCATATTTTTGTGGAACCCCTTAAAATAAAGCTAAAAGTCTGCACTTTAATCACATATTGATTGTTTTATTTGAAATCCATTGTAGTGGTGTATAAAGGCAAAACACAAAAACTCAGTCATTGACCGAATACAGGTAGAAGTAAGGTTTTGTGTTTTAGATAAATAGAAATGGGTTTGTAGGCCACAGACCCTGGCCACTTTAGGAGGCTCCTTGTTCTCTGATACAGGAGCTGCCCCACTAGGACTCGATGTGTGTACATTCTCTCCTAAAGGAAACACAAATAAATGACAGATCACTATATACTCTACAAGACTGTACACTATATACTGTACCTATCTTTGGCCTACCATTTTCTTTATAGTTTTTTTTTTTTTTGCCCCTGGTAATTTCCATTCATGCCAATCAATCAATCAATCAATCAATCAATCAATCAATCACAAAACCCCTTAATTCAGAAATTTACAATAAAGTAAGCTTCATATATGGCAAGACAATGGTGATTCTAGAGGGAGGGCTGACATTTCAGGACTAGAGAGCAATATCATGAGACGATTAATTTTATGAGATCTATCTATCTTAGCATTTCTTAGCATGTGGAATTAAAGAAAATTGTAAGATAGGTTTATTTGTTAAACAATTAGTTTCTCATTCACCATGTTGGTCTGGGTTTTATTTTATTTTAGTTTGCATAGTTTTTAAGATTAAAGGCATGTCTGCATATAACCATAACTCACTATTTATAAAATCAGCTCATAGTTTCTGTATAGAATTGCAATAATAAAACAATGGACTCACCATTGATCTTTGTGCAGTTTGACTCAGGGAGTGTTTTCTGTATCAAATCATAGAGAAAGAAGGAACAAACAATAAAGTAAAACAATAAAGTAGTCTTGCTAAGTCTTAAGGTAATTGCAAGGTAAACAATTTAATATTTTGACAAACATATATTATACATAACATCATGAAACATTCACCTGTAAATTATGTGTAAATAGTATGAATAATATTAAACTCAGTCTTAATACAATATTGAGAGATGTTTGTCTATTTAGTTTATTTAGACTAGATTTAGAAGGAAATCAAAATGTACCACTATCTGTTCATCACCAGCAGGTGGCGAAATCTCCTTATGACCCATGGAGGGAACACTTTCCTCTGTTTCTGACTGATTTGCCTGAAACAAATTACAATATAATAAAGTATAAATAAATCAACATAATGCATATGTTACATGTGTCTTACCACACATTTTCTCACCCTAAGGGATTTACAGTACCGCCACACTTACTATCTTCTAATTCTTGAATGTATATGCCCTTGATGAACAGTTATTTGAAACCGTCATGAAAACACTTAGTTTAGCATGGTAATGGATATGACAATGTTAATGTATTTGGTCTTAGAGAAACAGATCTGCTAGGCTGCTGCTGCTGCTGCTTCTGTTGATTATTGTTGTTACTGCAAAACAAGTACAAAGACTTGCTATTGCCAATACATACACAAACACACTGCTGTGGGCGTATAAGACATACTGCTGCTGCACAAATAACATACATGAAATGACTCTTAGCAGATTCCCCTATACAGGTGGAGCTGGGGGAGGTGGATGGTTTTTGAGAGGGTTTCAAGAATTGCTTACAGCAAACACTGAATCGAGCAATTTAAATGTTCATTAGCAGGCTAATCGACTACAGATGCAACAGACACCAATCAGCTTGTGCCATGTGGTGATAATGTGATAGCTAGCAAGCTGCATTAAGGACCTATCAGCCTTCGTCATCTAGTGTTTCTTGACAAAACTAGATTTATGTTAAACACCTTAAAGTGTGCAGTATAAAAATTACATTCAAAACACTGTTTTGCGGATAGATTTTGAAGGGAACAAGATGCTGCATCATGGTATTGATGCTATGTGAATGTTTCACATGAGCCGGTGTCTGAGGCACTTGTAATTTGCCAACCTTGATTGGCTATGGCAGCCATTTGATGTATCTGGTGCACCGGCATAATATAAAGGGGAGGGGGGGGCACATAAAAAATGTCATGGTGAATGTATCCAGTGATCCTGCCTCCACCCCTGTGTATGAGGAGTTAGTCTAAGTTATAACCCACACCACAGCTAGACTAGTTAAGATTGGCAGGCAGAAAAACAGGAATTCACTCTGAAGAGACTCAATGAGCGATACCTGGTGGGTCATAAATGATTCCCTCGAGTGAGCATTTCTTTCTGATCTACACAAGGAAGAGTCGAGATAGTGGGTAAATCATACCACAGCTTCCATAGTAACCTCTAATAGTTAAATCATTCTAATGTGAGGGGACTTGTGAGCATGGGTATGAGAAGATGCCTTGGGTTGAAGAGGTGCTTGCAAGCAATCTCTCCCTTGGTGTGGCGTTTGCCCTTTAAGCCATGTTAAATCTACATTGCGGCTGGCAAACCATGACTTTCTAAGAATGCCTTTGCCATCCCTGTTGTAAAACCAGCATATGTTGGTTAGGTATGTTTTGAAGCATGGCAGCTGGTTTGAGCTAGTTTAAACTGGTCATGTGC
This sequence comes from Onychostoma macrolepis, assembly GCF_012432095.1. NCBI lineage: Eukaryota > Metazoa > Chordata > Actinopteri > Cypriniformes > Cyprinidae > Onychostoma > Onychostoma macrolepis. The sequence continues at coordinate 4,369,198 of NC_081165.1, forward strand.
TGGTCCAAAGCAACTAGCTCCTGCTCAGCACCAGCTCATAACCATCTTATTAGCAGTTGAGGACCAGCTTAAACCAGTTTATGACCAACTAAGGACCAGATTAAACCAGCTCAAACCTGCTGCCATGCTTCAAAACATACCTAACCAGAATTTGCTGGGTTTTTTTCAACAGGGATTTCCTCTTAGGAGGACTGAGGGTTGAGTGGAGAGTGGATAGACCAGAGGATAACTCCCTCTCTTTGAACTGGATGTTAAATTGTATGCTCTACTCGGTTGGCATGCTTTTAAGAACTTTTTTAATTGGCAGAGGCCTGGTGACAGCTTAGGTAGCGGTGTAGTAGTCTGCCCCTTCCAGATTGAACTCGTTGGCAGCAGCAGCAGCAGCTGTAGCTCCAGCCTCCCTGGTTAGGTCTGCCTCTAGAGCAGGGGTGGGCAAACTTTTTGATTCGAGGGCCACATCAACTTTTCCACACCAAGTGAGGGGCCGCATAATATGTGTATGACAAATGAAGCTTCTTCTTTTTTTTCTTCATTAAATTGACACTCACTACTGTTCTGTATGTATACTTGTACACACATGGCAGTTCTATTCTTGTACCATCTCTGCCTTATTTTTTATGAGCACTTTATGACACACAGATGAGTTGCATTGGTGTTACAAGTCGATTGATGTATACGAAACATTTTATCATTTAATTCAGAAATAATGTAAAATAAACAAAACGTTCACAAACATTAGAAACATGTATTTATTTTCCGCTCACGCCACAAACAAATCCTGTAAATTTAGCAGTGTTCAGAACAGAAAAAGGAACGAAAATATAAGTTAAAAACAAAGACAAATTGCAGTGACATTCACTATAAACATTTATTATAAACGCCCAGCCTAAATATTTAAAGTGAAACTGAAACTAGCGGCGTGGTTGCTGGAAAATGCGCGATGGAGTAAACCAGGGGTTATATACTGCACTACAGACTACGGCCCATCTATTGGATTTTACAGACATTGCATCAAATTAGCTATTTTGGACCAACTGCGTCACGGGCCGGATGAAAACTCCCGGTGGGCCGTAGTTTGCCCACCTCTGCTCTAGAGGCTTTAGTCTATAGATTTGGTCTTGAACCAGTCTGTTTGTGGGAACATCCAAACTAAAGGGTAATGAACTGTGGAATTAATCTGTGCCTCTAGGTACTAAGTTGGTCACTTAGTATTCATCAATATGGCTACAGCCTGATTTCACAGCAGGTGAGCAGGCATTTATTCAGTATAACACAGTGGGAATTAACGTTCACATAGCATCAAGACCATGACACAGCATCAAAGTTCACTTCGAAAGGGAACGTCTTAGGGTTATGTATATTTCATATGGAAGATCGAAATGAGACTGCGTTTCATTGCCATACTTCATGCATGTATGCGCATCTTCCTTCAGACAATTTAAATACGATGAAGTTTTACGTAGGCACACTTTTTCAAGATTGGTGTGTTTATGCATGTCCTTCAGACACTGGCTAACATGAGGCATTCTTGTAGCATCAATACCATGACTCAGCGTCTTGTTCCCATCTCAGGGAACCGGCTTACACCGGGTCATATCCCCAAGGTGCTTTACAGACTCTAGTAAACCTACAGATACACATTCAGTTCAAGGTTGAATGAAGAACCAAACAACAGACTACTTAAATGTATTCTGCATGCACAAAAATAAAAGTTAAATAATTACTAAAAATAAAATGAAAATTAAGTAAATTAATTAATTTCAGCAAACTATCAGATAAAATGTTATTTGTATCTGTACATGCTGTGGACTATACACATAGAAAACATACTCACAGAGCGTGGCACAGTAAAAGAAGTCTGTCTGGTGACCGCTAATTGATATTTCGCCATCCTGTCCCTGATAGAGTTGCTGCGCTTCAGACTGGGCGTACCTATGACAGAATGCATTTATTTATTCATTCTATCTATCTATCTATCTATCTATCTATCTATCTGTCTATCTGTCTATCTATCTAATAATCTTTCTTCAGGAACTAGACATCATACAGAGAGATGTATTTAGTATTTACCTTTGTTTTCTTTTTGTGTGTCCACATCCTCTGAGCTGCTGTTCACTTCTGTTTGCACCTGAGGAATTAAGTACAAACCATGTAAATCAGCCACAGACTGAAAACATCTGCTTATAAAATTTGACATAGAAATTTGTAGTGCACATACAACAATAACATTTTCAAGTAAGCATAATAAGGAAATAGCACTAAGTTGACATTAACTTTTCTCTAATTATGCATCCACTGGAACATCTACTGTGACGTCTTCTAGAACTTCTGAAATTTTGTAGTTGTAGTGCCAATCCTTTTAAGATAATTATCAACACAAAACCATAAATAAATCCACCAAGACAGCAATAAATAAATATGGCAATAAATAGAGGGTGAAATGGAATAAAGAATCAGACCAATTAAAAAAAAGTGATTAGGTATCTGTATGTATAAGATGTCTGTATGTCTATAGTGCATCTGCAGAAATTATTTTGTGATGGAGTTTATTGTTGGATGTGTTGTGCTCCTTTTCTGCTGATTATTGAAGTGTTTGAAAGAAAGGATTTGGACTTCCCATCACTATTAGTAATGGAAGCTTAGACACATCTGTTTAATGATGAACTATTTTTGATATACTTTTGAGATTTACTCTTATTATTTTTCCATAATTATTCCCTTATTAAAGTAACACTCATAGTAAATATATCAAATATAGTTACAGTGAGGAAAATAAGTATTTGAACACCCTGCTATTTTGCAAGTTCTCCCACTTAGAAATCATGGAGAGGTCTGAAATTGTCATCGTAGGTGCATGTCCACTGTGAGAGACATAATCTAAAAAAAAAAAAAATCCAGAAATCACAATGTATGATTTTTTAACTATTTATTTGTATGATACAGCTGCAAATAAGTATTTGAACACCTGAGAAAATCAATGTTAATATTTGGTACAGTAGCCTTTGTTTGCAATTACAGAGGTCAAACGTTTCCTGTAGTTTTTCACCAGGTTTGCACACACTGCAGGAGGGATTTTGGCCTCCTCCACACAGATCTTCTCTAGATCAGTCAGGTTTCTGGCCTGTCGCAGAGAAACACGGAGTTTGAGCTCCTCCAAAGATTCTCTATTGGGTTTAGGTCTGGAGACTGGCTAGGCCACGCCAGAACCTTGATATGCTTCTTATAGAGCCACTCCTTGGTTATCCTGGCTGTGTGCTTGGTCATTGTCATGTTGGAAGACCCAGCCTCGACCCATCTTCAATGCTCTAACTGAGGGAAGGAGGTTGTTCCCCAAAATCTCGCAATACATGGCCCCGGTCATCCTCTCCTTAATACAGTGCAGTCGCCCTGTCCCATGTGCAGAACCCCCAAAGCATGATGCTACCACCCCCATGCTTCACAGTAGGGATGGTGTTCTTGGGATGGTACTCATCATTCTTCTTCCTCCAAACACGTTTAGTGGAATTATGACCAAAAAGTTCTATTTTGGTCTCATCTGACCACATGACTTTCTCCCATGACTCCTCTGGATCATCCAAATGGTCATTGGCAAACTTAAGTCGGGCCTGGACATGTGCTGGTTTAAGCAGGGGAACCTTCCGTGCCATGCATGATTTCAAACCATGACGTCTTAGTGTATTACCAACAGTAACCTTGGAAACGGTGGTCCCAGCTCTTTTCAGGTCATTGACCAGCTCCTCCCGTGTAGTTCTGGGCTGATTTCTCACCTTTCTTAGGATCATTGAGACCCCACGAGGTGAGATCTTGCATGGAGCCCCAGTCCGAGGGAGATTGACAGTCATGTTTAGCTTCTTCCATTTTCTAATGATTGCTCCAACAGTGGACCTTTTTCACCAAGCTGCTTGGCAATTTCCCGTAGCCCTTTCCAGCCTTGTGGAGGTGTACAATTTTGTCTCTAGTGTCTTTGGACAGCTCTTTGGTCTTGGCCATGTTAGTAGTTGGATTCTTACTGATTGTATGGGGTGGACAGGTGTCTTTATGCAGCTAACGACCTCAAACAGGTGCATCTAATTTAGGATAATAAATGGAGTGGAGGTGGACATTTTAAAGGCAGACTAACAGGTCTTTGAGGGTCAGAATTCTAGCTGATAGACAGGTGTTCAAATACTTATTTGCAGCTGTATCATACAAATAAATAGTTAAAAAATCATACATCATAACATGCAGAATTGACGCGCTACATGTAAACGATATTCTTTGTTGTAGTTTCCTGTCAAAATAACGGAGTTCCTTTGGAATTCTTCAGCTTTTAAGAACTGCCGGTTTCTCATTGGCTGGCTCTCACCTATTAATAATAATTGATTTGCTGAAATCAAAACAGGGACGGCTGGATTGGCTGAATTAACCTGTTTTGATTTCAGCAAATCAATTCGAGCGAACGCAGACAACGTGATTAATATTCATGAGCTCAGCAGCTCATTAATCCTTAGTGCGTTTTATATTGATGACAAATATGCATTCATACTTGGTTATTGTAATTACTAAAGTTCTATCATCATATAATATTAAATTATCATAATATTATATTATAATGCTTGACTGACTGATACTAAGTGTCAGTAGATAAATAGTGTAGATTAATGTACAATGTTTTATAATAATAATTTATTCTTTTTAGTGTCAATTTAATTAATTTAACATATTTAATATGGGGGGCATCCAAAGTTATTTGACATATGAACATTTTTAAAAAAGTAACGCAATAGTTGCTTTCCCTGGTAATTAGTTACTTTTATAATGATGTGACTCAGTTACTAACTCAGTTACTATTTGTGAGAAGTAACTAGTAACTATAACCTAATCACCTTTTTAAAGTAACATGCCCAATACTGGATGTCACTGGATCTTAGCGCTGCGTTCGACACTATCGGCCACAACATTATTTTGAATAGACTAGAAAACTTTGTTGGCATTAGTGGAAGCGCCTTAGCATGGTTCAAATCGTACTTATCTGACCGCCATCAGTTCGTAGCAGTGAATGAAGAGGTATCATATCGATCATAAGTGCAGTGTGGAGTACCTCAAGGCTCGGTACTAGGGCCATTACTTTTCATGCTTTACATTTTACCCTTGGGAGATATCATCAGGGATCACGGTGTTAGCTTTCACTGTAATGCTGATGATACTTAGCTCTATATTATTTCGCGACCCGACAAAACATACCAATTTGAAAAACTAATGGAATGCATAGTAAATATAAAAAACTGGATGACAAGTAATTTCTTACTGCTAAATTCTGAAAAAACAGAGGTGTTAATTATCGGACCTAAAACCTCCACACGTAATAACCTAGAACACTATCTAACACTTGACAGCTGCTCTGTCAATTCTTCGTCATCAATTAGGAACCTAGGTGTGCTATTTGATAGCAATCTCTCCTTCAAAGCCACATTTCTATCATTTATAAAACTGTGTTTTTCCATCTAAAACATATATCTAAATTGCGACTTGTGCTCTCAATGTCAAATGCAGGAATGTTAATTCATGCGTTCATGACCTCAAGGTTAGACTATTGTAATGCTTTATTGGGTGGTTGTTCTGCATGCTTAATAAACACACTCCAGGTGGTTCAAAATGCTGTAGCTAGAGTTCTTACTAGAACCAGGAAGTATGACCACATTAGCCCGGTTCTGTCAACACTGCACTGGCTCCCTATTAAACTTCGTATAGATTTTAAAATCTTGCTAATTACTTATAAAGCCCTGAATGGTTTAGCACCTCAGTACTTGAGCGAGTCTTATCGCATTATAGTCCTCCACGTCCACTGCGTTCTCAAAACTCTGGCAATTTGATAATACCTAGAATATCAAAATCAAATGCGGGTGGCAGATCCTTTTCCTATTTAGTGCCCAAACTCCGGAATAATCTACTTAACACTGTTCGGGAGGCAGACACACTCAGTTTAAATCTAGATTAAAAACCCATCTCTTTAACCTGGTTTACACATAACACACTAACACATTTATATTATTCAAATCTGTTAAACTATTGTTAGGCTGCATTAATTGGCTGAATTAATTAGGTAAACCGGAATTGGGAATACTTCCCATAACACACAATGTACTTGTTACATCGTAAGAATAATGGCATATATGCTAACATTAGTCTGTTTCTTTGTAAGATGGTCCTACGAAGACCACCTCTGAAGAACAATACACTCTTCAAAATGTTTCAAAATGGATTCTCTGAGCAATTTCAAAATCACATTATGTCTGAAATTTAAAATTCAGAAATGGCTACATTTAGAACATGAACATGCTTGAATAAACCAGGTTACATCAGTTAGGGCTTTCCTGTAGCTCAAATAGTAGAGCATGGCGCTAGCAAAGCCAAGATCATGGGTTCGATTCCCAGGGAAAGCAAATGCTGATAAAATGTAAAAACTGTAACTTGAATGCAATGTAAGTCGCTTTGGATAAAAGCGTCTGCTAAATGCATAATGTAAATGTAAATGTAAAAAGGCAAGGAAGGTTTTGTGGTCCTCCACAGATCTGGTGGGGTTTAAAGAGTATGTGAATACCAGTGGCATGACATCATCAACAGCATAGGACACAAGCATGAAGCAAACAGATGGGGAATACTATAACTGAGTGAGGCATAACATGTTTTGCGTGTACCAAAGTGAGCATGACAGCATGCATAGGACTAAAAACATTTTTGTAAAGCTTCTATCAGTAGCCCTCCATCTGAAAACTAGCCATTAACTCACTACACATTGTGATCAAATTCAGACACTGTGAACATTCCTCAGTTTATAAAACAGCACAAAAATAGTAAGTGCATAAGTGTAAACAATTAAAGGTCTGGTGCTAAAAAACATACTGTACACAAGTATGTAAACACAGACACAAGAACTGCTAATGCCCTGCCAATTGTAGGTCTGGTTGAATATATTCAAAATGCACTTTTTGTTAGTGACTGATGTGAGATGTGCCATTATAAGTTGCTGAAATGCATAATTATAGCTATTATAAGCTTAATTATAGCATTTTATAAGGCAACTGTCCATTAAAGGGAGCTTGCATCTACAATTCCCATATTTGCGTAAAATGTATTTAAAACCAGAAATGTGTAGCTCACTTTTTTTTTTTGTTAAAGTGCTTGTTTTTTTTTTTTTTAAATTGTATTTTATTAGTTACTGGGTTTGCACAGGTAAGGAAGCAATTTTATTACACTAGTCTTACATTAACACATATAATATTTAAATCTTGTGGCCAGTGGGGTGTGGCCTTTTTGTCTTTTCAGCCAGCATTTGGGAGGCAAGACACAACTCAAACAACTGCCTCACTATGATGGAACAATAGACATACTTGTGTCTGCATCACACCCCTTTGGTTAGGGGAATTTTAAAGAACATGACTCAGAGCCATAGTAACAAACTCCACCTATAGCTAACTAAGATAATAGACCACATTAATAAATACAGATAAGCAGATGAATCTCCCTTGGTGAATCTCATGAAACATGCAAAGAACATGACTCTGTCTTTTTATTTTTAAACAAATTTTGCTGTTAAAGTTTCATTTGCATAAAACATAACACCAAAAATCATTCTCACGGTAAAATTTCTTGAACTTTTATGATATGAACAGAATAAAGACTGGAGAAGAGTCGAGAATTCTCTTCAAGAATCAGATCTAGCCATTTAATTTCACTTCATATTTTATTTGCTCTTGCAAACCTAAGCTTTGATCTCTGATGTTGTACAAATACATACCTCTCAGTTCTAAAGGTGTATTAAAGGGTTAGTTCACCCAAAAATGAAAATTCTGTCATTAACTACTCACCCTCATGTTGATCCAAACCCATAAGACCTCATCTTTATCTTTGGAAGACAAATTAAGATATTTTTGATGAAATCCGAGAGCTTTTGTGTCACGGTACTCTCATGGATGCACATCAAAGACTGACACGAAAGAGAAGAAATTGTTGAATAAAGTTGTTTTTTATGTTTTCTTTGCACACAAAAAGTATTCTCGTAGCTTCATAAAATTATGGTTGAACCACTGATGTAACATGGACTGTTTTAACAATGTCCTTACTAACTTTCTGGGCCTTGAATGTCGTAGTTGCACTGCAGGGTCAGAAAGCTCTCGGATTTAATAAAGAAATATTTTATTTTTGTGTTCCGAAAATGAACAAAGTTCTTACGGGTTTGAAACGACATGAGGGTGAGTAATTAATGACAGAATTTTCATTTTTGGGTAAACTGTCTCATTAATGGTCAAAGAAAAAGTTCTCTCTCCATTATCAACAATGGTTTCAGCAAAGTGTGAATTTGCCAGCAGCAAACGGAAAAGCTTAAAAAGGCTTAAAACAACACACACACACACCAAGAGAAAGTAGATGAATGAGATGGAATGAAAGACCTCTGCACAGGACAAATGATCTTTTCATTACAGATACAGATAATTCTTTCTTAAATTTAATCAAAATGTCAAAATGTATGCTTATTATGGTTTTGCAAAAAGACAGCCTTGGAGGAATTTTTCATTGAGCTGATTAGTAAGAACCACCATACCATCAGATAACATGAAAGCTGCACATGGTTCTGCACCCCTTTACCTAAATGCATTACTTCAGACTTATGTGCCTCTAGAAGCTTGCGTTCTGCAAGTAAACGGCTCTTTATTGTGCCATCCCAAAGAGGCACAAAATCACTTTCACAGACTTTTACATTACACATCTCTTCCATCCTTATTTGACCCTAACTCTAGCACTCTATTCTAATTCCATTTTATTTATTTGTTTTATTTTTTATTTAAACAAAAAACAAACAAACAAACAAACAAAGACCTTCTAACACTTGCACTCTATTCGTTTTCTAACTGCTTGCTTTCTTTACAAAAAAAGTCCTCTAACACTAGTCTTCTCTATTCTTTTTCTATTCTATATACTTGTTTTCTTTTTATTTATTATATGATAAAAAAAAAAAAAAAAACTCACCAGGCTAACTGCATATTATTGCTCGCATATAACCACATATAACTTGCACATTATTGTTCTTTTGTTGATTTTGATTGCTTCTATTGTCCTTCGTTGTAAGTCGCTTTGGATAAAAGTGTCTGCTAAATGACTAAATGTAAATGTAAAAAATAAGATGTTCTTTAGAAAATATTTGAGAACTACTTAAGAATTTTCAAAAAAATGCATTCTGGACCTGGAATATGCTTCCAAAAAATGTCAGTGGGCAAACGTACAAAATCAGCAGGGGATCAATTCCAGTATCTAATAACTTAAGCTTATTGTGAAGACAATGTTAGATTCAGCGACCTGTTTCCGAGTGCAGATTGCTATCTCAACATTACCATGGAATGAGACATTCCAAAAGAGTCCAAGGAATCAAGTAGGAATGTGAGCACATGCCAGACCTCTGACAAAGGGGGATGGGCACTCAGTGAAAGGAGGTAAAGCCCAGAAACACATGTCCATATCAAGTTGTTACGTACAGGTAAGTTGGTAAGGTAAGGTAAGACAGAAGTTATACCAATTTATTCTGCACCTGTTCTACATAAAGCAACATATTATTTTAAATCAATCAGTTCTGTTTAAATGCATCTAATTTGGGGTTAGATGTATTTATTCTTCTGATAATGAGCTACTTAAAATAAAGTTCTGCCAGAAGATATTAATACCATTTCTGTGTACAATATCTTGAAAATTCAATATATAGGCAAGTTTACACAATTGAACTGCAAATCAGATTGAACCACAAGTCACGAAGGTTTAAAGAATAATATTAAAGTCAGTGCCAGTGCTTGCAACAGCTACACCCTTCAAACACTACAGTGCTGCTGTGTGTGGGAGAGGAGAGAGAGAGAGAAACTCAATGAACCTCAACATCTAACAGATTAATCATGAATAAGTTCCATCTGAAATTATTCTTATATTACATTTATCTTTCGATAACTCTTTTGAGTCATTGACAGATATTTTGCAATGTAAATGACACTCATTGACAAATGTCTGAATATATAAAAAATACTCTGCCTGTCAACACATGTACGTTTGAGATTAATTAAATACTGTATGTTCAATGTTAATTTCTTAAACTCATTTTATTCTGTTTTATAGACCTATTATCTTTTTAAAGGTAGTGGGAGTAGCATCTATCACTATTTGCACTTAATGTAAGCGAGACTTGCGATGCAAACAGTATCTATCACATTTACACAAGCGTATATTTTAATGCCTTGAATATTTGATGTACTTTGACGAATTTGATGTGCATAATTATGTTTGTTAGTTATTGTACTACTGGGAGTGAGATTTGTTTTTCCATATTACATTAATTTGAAATAAGAATTTTCATGTTACAGTAATTTGCACAGAAATCGAGTTTGTCATAAAATAGAATTTAAATTCAATTGTCCTAAATAGACTGCTTTTTCTTTATGCAAAACAAAGTTTTAGATTTCTCTCCTTTGATTATGCCTGGCCTTGTAAGAGTGAAAAATGCAACTAATGGATGTTATAATACTGGCTTACGGATAATTATTATTATTTTTTTTCTACCACAAAGAACCGGGAAGTTAAATATAGAGAGTGCAGAGAGAGGTAGCCTAATGGCATACATATGTGAGTATCTCACCTTGCTTTTGTCCTTTTCATACATCATTTTGAGGTTTTTGAGGGGCAGGGCCGGTTTCTCCGCAGGGGAACATGGATCGGATGTAGTCGTACTTTCTGCCTCCTCTTTTACACACTTCTTTGGTTTAGTCTCCATGTCTTCCTTTATTTTTGCAGGTCTTTCATGGGAGGTTGACTCTTGAGTCAGGCTGGGCTGTCGCATGAGCTTGCTGGAGGAAGCAGGTGGTTCTTGAGGATTGCTGGGTTTGCAGGAAGCAGACCGAGCAGTCAGGCTTACAGGTGCCACGCTCAGCTGAGGAGCAGATTTCTCCTGATGTGTCTGTTCCCAGCGTTTCTTCAGTACACTCAGGTTTCCTGATCGCAGGGACAGAGGCGCACTGTCAACAGACTGAGAAAGAGTGAAAATTATTGTCATGTAGAGATCAATTACAACAATTACAAGCATACAGTAAAATAAATAAAAAAATAAACACCTGTGGTGAATTCCAACTACTTTTACATGTTCTATAAGAAAATAAGTGGGGCTTGTCACAATGTTGCTATGTGGTTGCTAGGGTACTGACAAAGTGTTACTTACAGGGTTATCAATTGCATACTCTCCTGCACTGCATATATCATTAATATCATTTGTTATGTTGTAAAATCAAACTAAACTAAATAAATAAATAGTTAGTTAGTTAATTGAAATATAGCTGAAATAAAAATATATATAAGATGAAAAACTCAATCTAAATAAAATATAAAATGTTACCATGACAACTAAATGAAATAAGTTTGTTAAAGCACTAAAATTACTGAATGTAAATATTTTAGGACGTTTTGTTTGGAACAGAAGTGTCAATGTAATTCAACTCCACGGCAACAGGCAAATGTTTGAACATGACGAGACATGGGACGATAGATGAAAACTCAGAACAGCTGTTTAAAACATCTCCACTGTAAACACAGTCAAGGTTTAATCACTACTAGAACACTCACCAAATAACACCCAATAATGACACACTGCCTCAAAACACTATCATTTCATCAAACCACCAAATGTTACATCACTGGTTTAGTACATGAATCAACTTTTTGATTCATGTCACGTTTGAATCAAACGTTTATTTCAAAGTGCATTACATCACTGACATCATGTCGAGCAGAATACCAATACTGATGTGTTTAAAAGAGTTACAACTGTCCAATAGACAATTCAAACATAAACATTTTCTTTTGCATAATATCTCACTACTCCAAGTCAATACAGGCTCAATACATAGAGGACTGCATTCATGCAACAGTCATTGTGAAACCATGCTGAAACAAGACGCCAGAAAGAGAAGTTGAAGGAGATGAGAGGAAAGACCTGGATAGACAAGGCGCTCTTTATGTCTTTTCTCAGTCCTGCTTTCTCCGAGCTCCTTGGGCGCTGGACATCAGTGATAAAGCTCTACCAGATGTGCAGCAGGCAAGAAACTTGTAAGAACTAGTCCAGCCCAACTGAACAGCCCACATGAAGGAAGGAAAAAGAGAAGAGAAGTGAAAGGAAAGGGGTTGGGGAAGCTTGTGAGATGGAGGGTGGGAGATGATTAAAAGGCGCCTGCTGTGAAACCTGCATACAGGAAATGATGCATGTGATGAAATTTAACTCTTTCCTGTCTGTTTCATGAGGATACATATGGTTGTAAAATTCAAGAAGACAAAAAAGAAATAAAAATAAAATAAATAAATAAATAAATAAACACAGGGGGAAAAAAGAAAAAAAGAAAGCATTTCAATCAGGACATAAAGACTGCATTTAAACTGATGTGTTTTGATGACTTACTACTGGGGGTTAACAGTAAACCACCTATCATTACATTGACTAACCTTCTGAAGGAACTGAAACAGATAACGGCTTGCACTGTTTCTGATGTTTTAAAAGTAAACGTGCAAAGAATCAGTTAAACCAAAAACAAAAAATCTGATATAATTTACTCAACCCTCATGTCATGTCTTGGAAAACACAAACATAGAAATGTTAATGAATTTATTCTCTTTTTTTATATAACAAAATATAACCTAGAGACTGTATGGGGTAAAGAAGAGTGCAGTTTTTCAAATAGTTTCCATTACATTAAATTATAGTAAAACCAGTCAAACCTACAGATTTTTTCTTCTCTGAACTTGCTTCCTCAGCGGCCTTCTGATATCTGAAAAAGAAGAAAAGGTTAAAAAAAAAAGAAAAAAAAGAAAGTAGAGTAAATGTGAAGTATCAAAATTACAATCAAGCTAAACATTTTTGATTGACAATAGAATACATTTTTCTCTTTTGATTTAATATGCACAAACAACTATAAGTATTTCCCTGAAAAGTATAAACACTATTGCTTAATCAAAACAATGCTCTGTTTGATGTAGTCATCTGACACAGCTTGAGTTTTGTGTGGGACTATATTTGTCTGATCAGTATCAGATGTGGGAAACCGGGACATTCTTTGAAAAACACTTTGATTACACTTAAGGTAAAGATATACAAACTTGAGTAAAAGAAGAACTGCCTAAGTGGTGGAAGGTCATTAGAGCCTTCTCAGGGGACATTGATTGGTTACAGCTCAAAAAACATATAGAGATTTGATATCAATACAAGTTAATTAAAAACAATACATTTAATGGAACAGATTATTAACATTGCTTAGCTGTTCAAAGCTTATGGCCCTGAGCTGAAAACAAAGAAAGAAAAAATAATGAATGTTGGTCCAAATGTATATGGTAAATTGCTGCCTCCTACTGGCTCTAGCAGCAAGCATTTTCATCTTTCCTCTCTTTCAGCTTTCACTTGAAGGCCATAAGAATCGTGTCAGCAAACCAGTGTTGTAGATGAACTGCTTTTACTATAAACTGAATTTATATATATATATATAACAGCTGTGTTCTCTAGTGATGGCAAATAAAAGCTTTGTGAAGAAGCAAAGCTTTCCTCTACACTGTATGGATAAAACATTTCACCACTTGAAGCTTTTCAGGACAGTTGGTGGACAAAACTAACGTTACAAATGCTGGTTTTACAGCTGGTTCTGCAGCTGATGCTCCATGAACATTTTGTTTTATTTTAAAGAAATAGTAGCAATTGTTGAAGTGATTAAGTCAGTTTAGTGTATTAAATCGTACATTTATAAATAAGATATGCAGTCTATTTTAGCCATGCCCCAGTCTTTTGGCTGTTATTTTATACACAATTTATATAGGCTTCATACTGTATTAAAATGAGAAAAATCATGCTTGGGCTGACTCCCTTGAACCATTTTTGACAACAATTCAATTCATTCCTTAAAATAAATTTTAATATAAAACCCACTTCCGTGGTTGTGTTGATATTTAATGTTATGGCCATTTTTAAATGAATAACAATCCTACTTGCAACCCAGGTTGTCTTTCTATTGTGTCTCTTGTGTCTCTTTTTAATTAGCATCAGCCTGGTTAAACAAAAAGTTAAGAAGATTTTCCAGTGGCTTTTTGATTATTGCAGAAAATAAGCTGTGTGACCATCAAAAATGCATTATTCCTACATGACCATTAAGAAAAAATACTTTTTTTGTTGAAGCATTCCCCATAGCCATGTGATAAGCACTGATAATATGAAGCTAAAAAATCAATACCACTTACTTGGAAAAGCGCTCAGTGATGGCATTGTTCTTTCCACGGCTCCCAACCAATGAGAGCTCTTTGGCTGTGATCCGTAAAGACCGTGATGCCCACTGTTTCCTGCTAAATGGCCCCACATCCATCTCTGCCAAACAGAAAAACAAATATGAAACAAAACAGTTAATGGAACAGCAAACATGTAAAGGTAACATTTAGAAATGTGAAACTATTGTTGTGTACAACAAACATTCTAATTAATCATTTGGCCTAAAAATGTTCTAATGAATAAACAGTGTTTTAATATTTAAAATGTGTGACAACTTGCCCCATGACTCTCTTTCTCTAAGAACACAGCTCAATGTTTTCATTAAAACTGAACTTCAGTATGTAGCTGACCTACCTGAATATAAAATTCCTCAAATGTGTCACCCCACATCATTATATAGTGCACTTTTTGAGGAAACAACCATTAGTCATGTCTGAAACCTTAGTAGACATCATCAGGTGCATTCATTCAAATAACAAGAGTACAGCCATTGTACTGTACACTCAATGACTAGAAAATACCTATGATGTACTGCGAGTGTCTTGTTGAATGATTTCCCACATTTCCCTCGGAGCACTGACACTCTATGGCAGAGGACAACTGAAGCCAAGCCGAGCTAAAAATTTTAAGCTGATAGTTGATATTATCCCTCAGTAAAGTAGACAACATGAATTTTACAGTACATCTCAATTGCATCTCAATACATTCTATGTCCTCCTGTCCATCCCCCAAAGCCTGCTACTCGCCAGAAGAGCCCTGGCAATGGAAGGATGCCTCTCACCTGTGCTTCCCATATGGCCATCCAGTGATCTCAAAGAGCATTTCCTAAGAGCAAATTTCCATACTTTCCATTGTTTCAAATGTTGCATTGTGTGTGTGGCTCGTGTGGCACAGGTCCCTCATGCTTCATTCTCTCCGCAGTGCCTCGATTTACAGTATATTTCATACATGAGGATCAGTGCCCCTTACCTGCAGCAAATGGCTTGATCTCTTTCGGCCAGTGCACAGACGATCAGCAAGGCCATGGCCAACCTGGTGGTGCTGGAGCACCACCTTTGGTTGAACTTAACAGAGACCAAGGACGCTGACAAGGTCACCTTCCTCAACTCCCCTGTGTCATTATTCAGCCCTGCCATAGACAGTTTTGCTAAGCACTTCATGGCAGCACAGAAGTCATCACAGCTAAAGCGTTCTAGCTCGGTGGCTTGTTCAATTCACTAGAATGCTCCATCATCCCTGCAGCCTGTGAAGTCTGAGCCTGGGCTCGAACAGCACCCTCAGATGGCTAAATGCTATCCATTTCCTAAGCACCAGGGACCCTGCCCCAGAGTGATGTTGGACCCTGAGCTGCAGAAGCCATCCTGATCTCAACACAAAGAGGAAGAGGAGAGGGTCAGGTCCCAGCGAGACCAGACTGCCCTCAAAGAAGTCTCGCCTCACTCTCCATTCCCCTGCTTAGCTCTGGGTGATAGAAGCATTGTTCAAGCTGTTCCCTCCCTTCCTGTTCAGTACGTGCTCAAGTAAATGACTGCTGTGATAGTGTACCCACATACTCAAAAGAACACTTCTCTTCTCATTACCGCAAAATGTCAGTTCCCCGCCTCTATGCGGTGACCTGCCACTCGAAAGTCTCAGACCACTTTGAAAGCCATCCCAGGCATGTCAAGTTGGATTCTGTAGACTTTAGAATGGGGTTACTTGCTCCGGTTTGCTCACAGACCCTCTTGCTTCAGAGGTATTATTTAAACTAAGGTAAGCAACAACAATTCGGTTCTCCGGGCCGAAGTGCAAAGTTTGCTTGCAAAAGGGACCATATAGATGGTTCAGCTTTCATTCACATTCACATCCAGACGCTTTCATTCACATCCAAATAGCCCGACATCACAGACCGTTCTTGAGATTTGCATTCGAGGGGATGGCCTATCAATATACAGTCCTACCCTTTGGAATGTCTCTGGACCTGTACACGTTTATGAAGTGCGTGGATCTCTTTCCTCTCTGGGGCAGATGGGAATCCGCATTATGAATTGCCTCTGTGATTGGCTTGTGTTAGCCAGATCGAAGCTCGAACGCTGATCCTCACGCTGGAGCAACTTGGGATGAAAATCAATTTAGTCAAGAGCTCTCTGTCTTCTGGCCAGCGAGTCATCTTCCTGCAGACAGTTATCGACTCGACTCAGATGCGGCCCTGGCTTAAACTGAAATGTTCACTGATAATTTTGCGGCTAGCGGCATGATTCAGATTGAATCATGTTCTCCAGTTCTCCAGAGGATGCTCTGCCTCATGTCAACTGTCTCCTCTGAGATTCTGTTTGGCCTGCTTCACGTGTGGCCCGTCCACTGTGCCTGGGATGTCTTTGCCTCAAGGTGACCCACTGCTGTGCCTCTATGGAAGGCCCCTTGCCTGTTTCAGACAGGCTTCCCATTGGGATTGACCTCCAGAAGGAAGGTGGTCACGACAGATGCATCCAACTGTACGAGCACTGTACAAGGCTCTTGGTCCAGCCTGGAGCAATGGCCTCACATCAACTTCCATGAGATGATGATGTATTTTCTAGCCCTATAAACCTTCCTACCTGCCTTAAGAGGGCACCATGTTCCTCGTAAACTTGGACAACATGATGGTGGTAGCCTTTATAAATCACCAATGCAATGTTAGGTCACACTCCCTTTACAGGATGGCAAGACGCCTCCTCTTATGGGCACAGTGCAACTTACTCTCACTGAGGGAGGTTCACATGCCAGGCAGACTGAACCAAGGAATGAACAAGGAGAGGATCTCCTTTCTCAAGCAAAGGGCATGATCTGGCATCCCTGGCCCGAGCTGTAGAGCCTTCATGTTTGGCCCCTTGACAGGAGTCTTTACAGCTCTGCGCGAGGGTGACTAACACTATTTTGGAAGCTAGAGCCCCTCCTACGAGACTCTATACTATCAGGTGGTTAGTCTTTTCTAAATAGTATGCAGCATGGAACAAGTAGCCATCCTCTTTGTGATGTGTCATCCATGCTAACCTTTCTGCAAGAGCTGCTGGATAAGAAAGAGTATGTGGCAGCCATCATAGCCAATCACACTCTCGTGCCTGGCCAGTCAGTCTGTAAAAATGACCTTCTTGAGGGGATCTTGGAGACTGAATCCACCTCGTCCTAATTCTGTGCCGACATGGGACTTATCCACAGTCCTTAGGGCCTACAAGGCCCTCTTTTTGAGCTGCTCTAGGTGGCAGAATTATGGCCCCTATCATTCAAGATTGCCCTACTTCTGGCTTTTCCATCGGTCAAGCAAGTGGGCAGTTTACAAGCACTCTCAGTCAGTGCTTCATACCGTGAGTTTGGGCCTAATGACTGTAAAGTCGCCTTCAAACCAAGACACGGCTATCTGTCTAATGTGCTCTCTACTCCGTCCAGAGCATAAGTCATCAGTCTTCTAGCTCTTCCTAACCAAAAGAATGAGCAGGGTCCTAATTTACCTTGCCCGGTTTGGGCTCTTAGAGTATATGTAGAGCGCTCTAGCCACTTCTGGCATTCAGAGCGGCTCAAGTATGCTTCAGAGGCCGCTCTAAAGGCCTGCCAGTTATGAAGCAGAGACTATCCCGCTGAATAGTTGACACTGTAGCTCTGGCTTACACCTCAGTGGGTTTACAGTATCCTATTGGAGTGAGGGCCCACTCCACCAGAGGAATAGCCTTCTCCTGGGCATGGTCCAGTGGAGTTTCTTTAGGTGACATTTGTGCAGCTGCCAGGATGGCTTCTCTACACTTGCTTATAGCATGACACTATTGAATGCGTTCCCCATAAGCGTATCAATGGGAGAGACCTGTTTACTAAAATAACCTTGGTTCCCTGAGATAAGTGAACCAGCATTGTGGAGACTGCTGTGCTATAAGGCTGCATGTGAGTTGATGATGGTCGCTATCATTTTAAAAATTCAGACAAAATGCAGCTACATGAGCGTGAACAAATCAGGCTTCAGTATCAGAGTAAACAGGAGTTTCCCCAAAATCATATCAATCCAGCGCACGTCCCTTATCTCAGGGAACCAAGGTTATGTCAGTAAGAAGAGCGTTTTCAACTTTACCTATAACTGCAAACCATAAATCTCACCAATCGGTAAGGTGAATCACAGTTGATGTCACAAAACACATCAAGTCTTTAGTACTGCTTTTTAACATGTTAGCACCACCAAATGCTCTGATATATGTAAACTATAGGTGTTGTTTTGAATTCTCTTTATTTTAATTTTCTTGAAACAACACACACACAATGTCTCAAAAACAGGTACTATACAGCAAAATACAACATCAAACCTATAGGTGTGTTTGACTTCATGTGTTACTGCACAAACCAATTTCTTTCTGACTTGAAACAGTGCAATACACTGAGATGAGATGGCGCCTGCACCACATCACTGTGACATATGCCATCACAGTACAGTAAGAGCGATTTGAGAGCTGTCAGCTGGCACATTCTGTTTTGTATATACCAGAATATACTGATATATAAAGCAGTAAAGTACTGAAAAAAAAGTGTTTCTGTTGCTACATGAAAACATCCGAAGTATCTGAAGACATTGATGTCTAAATTTCAGTTTTATTCCTGAATTTTAAACAGAACTGAGGTTGCAAACAGAACACCTAGAACAGCAAAGTTTGTCTTTATATGTTGAGAAAGCCTTGTTTAAAAGTTCTGAACAGAAGTTTGAAAAGCCTTGACATTTGAAGGACTTAAGTACAGAGGGTTTTGTTGACCACGGTAGAAGAACACCAAGGATGCATTAACTTTTTTTCACATTCAAATTTATTTTATTTATTACGGTTCAGTAAATTACTCTTCTTAACATTCCAATTCAACTTTCAGTAGAGTGTGCCCAATTCAATTAAAAATACAACTCCAATTAATAGAAAGGGATTCTATTCTGATTTTTTTCTTTTTTCTTTTTTTTGCACAACCTCTATTACAAATGTATGTATTACTGTATTACAAAGTTCCTTAACCCTAGTCCTGGAGAGCCAGTGTCCTATAGACTTTAGTACAAATCCCAATTTACCAGTCCTCACTGTTTCATTAATTTTAGCTGTTACTTGCACACATAGCACAAGCTAAAGCCAACATTGGGTGAATTACATAGCCAGACCAACAAGGACAGTGGTTATTAACAGTGAGACACAGAGGACTTTGACCCTAGAGGTGAGACCTTCCGACTGAACATTTGACTAAACCTAACGCTACATATCAACACAGATTTAAAACACACACATATAGTAAAACTATATAAACAATTTGTTGATTAATATAGTTTCAAGATAATGAAAATGAGAAAACAGGATTAATGCATATAAAAAACTGAATATGTGCATGCAACAATTGTTGTTGTTGTTATTATTATTATTTTATTAACATGAAAGTGATTCATCCAAATTTACCTTTCATTGTTTTGTCCTGCTGTTAATATACGCAGTGTCCTAATATTTTGTAGTCTGTGCTTTTTCTGTGTGATTTTATGTCTGACTTTCCTGGCTTCAAAGCAGTGAAAATACTTTCCAGTCTCAATCACTTACTTGCTCAGTCTAAAGCAATTGCCAAGAAAAGCATCAAATGAAAGTCTAAAATTTGGCAAATAATGAACAGAGTAAAACAAAAAAAAAAAAAAAAAAATCCTCACAAAATTATGGGGGAGGGGGGGTATTGATTTAGCAAACAGACTGAATGATTATTAAATAATAATTCGATTGAGAATGATCCATCACAACTTTTAAAAGGAAATGATGGGTTACTTTTTGACTAAAATACATATACTACATATTTTGTATATCAGATGACATATTTCCTTTAGTGCTGCAAAAAATGACCTTTGATCGTACACTTTGATAAACTTCCTCAGCAATGATTGACATAACCACAGCAAAGATCTAAAAACTGAATCATCAAAAACACAACAACCTGAATACCAGTATATGATGTCATGTGGATCAAATAGTAACCAGGATGGAGCAAACAAAATATTCCTCTGCTCCCAAAAGTACAAAAGCCATCAGCTGTCAGTGATTAGGGATAAATAATGTACAAAGACATATCTTTTGAAAGGGTACTGGTCCAGTGGCAGCTTTTGAAATTGAGATTTCTACATCATCTGAAAGCTGAATAAATAAGCTTTCCGTTGATGTATGATTTGTTAGGATAGGAATATTTGGCTGAGATACAACTATTTGAAAATCTGGAATCTGAGGGTGCAAAAAAATCAAAATACTGCGAAAATCACCTTTAAAGTTGTCTGAATTAAGTTCTTATCTATGCATATTACTGATCAAAAATTAAGTTTTGATATATTTATGGTAGGAAATTCACTAAATATCTTCATGGAACATGATCTTTACTAATGATCCTAATGATATTTGGCATATCCTAAATATCCTAATGATTTTTGGCATAAAATAAAAATGGATAATTCTGACCCATACAATGCATTTTTGGCTATTGCTAAAAATATACCCCAGTGACTTAAGACTGGTTTTGTGGTCCAGGGTCACACACGCACACACACACACACACACAAAATTGTGCCATTGTGTCACCCATGCTCATTTCACATTAAAACCATAAGACAATAAAGAAATGAATATATTTTGAATGAAACCTGACAGATTTCTGTCTCTCCATTGAAAGTTCTGTCTGTATATTGTATGTATGTAAATTGCTCAGTGTTTATACATGAATAAAAGCCTAAATTAAATCCGTTCAGCAATTTTGTCTCTTTGGAAGACTTGCATTAAACCACTTGATTATATTTACTATATTTTTGTATATGCTCGAAAGTTTTGGTTTCGAGAACATTCAATGTATGAACAAAAAAGATGAGAGAATATTTTAAAATTCAACTATCTTATTTATATATTATCTTAATCTTAATAGTCATATGCTTTTGGAATAGTATTATGGTATAAGTAAATGTTGACAGGTTTTTCATATTTGGGTGAATTATAAAATAAAACAAAACAGATTAAACAATCGGATTATTAAGGTTTATATAGGAATATGAACTTGAATATTCAATGCACAAAAACAATCTAGCCAACACAAATAGAAATTCTAAACCATATGTTTATGACATTTGGTTTACAAACCAGTAATAATTAAAGTAAACGAAAAAAAAAAATGATGTAGATGATAAAACAAAAACAGGTTTTTTTAGCACTTGGCAAGTCAAAGAATGTGAAAGTGAAATAACCTTTATAAGATTGACATGACCTCATATTTTGTGCTTAATTAAATATAGTAACTAACTAAATAAAATAAAATAAAAATAAAATCTAAACTTTATTCTTAAAACAATAGATTTCTTTTTCTTTTCTTTTTTTTTTTTTTTTTTGCATGTTGGTCTGTCCAGTTTTGTGACATTCAACAACACTAAGATATGACATGTCACAAAGACTTCCTTCTTCCTAGAAAGGTCTGGTGGTCAAACTGGATCTTCACCCAACATGGTGAGCACCGGCAGACAAAACATCTGCTTAACTCCCTCTTCAAACACTACTGTACATTTTACGTTTACGGCTGACAAATGATGTGTTTAAACCAAAAGTATAATCTCATGAATTTGTCAATTTAACAGCTGCCTCTTTTGTCAATGAAAAACACATTTTAGAAGATCATCTACATTCATCACAGGTTAATGAATACAGACCCACCTCTATAATTCAAATGCAGTCCCTCCTGTCTTCAAAGGTTTTGGACTTCAATGTCTTTTCTTAATCTAGCCAACAAGTTTCGATTATGAATAATCACTACAGACTTTTAATGTGTCACCTGATTCTAGAGAAAACTCTGTGATATCTGACACTCCTTGTGCTTGTGTAGGAGTTTATCCCATGTGACTATACAAGGGGTGGAGTCTGGAGAAAGGTCCACCAGCAATGGTGGAGCTGTTATCATGTGACAATACGCACCAGTGCACCCAGGCATTGAATGTCACCTGGCAGGTGTGTTTTGAATGGGTGTGTGTGTGCACTTGTGTTATTCCTGGAGTATCTACTTTCTTGCTGTTCTTTGCAAATGAGTTAACTGAACAAGTCAAGTCAAACAGTAACATAAGAGACTTTCTATATGTAAAGTGTAAACTTTCTAACTGAGGGTTGAAATGCACCGTGGCATTTTGCCTATTGTCGCTTTCAGTTCAATATATTAAGCTTTCCAAGAAAAAGACCAATACACAAATCCATGTTTCAGTACACTATCCATTGCATTTTTCCTTCCTTTTCTTGTAGAAGCAGGACCTCAAAAACCTTTACTTAGAGTATGTTAAAAAACATCTCCCCATTATAAATGGTGTTTGATAAGACAAGCATCACAATTAATACTACTCCTTTGCAGCAGGTTTTGTTTCAAATCCCTGATTCAAATCATTAAACTACTGTAGAACTTGTACTATTTGTGTTAAGGACATGAATAACACCTTAATACATTGACTGTTCTGTTTTTCACCTGCCAGACAATAAAACAGGCAAAACGTTATATTTATATTTAAGAAGGGATTCAAGCCATATGCACTGCTCAAAACGTCATGGCCTACACACACACACACACACACACACACACTGCAGCTAAATATCACTGTCACTACTCTACTGAGTACTTAATTCTGTTCTGTTCTGTTCTGAGACACTAGAAAATTACACAGAGGTACATGACTTAACTCAGTGGTTTTCAGTTCCAGTCCTGGGGTACCACTGCTCTGCACATTTTGTATGTCTCTTTTATGTGACACCCTCGGTTCAGTTCATGGATCTCCCTCCTAATGAACTGATGATCTGAATCAGGTGCATTACACAAGAAAGACATAAAAACAGTACCTCAGATCCTCAGAACAGCCACAACCATTTCACCCTGCAGCCCAAGACTGGTCACCCACTGAAGCTAAGCAGGGTTGAGCCTGGTCAGTACCCAGTTGGGAGACCTCCTGGGAAAACTAGGTTGCTGTTGGAAGAGGTGTCAGTGAGGCCAGCAGTGGGTGCTCACCTTGTGGTCTGTGTGGGTCCTAACGCCCCAGTATAGTGATCATACTGTCAAAAGCACCGTCCTTCGGATGAGACGTTAAACCGAGGTCCTGACTCTCTGTGGTCATTAAAAATCCCATGGCACTTCTCGTAAAGAGTAGGGGTGTAACCCTGGTCTCCTGGCCACATTCCCTCCACTGGCCCTTATTCACTCATGGCCTCCCAATAATCCCCATTCATTGAATTGGCTCCATCACTCTCTCCTCTCCACCTGTAGCTGGTGTGTGCTGAGCGCACTGGCGCCGTTGTCCTGTGGCTGCCATCACATCATCCAAGTGGATGCTGCACACTGGTGGTGATTTGAGGAGAGACCCTCCCCCCACATGATTGTAAAGTGCTTTGGGTGTACGGCAATACACAATGAAGCGCTATATACCGTAAGTGCATCATTCTTTCATTCATACTGTGTATGTGTCTCAGGCCATCTGCCAGGGACGAACACTGATGAAAATGTAATTCCCAGCTGGTTAATTTGTGCACGATGAGGTTTGAGGAACAATCTGACGTAAAAGTAACAAAATTACCTGTCTTTAAATACTATGTTCGTAATAATTAAAATAATGAATTGTTAGATACAATATAGCTGTTGTGTCTATGTTGAATTTCTAAACACTTCATTCTGCTCCTGAGTTCGATTGCTTCAGTCTGTTGTGCTGCTGAGAGGTTTGTGTTTGTAGCTCCGTGTACCTTCGCTTTTTATTGAATCTCTACCTTACTTTCAATCCCTTTTGTCTAAAGTGATAATATATAACTTAATTCCCACCATATTTCTGGTGTTATCTTTCAAACTAATCTAACTAATTTGATCGTTCGCCTTTAAAAAACGTGAGTGCAGCTTGTTAGCCCGTTAGCTTGTCACTCGCGGTTCCATTTGCATTTCTATTCGCGCCTATTATTATTTAATTTTTTCCTCGCTCCGTTTTTCACGAGCTCATCAAATAACAGTGGTAAGTGGTAAGTTAAGTTGGTATCATTCATCAATCACGGTGAGTAATGGCTTCTTATCCTGCTATTGTTGTTTGCACTGTTTGCCACATGTATAGTTTATCTGTCTCTGTCAGCAGCGAGGGATTCACATGTGATAAATGCAGGGAAATAGTTAGGCTGACAGAGAAGGTTTTAGAACTAGAGACACGCATCCAAACTTTAATTGAGGATAGTAAGAATGTGAGGGCTGTAGATACTGCTTTGGATGCGACTAGCTCAGGGAGTCCTGTACATTGTTCGGTTTCGGTTGAGCCCGTGCAGCAGGGCAACTGGGTGACAGTGAGGCGGCCTAGTCGCGGGTCAAAACACCACTCTTCCGTTCCGATCAGAACATCAAACAGGTTCTCCCCACTCGGTGACGCACCCACTGAGAAACCTGATGAAAGTGCTCTAGTTATTGGCGATTCTATTGTACGGAACGTGAAAATAGAGACACCAGCCACCATAGTCCATTGTTTACCAGGAGCCAGAGCGCCTGACATCTTGGCAAATTTAAAAGTGCTGACTAATGCTAAACGTAAATTCAGTAAGATTGTTATCCACGTCGGCGCTAATGATGTTCGACTTCGCCAGTCGGAGATCACCAAAAATAATATTAAAGAGGTGTGTGAACTTGCAAGTACGATGTCAGACACTGTAATATGCTCTGGTCCGCTCCCTGCTTACTGGGGTGATGAGATTCATAACAGACTGTCGTCACTTAATGGCTGGATGTCTAAGTGGTGCCCGCAGAATAACATAGGCTTTATAGACAATTGGAATAATTTTTGGGGCAGACCTGACCTGTTGAAAAGAGATGGTGTTCATCCCTCCTTGGGTGGTGCCGCTCTTCTCTCTAGAAATATGGCACATAGTCTTAGAGTTTGTACTTGACTAACTGGAGCCCAGGTCAGGAAGCAGACAGACTGGCTAAACCGACCGTCTGCTAGCCACCTCACGTCACCAAAGTCAGTTAACTCTCAGCACATAGAAACTTTTTCACCTAGATATCACTCTATAGAGACTGTGTCTGTTCCCCGAACTAGAAAATACAGAAAACATCCAAACCAAAGTAATAGTAACAATTTAATTGATGTTCAACAAATAAAAAAACGATATAATACAGATCAACACATGATAAAGCTTGGCTTATTAAATATTAGATCCCTTTCTTCAAAAGCACTTTTTGTAAATGATATGGTCACTGACCATAAACTAGATGTGCTTTGTCTGACAGAAACCTGGCTAAAACAAGATGATTACATTACTTTAAACGAGTCTACACCCCAAGATTACTGTTACAAACATGAACCGCGTCCAAAAGGTAAAGGGGGAGGTGTTGCTACAATTTATAGAAATATTTTCAATATCTCTCAGAGGTTGGGTTTCAAGTATAATTCGTTCGAAGTAATGGTGCTTCATATAACGTTATCCAAAGAAACAAGTGTTAATGATAAATCCTGTGATGTTTGTACTGGCTACTGTATACAGGCCACCAGGGCACCATACAGACTTTATTAAAGAATTTTCTGATCTTCTATCGGAGTTAGTGCTGACTCCAGATAAAGTCCTAATCGTTGGTGATTTTAATATCCATGTTGATAATGAAAGAGATTCGTTGGGATCAGCATTTATAGACATTCTAAACTCAATTGGTGTTAAACAACACGTGTCAGGACCTACTCATTGTCAAAATCATACTCTAGATTTAATACTGTCACATGGAATTGATGTCAGTGGCGTTGAAATTTTGGCAGCAGAGCGATGATATCTCAGATCATTATCTAGTCTCCTGTATATTCCATATAGCTAAAGCTGTAAAGCCAACTTCTTGTTACAAATATGGTAGAACCATTACCTCTACCACAAAAGACTGCTTTATAAATAATCTTCCTGACTTATCTCAGTTCCTCAGCATATCCAATAGCTCAGAACAACTTGATGATGTAACAGGAACTATGGACTCTCTCTTTTCTAGCACTTTAGATGCGGTTGCTCCTTTACGCTTAAGGAAGATTAAGGATAAGAGTCCAACACCGTGGTATAATGAGCACACTCGCGCCCTAAAGAGAGCAGCCCGGAAAATGGAGCACAGCTGGAGGAAAAGTAAATTAGAGGTATTTCGTTTAGTTTGGCGGGAAAGTACCCTATCCTACAGAAAAGCATTAAAAACTGCTAGATCTGATTACTTTTCGTCTCTTCTAGAAGAAAACAAACATAACCCTCGGTATTTATTCAATACAGTAACTAAATTAACGAAAAATCAAGCATCAACAGGTGTTGGCATTTCCCAAGAGCATAGCAGTAATGACTTTATGAACTACTTCACTTCCAAGATCGATACTATCAGAGATAAAATTGTATCCCTGCAGCCGTCAGCTACAGTATCGCATCAGATAGCACACTATAGACCCCCTGAGGAACAATTCCACTCATTCTCTACTGTGGGAGAGGAAGAATTGTATAAACTTGTTAAATCATCTAAACCAACAACATGTATGTTAGACCCAATTCCATCTAAACTACTAAAAGAGCTGCTTCCAGAAGTCATAGATCCTCTTTTGGCTATTATTAATTCATCATTGTCATTAGGATATGTCCCCAAAACCTTCAAATTGGCTGTTATTAAGCCTCTCATTAAAAAACCACAACTTGACCCCAAATATCTAGTTAATTACAGACCGATCTCAAATCTCCCTTTTCTGTCAAAGATACTAGAAAAGGTAGTATCCTCACAATTATATTCCTTCCTAGAGAAAAATGATATCTGTGAGGAATTCCAGTCAGGATTTAGATCGTATCATAGTACTGAGACTGCTCTCATTAGAGTTACAAATGACCTGCTTCTATCATCTGATCGTGGTTGTATCTCTTTATTAGTTCTACTGGATCTTAGCGCTGCGTTCGACACTATCGACCACAACATTCTTTTGAATAGACTAGAAAACTTTGTTGGCATTAGTGGAAGTGCCTTAGCATGGTTCAAATCGTACTTATCTGACCGCCATCAGTTCGTAGCAGTGGGAGATATTATCAGGAGACATGGTGTTAGCTTTCACTGTTATGCTGATGATACTCAGCTCTATATTTCTTCGCGCCCGCTGAAACACACCAAATTGAGAAACTAACGGAATGCATAGTCGATATAAAAACTGGATGACGGTAATTTTTACTGCTAAATTCTGAAAAACAGAGGTGTTAATTATCGGACCTAAAACCCCACATGTAATAACCTAGAACATTATCTAACACTTGACGGCTGCTCTGTCAATTCTTCTTCATCAGTCAGGAACCTAGGTGTGCTGTTCGATAGCAATCTGTCATTTGAAAGCCATGTTTCTAGCATCTGTAAAACTGCATTTTTTCATCTCAAAAGCATATCTAAATTGCGACCAATGCTCTCAACGTCAAATGCAGAAATGTTAATTCATGCGTTTATGACCTCAAGGTTAGACTATTGTAATGCTTTATTGGGTGGTTGTTCTGCACGCTTGATCAATAAACTACAGTTGTTCCAAAATGCAGCAGCTAGAACCAGGAAATATGACCATATTAGCCCGGTTCTGTCAACACTGCACTGGCTCCCTATCAAACATCGGATAGATTTTAAAATCTTGTTAATTACTTATAAAGCCCTGAATGGTTTAGCTCCTCAGTACTTGAGCAAGCTCTTATCGCATTATAGTCCTCCACGTCCGCTGCGTTCTCAAAACTCCGGCCGTTTGATAATACCTAGAATATCAAAATCGACTGCGGGCGGCAGATCCTATTACTATTTAGCACCCAAACTCTGGAACAGTCTACCTAACACTGTTCGGGAGGCAGACATACTCTGTCAGTTTAAATCTAGATTAAAGACCCATCTCTTTAGCCTGGCTTACACATAACACATTAATACGCTTCTATTATTCAAATCCGTTAAAGGATTGTTAGGCTGCATTAATTAGATCAACCGGAACCGGGAACACTCCCCATAACACACGATGTACTCGTTACATCGTAAGTTGAATGGCATCTACGCTAATATTTGTCTGTTTCTTTCCTAGTCTGTTTCTCAGTCCGTATCCGATCAGATGGTGGATCAGCACCAAGAGATGATGTCTACAGCCCTGATCGTCAGCGGAGACCAGGACACCCAGATGACCCCCAGAGATATATCCCCAGATATACAGTATCAACCAAAATAACAAAATAACTAAAATATAATAAAATACCTAACTACATAATACTACTATTGTTAGAAATTGCAACAAAATTAAAATAGAAATATAAACTTTTGAACTGCGGGTTTCGTCTGGTCAGAGGAGAACTGGCCCCCCGACTGAGCCTGGTTTCTCCCAAGGTTTTTTTTTCTCCATTCTGTCACAGAGGGAGTTTTGGTTCCTTGCCGCTGTTGCCTCTGGCTTGCTCAGTTGGGGACACTTAATTTCTAGCGATTATCGCCGATTTGATTGCACAGATACTATTTAAACTAAACTGAGCTAGACAATGACATCTCTGAATTCAATAATGAAATGCCTTGGTCAGATATTGTTAATGTTTTCGTCTACGTGTGTCACTAACCTTCCACTATGTTGGATTTATCGTTGTGTGGATTAATTAAAGACTGTTAAACCTTCTTCATCATCTTCTTGCATGTTCATCGACAACAGTAAACCGTGACAGAATACCTGACCACTACAAAGAAAACATGGATATAGAGGATGAGTACACCAGACCCACTCCCGACCCAATGCCTAGCCAAGCATCACCCCGCTGCACCGAGCTTCAGCTTGAGCCCACCGCTGATGGAGAGCCTGCGCCCGCAGCGCCCGACGAGTCATCGCCAAGAGGAGTGACAGTGCTGAGGATCACCCCGGAGCCAGAGCCTCATGTGTTGCACGTGACGGTGGAGTGCGAGGGCGCAGAGGAAAGTCCCGCCCTCTGCACCACCGCTGAAAGTGAGCTGAGGCAGGACTCGGGAGATTTAATAGACTTTTATTCTGAGGTACTTCTTCCATCATCATCTGAACTCCCTGTCTGTCCTGAAACAACCATGGAGGTTGGTTTTGAACTGTCTGTCTGCCCTGAACTGTCTGTCTGCCTTGGATAATTGTCTGTCTGTCCTGTCACGACCATGGAGATCGTTCACTTGTCCATGGCACTCCCTGTCATGGGTGTTGCCATTTGGTGTGTGTGGGCAACATACACCATCCCTGAAACCCTTGACTGTCATGAACTCCCACCCAGCCTTCCTCTCCCACCTCCTCTCCTGTGTTCTCTGCCATCCTCTGTCCCGCTGTCGCTACATCCTGCCAGCCCCTCAGCTCATCCTCAGCCTTCTGTCTGTGGATCTGAGTTGCTGCGGGCCTGTCAAGTCTCCTGCTCCATTGAGGTTGGAGGATCCCTGGTCTCCGCCTCGGCCCGTCGACCTAGCGACTCCACCATGGCTCCTAGCTACCTCCTCTCCGCTGTGGCCCATCAGTCCACCAGCTCCACCGGGCTCCCTCGTCCCTCCGGCTCCGCCTTTGTCAGTCTTCAAACATCCGCCGCCTCGGGACTCCACTCCTCCGGCTTTGCCTCGTCCCTCTGGCTCCGCCACTGTCATTTGCCCCCTGGATTCGTCAACCCTTCCTCCACCATGGCTCCTCCCTCCATCGGCTCCACCATGGGCCATCTCCCTGGCTGCGCTCTGGAGCGTCTCCCATCTCCTCCTGCTCCGGTCTCCTCCCTGACTCTTCCCTCCGTCTGTTCCACCCTGGCTCCTTCTTCTGTCTGTTTCTCCCTGGCTCCTCCCTCCATCACCACCCTGGACTCTAGTCGTCCTCCTC
The DNA here is from genome assembly GCF_012432095.1 of Onychostoma macrolepis. Classification (NCBI taxonomy): domain Eukaryota; kingdom Metazoa; phylum Chordata; class Actinopteri; order Cypriniformes; family Cyprinidae; genus Onychostoma; species Onychostoma macrolepis. Next base: position 4,399,323 of record NC_081165.1, read on the forward strand.
CTGATCATCCGGCCACCTCCAGAACCTCCTCCTGCTTGTCTGAGCTAGCCCTTCACCATCCCTTTTCGCCATCCCTCCGCCATCTCCTGACCCTTCCTTCTCTGCGGCACGAGGTCGCGCCTTCCAAAGGGTAAAAAAAAATTCCTGAACTCCACAAATAGATCTTTTGTGTTATGAGAGAACTGGTGAACTAAACTATTGTTACAATATTCCATGTATCTCTACTGTAAATAAAACCAGGGGGATAAGATGTGCTTATCAGGTCAGTTGATGAGAACAATCACTGAACAACCCTGGTCTGTTTCTTTGGTTCTTGTCCTTCTCTGTAAACTAAAATTGTTTAAATTCAGAGCAAGATTCATTCATAATAATTTTTACAGGTGATATATCTTAATAAATGGAGAATGCTATAACTTAATTTGCTTGGTGAAAACCAAAGTAAACTGGCTCACTATAAAAAGGCTGTAAGGTGAGGGCAAATATATGCCCTCCTTATCATTTTTAATTGTTAGTCTGATTGTTAACTTGTATTAACATTTTAAATATTTCTATTTCAATCAAAGCAATATATAATATAAATATACAGTCAGGTCCATATATATTTGGACACTGACACAATTTTCATAATTTTTGGCTCTATATGCCATCAGAACAGAATTAAAATGAAACAATCAAGATTAAATTAAGCTTTAATTCAAGTGGTTGAACAAAATATAAAATGCTTAGGAATCACAACCATTTTTATACCCAGTGCTCCATTTTCAGGGGCTCAAATGTAATTGGACAAATAAATATAATCATAAATAAAATGTTCATTTTTAATATTTTGTTGAGAATCCTTTGCAGGCAATGACTGCCTTAAGTCTGGAACTCATGGACATCACCTGAGACTGGGTTTCCTCTTTTGTGATACTTTGCCAGGCTTTTACTGCAGCTGACTTCAGTTGTTGATTGTTTGTGGGTCTTTCTGCCTTTAGTTTTGTCTTCAGCAAGTGAAATGCATGCTCAATCGGATTGAGATCAGGAGATTGACTCGGCCATTGTAGAATATTCCACTTTTTTACCTTCAAAAACTCCTGGGTTGCTTTTGTCATATGTTTTGGGTCATCGTCCATTTGTACTATGAAGCGCAGTCCAATCAATTTTGCTTCATTTGACTGAATCTGGGAAGACAGTAAGTATATCCTTAAACACTTCAGAATTCGTCCGGCTGCTTCTGACTTCTGTCGCATCATCACTAAACACCAAAATGCTGGAAGCCATGCATGCTCATGCCATCACACTGCACCACCATGTTTCACAGATTATATTGTATGCTTTGGATGAGCATACCCTCTAATTAAAGCTCAGAGTGTGCATTTAAGCCCATATTCATTATATAATGTTATATAGGTGTAAATAGTAGTAATATTTTTTAGATAGCCTAATGCTCAAAATAGCCTAAGATGTGTCAGTATGACCCAAGTCTTTTAAAAATCTTTATTTAATCATGCAAGCTAGCTTAATTTTAGTTTTATTTCAGTCATTCTTGAGAAAGTTCCAATGTTGAAAAATAAACAACAACAAAGGACAAAATTTAACTTTAAAAGATACAACAAATAACAATGAGGAATAACAGAAATATCTACTGGATTCATTGTGCTCTGGCTTGGTCTTTTGTATCCCTGACATTACAAAGGTTACACACCAAAAAAAAAGAAAAAAAAAAAAAGAACATGGCTTTATTACCCATGTTAAACAATATCAAACAATAGACTGAAGAAAAAAAAAATTCCATTCCATTTGTTTGTTTGCAGTTCAGTAGGGCCACACCTATCACAGAGCAAACTTTTGAATAACAAATTCTATTTATGCCCTGCTCATTGGAACCTTTATTTCACAGTAACTGAATATTACACAAAATCAGTTTTTTTTTTTTTTTTGAATACATTTTTTTTAGGAAAATAGAATAAAGCAAGACTGGGATGATTTTTTTGCTGAAAACAAATCTCAACAGCATATGGCGGTGTGATTACCTGCAAAGCCGATCTGAAAAGACTCTACTTATCTAAAGTCACAAAATAATGAGGTTCCAAACCTACACACATAGATGCTTTGAGAAGCTGGGGAAAATAAATATATAACATTGAGTGTTCTATTTAATTTAACAGTTTGCCCAAAATTCTGTAATCAAGTACTCACCTTAATATTGTTCCAAACCCTTTATGACTTCCGTTCATCTTGGAAAAACAAAAAATTAGACACATTATGCCCCTTTTTACAATATGTAATATAAGTCTCATGTGTCCGTGTCCCCATAATGTGTCTATGAAGTTTTAGCTCAAAATACCCCACAGATAATTTATTGTATCATTTTGAAAATACCTATTTTGAGTGGAAGCAGAAACAGGCTGTTTTTGTCAATGTCTCTTTAAATGCAAATGAGCTGCTGCTCCCTGCCCTCTTTTCCAGAATAGTCAAGTCAGGTCAAGTCACCTTTATTTATATAGCGCTTTTAACAATACAGATTGTGTCAAAGCAACTTTCCAATATCAAAATAGTGTGTCAATGTAAAATGACAAGATTAAACACTCAATTTTCAGCCAAAGGCATTTCATTATTGAATTTGTCCAGCTCAGTTCAGTTTAAATAGTATCTGTGCAATCAAGTCGACGATATCGCTGGAAATTAAGTGTCCCCAACTAAGCAAGCCAGAGGTGACAGCGGCAAGGAACCAAAACTCCATCGGTGACAGAATGGAGAAATAAACCTTGGGAGAAACCAGGCTCAGTTGGGGGGTCCAGTTCTCCTCTGACCAGACGAACCAGCAGTTCAAATCCAACTACAGCAAAGTCAGATTGTGTAAAGGACTCATCTGGTTTCCGAGGTCCTCACTGGGATCTGTGTCTGGGGCTCATCTAGGTATCCTGATCTCCGCTGACGTTCAGGGCTGTAGAGGTCATCTCTAGGTGCTGATCCACCATTTGATCTGGATACGGACTGGATCGGATGGCTACGGTGATCTCGGAATTAGAAAGAAACAGACTAATATTAGCGTAGATGCCGTTCTTCTTATGATGTAACAAATACATTGGGTGTTATGGGAAGTGTTCCAGGTTCCGGTTGACCTAATTAATGCAGCCTAACAATCCTTTAACGGATTTGAATATTAGAAATGTATTAGTGTGTTATGTGTATGCCAGGTTAAAGAGATGGGTCTTTAATCTAGATTTAAACTGACAGAGTGTGTCTGCCTCCCGAACAGTGTTAGGTAGATTGTTCCAGAGTTTTGGCACTAAACAGGAAAAGGATCTGCCTCCCATAGTTGATTTTGATATTCTAGGTATTATCAAATGGCCAGAGTTTTGAGAACACAGTGGACATGAGGACTAAAATGTGATAAGAGCTCGCTTAAGTACTGAGGAGCTAAATCATTCAGGGCTTTATAAGTAATTAGCAAGATTTAAAAATCTATACGATGTTTAATAGGGAGCCAGTGCAGTGTTGACAGAACCGGGCTAATATGGTCATATTTCCTGGTTTTAGTAAGAACTCTAGCTGCTGCATTTTGGACCACCTGGAGTTTGTTTATTAAGCGTGCAGAACAACCACCCAATAAAGCATTACAATAATCTAACCTTGAGGTCATAAATGCATGAATTAACATTTCTGCATTTGACTTTGAGAGCATAGGTCTCAATTTAGATTTATTTTTAAGATGAAAAAATGCTAGTTTTACAAATGCTAGAAACGTGGCTGTCAAAGGAAAGATTGCTATCCAATAGCACACCTAGGTTCCTAACTGATGATGAAGAATTTACAGAGCAGCCATCTGTCAGTCCTGTCTTCCTGTGTCTTGTGTTTCCCCTCCTCTCGTGCCCATATTTGGTTTGTTCCTGTTCCTGTTCCTGTCCTCATTTAGTGTCGTTATGAGTTCATTAATCTCCATCCGTGTTTGATTGTTCCCCACCTGTTTCAGTTCTCCTCGTTTGATTTCCTTCTGTTTATAAGCCCTGTGTGTCCCTGTCTTCATGTCGGCTGTTAAACATCATTCCTGTGTTCCTGTGACCCCTATGTATGTTGATAATTAAAGACTATGTTGCTTAAGGTATTCCTCGTTTCCCTGACTCCTACAACCCGTGACACCATCAAGTGTCGGACAGTGTTCTAAGTTATTACATGTGGAGGTTTTTAGGTCCGATAATTAATACCTCTGTTTTTCTGAATTTAGCAGTAAGAAATTACTTGTCATCCAGTTTTTTATATCGACTATGCATTCCGTTCCGTCCTCAATTTGGTGTGTTTCGCCGGGCCGCGAAGAAATATAGAACTGAGTATCATCAGCATAACAGTGAACGCTAACACTGTGTCTCCTGATAATATCTCCCAAGGGTAACATGTAAAGCGTGAAAAGTAACGGCCCTAGTACTGAGTCTTGAGGTACTCCATACTGCACTTGTGATCGATATGATACCTCTTCATTCACTGCTACAAATTGATGGCGGTCAGATAAGTACGATTTGAATCATGCTAAGGCACTTCCACTAATGCCAACAAAGTTTTCTAGTCTATTCAAAAGAATGTTGTGGTCGATAGTGTCGAACGCAGCACTAAGATCCAGTAGAAATAATAAAGTGATACAACCACGATCAGATGATAAGAGCAGGTCGTTTGTAACTCTAATGAGAGCAGTCTCAGCACTATGAAATGGTCTAAATCCTGACTGGAAATCCTCACAGATACCATATTTCTCTAAAAAGGAATATAATTGTGAGGACCTTTTCTAGTATCTTTGACAGAAAAGGGAGATTCGAGATCGGTCTGTAATTAACTAGATCTTTGGGGTCAAGTTGTGGTTTTTTAATGAGAGGCTTAATAACAGCCAATTTGAAGGTTTTGGGGACATATCCTAATGACAATGATAAATTAATAATAGCCAAAAGAGGATCTATGACTTCTGGAAAAACCTCTTTTAGTAGTTTAGATGGAATAGGGTCTAACATACAGTAAATGTTGTTGGTTTAGATGATTTAACAAGTTTATGCAATTCTTCCTCTCCTATACAGGTGCTGGTCATATAATTAGAATATCATCAAAAAGTTGATTTATTTCACTAATTCCATTCAAAATGTGAAACTTGTATATTATATTCATTCATTACACACAGACTGATATATTTCAAATGTTTATTTCTTTTAATTTTGATGATTATAACTGACAACTAAGGAAAATCCCAAATTCAGTATCTCAGAAAATTTGAATATTACTTAAGACCAATACAAAGAAAGGATTTTTAGAAATCTTGGCCAACTGAAAAGTATGAACATGAAAAGTATGAGCATGTACAGCACTCAATACTTAGTTGGGGCTCCTTTTGCCTGAATTACTGCAGCAATGCGGCGTGGCATGGAGTCGATCAGTCTGTGGCACTGCTCAGGTGTTATGAGAGCCCAGGTTGCTCTTTTAAGAACAGGGATACCATGGTCCTTAAACCAGATACTGGTTGCTTTGGCACTGTGTGCAGGTGCCAAGTCCTGTTGGACAATGAAATCTGCATCTCCATAAAGTTGGTCAGCAGCAGGAAGCATGAAGTGCTCTACAATTTCCTGGTAGATGGCTGCGTTGACTGTGGACTTCAGAAAACACAGTGAACCAACACCAGCAGATGACATGGCAGCCCAAATCATCACAGACTGTGGAAACTTCACACTGGACTTCAAGCAACATGGATTCTGTGGCTCTCCACTCTTCCTCCAGACTCTGGGACCTTGATTTCCAAATTAAATGTAAAATTTACTTTCATCTGAAAAGAGGACTTTGGACCACTGAGCAACAGTCCAGTTCTTTTTCTCCACAGCCCAGGTACGATGCTTCTGACGTTGTCTCTGGTTCAGAAGTGGCTTGGTAGCCCTTTTCCTGAAGACGTCTGAGCGTGGTGACTCTTGATGCACTGACTCCAGCTTCAGTTCTCTCCTTGTGAAGCTCTCACAAGTGTTTGAATCAGCTTTGCTTGACTGTATTCTCAAGTTTGCAGTCATCCCTGTTGCCTGTGCACCTTTTCCTACCCAAATTCTTCCTTCCAGTCAACTTTGCATTTAATATGCTTTGATACAGCACTCTGTAAACAGCCACACCTTTCAGTAATGACCCTCTGTGACTTACCCTCTTTGTGGAGGGTGTCAATGTTCGTTTTCTGGATCATTGCCAAGTCAGCAGTCTTCTCCATTATTGTGGTTTCAAAGAACAAGAGATACCTGGAATTTATACTGTAGGGATGGTCATTAATTGAAACTCAAATGTAAATATTCTAAATTTCTGAGATACTGAATTTGGGATTTTCCTTAGTTGTCAGTTATAATCATCAAAATTAAGAGAAATAAACATTTGAAATATATCAGTCTGTGTGTAATGAATGAATATAATATACAAGTTTCACTTTTTGAATGGAATTAGTGAAATAAATCTACTTTTTGATGATATTCTAATTATATGACCAACACCTGTAGTAGAGAATGAGTGGAATTGTTGCTCAGGGGATCTATAGTGCACTGATCATCTGATGCAATACTGTAGCTGACAGCTGCATGGTTACAATTGTATCTCTAATAGTATCGATCTTGGAAGTAAAGTAGTTCATAAAGTCATTACTGCTGTGCTGTTGGGAAATGTCAACACCTGCTGATGCTTTATTATAGCCACTGTATTGAATAAATACCTGAGGTTACATTTGTTTTCTTCTAAAAGAGTCAAAAAGTAATCAGATCTAGCAGTTTTTAATGCTTTTATGTAGTATAGGGTACTTTCACACCAAACAATACGAAATACGTCTAGTTTTGTTTTCCTCCCGCTGCGGTCCACATTGTAAAAAGTGATAAGTTGACTTAACTTAATTAAAAATTGAGGAAGCCCGTTGCCTTAAAGTTATTAAGTAAATAATAATTTAAAAAATAAGTTAAGTGAATTGTCAAGTTCGCTTAACTTTAAAAAATAATAATAATTTTAAGGCAACGGCTTTCCTCAATTTTTTTAAGTTAAGTCAACTTATCACTTTTCCGGGCTGCTCTCGTTAGGGCGCGAGTGTGCTCATTATACTATGGTGTTGGACTCTTTTCCTTAATCTTCCTTAAGCGTAAAGATGGGACCGTATCTAAAGTGCTAGAAAAGAGAGAGTCCATAGTTTTTGTTACATCATCAACTTTTTCTGTGCTGTTGGATATGCTGAGGAATTGAGATAAACCAGGAAGATTATTTACAAAGCAGTCTTTTGTTGTAGAAAACAAGGAGTAGAATTTACAGTTTTAGCTATATGGAGTTTACAAGACTAGATCATGATCTGAGATATCATCGCTTTGCTGCAGAATTTCAATACCATTAAAATCAATTCCATGTGACAGTATTAAATCTAGAGTATGATTTCGGCAATGAGTAGGTCCTGAGACATGTTGTCTAACCCCAAAAGAGTTCAGAATGTCTATGAATGCTGATCCTAATGCATCTTTTTCATCATCAACGTGGATATTAAAATCACCAGCAATTAAGACTTTATCTGCAGTCAGCACTAACTCTGATATAAAATCTGCAAATTCTTTAATAAAGTCTGTATGGTGCCCTGGTGGCCTGTATACAGTAGCCAGTACAAACATCACAGAGGATTTATCATTAACACTTGTTTCTGTAGATAATGTTATATGAAGCACCATTACTTCAAAGGAGTTATACTTAAAGCCTGTCTTCTGAGAAATACTGAGAATATAAATTGTAGCAAGCGGTTCATTTTTATAACAGTAATCTTGGGGGGTAGACTCGTTTAAAGTAATGTATTCATCTGGTTTTAGCCAGGTTTCTGTCAAACAGAGTACATCTGTTTGACAACAGCCCACTAGCCTAGGCAGAAATGTTTAAGTGGGTGGGCCTACATAAAACTTGGTGGGCCAGGTGTGTATATGAAAGCCGCATGTCAAATTGCCAACAAACAATACAGCACCAAGGTTCATTACACAGTACTTCTAAAGCATGCATTAACATTAGTAATTTGTTATGTTAATGTTCATTTCAAAATTTACTAATAGTGGAAAAAAGATCTGCACACTGTTATTCCCTTTATTTAATTAAAAAAAACAACGTTTCAGTCCAGAGACCTTCGTCAGGCAAACACCTAAAAAATTTTACTAATAGGACATTATTAAAATTAAAAATTAACATTTAAAAAGTTAACATTTGCCTGAGCTGGTTAACAAAGATGAATAAACACGTAACAAATGTATTGCTAATGTTAGTTAATGCATTAACCAACGTTAACTAAAGGAAGTTTATTAAAAAGCATTACCTCAGTGTGAAACAACGGGTCTTCGCTGATGATTTCAAGCGTCTCTGTCAGTTCACGCACATCGAGGACCGTAGAAATGCACGCAGCTGCAAATTATGCAGTTTGTTGTGGCGACCAGGATCTAGCACAACGTTTATGTGTTTCTTTCCACAAAGGACGCATCTGTTTAGCGGATCAAACTGTACCTATGCTAATATGATGCTTCAAACACGCTTGGTTCAGAAGTTTCCGATCGATAAATCCATCACCCTCAGGTGGTCTGTCGGGTTTCATTTGTAGACGTCCGGATTTATTGCTAAGACTTATGCTTTTTAAAGAATTGATCTGATTTATGTTTGTTTCACTAGGCTATTTTCAAATTTAACTTCACAAACGCGCCCATTTTACTATTATATCCTTATGTCGTAAACGTAACATTGTCGGTGGGACTAACAGAAACAGACGAATCATCATTTAGACAAACATATGATGCACCTATAGGAAGAGGGAAAACTAAGAAACGACCTGTAATTGACCATGAAAACAAGTGTTTAATATTTTTTATAAATAAAGTTACAGTGAAATAAGACGTTTATTAGTATCGTTTAATAAATTCAACCTGATCTCACAGAATTCTGTGTAATGACCACGGACTTAATTAACCCCGAATCTGTGGTGGCATCACGGAATCGCCGAAAATTCCGTGATGGGCTCACAGAAGGCATCAGCCGTGGTCCATGCACGGATTCACTGGTTCAACACCAGTACCACGTAAAAAGAGTGACTCCGATGCAGTTATACTTTCACTGGAGTACCTGACCCCACCCCTACCCTAAACCTACCCAGTTCTGAACAATAATGATGACGATAAATTATTGCGTCGGCATATTGATGCTAAGGGTTTCCTATTTAAAGTGTTGAACCAGTGGATCCGTGCATGGAGCACGGCTGATGCCTGTCACTGACTTGCATTGGTATCACTTCTGTGAGCCCATCACAGATTTTTTTCTGTGAGCCCATCACGGAATTTTTGGCGATTCCGTGATGCCACCACAGATTCGGAGGTTAATTAAGTCCGTGAACATTACACGGAATTCTGTGAGATCATGTTGAATAAATTACATCCATTTGGAAAATTACATTGGGTGGGCCACAGATGAAAGTGGGTACCCGTAGCTACGCGACTGCAACAGCCATATCACCCTGTAGCCCAAGACTGGTTGGCCACTGAAGCTAAGCAGGGCTGAGCCTGGTCAGTAACTGGATGGGAGACCTCCAGGGAAAACTAGGTTGTTGTTGGAAGAAGTGTTAGTGAGGCCACTAACACTTACACTTAGTCATTTACAAAAACTGCATTCGTAGAAAGGGACCTGATTTTCAATAAGCCAAGCTTTATCATTTGTTTCTCTGTATTATATAATTTTTTTATTTGTTGAACGTCAATTAAACTGTTACTCTTAAATTGGTTTGGACGTTTTTCTTTTGTGTGTTTTCTAGTTCGGGGAACAGACACAGTATCTATAGTGTGATATCTAGGTGAAAGAGTCTCTATGTGGTGAAAATTAACTGACTTCTGTGACGTGAGGCGGCTAGCAGACGGTCGGTTTAGCCAGTCTGTCTGCTTCCTGACCGGGACCCCAGTTAGTCAAGTACGAACTCTGAGACTATGTGCCATATTTCTAGAGAGAAGAGCGGCACCACCCCAGGAGGGATGAACACCATCTCTTTTCAACAGGTCAGGTCTGCCCCAAAAACTCGTCCAATTGTCTATAAAACCCATGTGATTCTGCGGTCACCACAAGACATCCAGCCATTAAGTGACGACAGTCTGCTATGAATCTCATCACCCCGGTAAGCAGGGAGCGGACCAGAGCATATTACAGTGTCTGACATCGTACTTGCAAGTTCACACACCTCTTTAACATTATTTTTAGTGATCTCCGACTGGCGAAGTCGAACATCATTAGCGCCGACGTGGATAACAATCTTACTGAATTTACATTTAGCATTAGCAAGCACTTTTAAATTTGCCAAAATGTCAGGCGCTCTGGCTACCGGTAAACAATGGACTATGGTGGCTGGTGTCTCTATTTTCACGTTCCGTACAATAGAATCGCCAATAACTAGAGCACTTTCATCAGGTTTCTCAGTGGGTGCGTCACCGAGTGGGGAGAACCTGTTTGATGTTTTGATCGGAACGGAAGAGTGGTGTTTTGACCCGCGACTAGGCCGCCTTACAGTCACCCAGTTGCCCTGCTGTCGAGGCGCTGAAACCAGAACCGAACAATGTACAGGACTCCCTGAGCTAGTCACACCCAAAGCAGTATCTACAGCCCTCACATTCTTACTATCCTCAATTAAAGTTTGGATGTGTCTCTAGTTCTAAAATCTTCTCTGTCAGCCTAACTATTTCCCTGCATTTATCACATTTGAATCCCTTGTCGCCGACAGAGAGAGATAAATTATACATGTGGCAAGCGGTGCAAACAACAATAGCAGGAGAAGTGATTGCTCGAATGATTGACGAAGGATTCACTTATCACTGTTGTTTGATGAACTTGTGAAAAACGGAGCAAGAGAGAAATGAAACGGAGCGAGAAAAAAGAAAACAATAATAGGCACGAATAGAAACGCGAATGGAACCACGAGTGACAAGCTAACCGGCTAACAAATGCTAACGCACGGTTTTAAAAAGCGAACGATCAAATTAGTTAGATTAGTTTGATAGATAACACCAGAAATATGGTGGGAATTAAGTTATATTTAATCACTTTAAACCACGGAGAGTGAAAGTAAGATAGAGATTCAACAGAAAAGCGAAGCTACACGGAGCTACAGTCGCAAACCTCTCAGCAGCACGACAGACAGGAACCAGAAGTGCCTCGCAAGTGGCACACGTGTGTGAGGAGAAACCACACAGAAAAGAGTTGCATTACAGCTTGTACCTGGTAAAAACATCTGTTTTGGTTCTGATTATTTATTTATTTATCACACTGAAATCATGCGTTTTAAATCATATTAGTTTACATGTCTGATATACGGTTTTCTGAGTGCACACATCCGAAGCAAACGCAAAGAAAGCGGCTGTCACATGGCATGTGAGTGCTAAACTAAGTTCTCATTCACACACAAGTTTATGTTAAAAACACATGAGTTACAAAAACAGATTACAGATTAAGGGGCGATAATATTATAATGAGATCCCTTTGCAACGTCACTAGGGGAGCGAAATCAGACGTGCTCGTTTTTTCAGATGCTTGCAGAAAAAGGCGTACCAAAACAAAGTTACTGGGTTAATCTTTTTCACGTTTCCTTGGTTGGTAGATGCACTGGTGACCTGATAATTGAACTTAAAACCTGGATGAGTCAGATTTTCATGATATGTCACTTTTAATGAAATCTGACAGATTAATGTTCTTCTGCTGAAAGTCACCAAAATGTTAACATTTCAATAAATTCATAGCAGATGATAATCGCAAAAGTAATCCATATCAATTGAGTGGTTTCCTCCAAATCTTCTGAGGAGAAAAGATTGCTCTATATGACTTAATTTAGACTTGCTTGCTTGATGTGCATGAGAACCAATCAGATTTTGTCATGCATATTGCATGAGCTTGCTTGAATTTAGGTACATAAACAGGAAAATAATTAGGGATTTTAAGCATATCTTTTGGAAAATTATTTATGATGCCCTTCAAATGTGTAAAGTACAGTTAAATATAACAAGTAATGAATCATGGTATGTATTTAGAAGTGAAATTAAAATGTATTTGAATTGTATAACAAAACAGCCTAGTATTATTTTCTAGCATTAAGTACTAGCAAGAAAAAACTGAACAACAACTGCTTGTTTTTTTTAAATAAATAAATAAATAAAAATAACAGTAGCTTCTCTAATCTTTTTGTATTCTATATTTTTGTTTTCTTTTTATGTATTATACAATTAACAAAAGGCAAAAAAAGGCCTTTAACACTAGCTTGCTCTATTATTTTTCTATTCTATGTTTTTTATTTCTTTTTATTTATTATATAATTGAAAAACAATAAACAAACTTGCTACGTGTATTGCATTAGGCTAACTGAGACTTGTTATAACACTTGCATATCATTGCTCTTCCATTGTCCTCATTTGTAAGTCACTTTGGATAAAAGTGTCTGCTAAATGACTAAATGTAAATGTAAATGTAATATTTATTACCAAAGTACTTCTAGCATTCTTTTAAAAAATATACTAAAATGCAATTCAATACATCTTTAATTCACTTAACACATGCATGTCAGGAGTACAATTGTACTATAAATATATGAATTTCAAGTACATTTTTAATACATTTAAGAATAGGCCATTTCATTTTCACCTGAAAAAAAACTAAACAAAAACCAAATCTGTTCTAGAAACAGTGAAAACTAACTCAAAATCCAACAAAAGCAAACACAGAAGACATTACAGTGGTTTATTTACTGTCTTTAATAAAGGTATGTTTATATTTGTACTCCATTTCTTTCTCATATCTGACCCAACTGTGAACGAATCTGTGGGCTTTAGTGTTTACTGTTAAGGGAGGTTATTTTGTGAGGTAGCAGCTCAAGTCTACCCTCTGGAGGTGGGTTATCAGTATTGGCAGTTCCCTCTAATGCCAATTTCTATTGTTTGTGATTCGAAGGGCGAGGATCCAAACGCATATTTATTGAGGGGTAATCCAACAACGTAAACCAAAAATATCAGGAAAAGGTCCAAACACAGGCAAACAGTCCAAACAAAGATTAAATCCAGGACACAAGCGAAAACAGAGAAATCCAGGGGACATGCAAACAATCCAAAAACCAAGACACGGGAGAAACAGGATACAAAGGTTTAGATATGCAGTTTAACAGACATACAAGACATCACAAAGAGTGAGTGAATAAACCAGGCTTTTAGAGCTAATGAACTAATGAGAAACAGCTGTGGACAATCAGTGACAATGAAACCAGGCAGAGGATAATAGGAAATGAAGTCCAAGACTGAGTGACAAAGGTGTGGGATGGAGTGCCCTCTGGTGGTTATCAAGGCCACTCCAGCTGGTGATTGTGACAGGAATAACATGAGAGTGAGTAAATGATGACTTAAAAATGTGAATAAATACAATAAGTAACTAAATTTATGTTGAATAGATACATTTATATAGATACAGATACATTTATAAGTTAATGTGTCAAATGTATATTCTCTTCTGGTTTGGGTTGTGTTCTAGTTCTCCTTGTTTGACCTCCTGTGTACCTATTTTCCATAGTTTGTTATCTTAGGGGCTCTTTACACCTGGTCACTTTCTGTGTTCTCTCTGATCGGATAGCTGTTCGATCATAAAAATACCAGATACCTCATGTATAAAACATTCAATAGATTTCATCCTAAGAGTGTACGTATGCACAAAAGCTGGATTTTGCATTTGCACAGAAGATTTCAGATTTATATAACTGTGATGTGAGAGTGGGTGCGATCATAGGCGAGACAGGAATAAGTGGAATTGTACCAGAGTTCAAGGGTGATACAGACATGATTAAAGATAATTACTTTTTAACCATAGAATAATATATACATATAATGTATAATATATATATATATATATATATATATATATATATATATATATATATATATATATATATATATATATATATATAAGGGCTGTCAGTCGATTAAAAGTTTTAATCTAATTAATTACATGATGTTTCGATTAATCACAATTAAACTAAAATTTGACTGTGAAAATACCCACACAAGATTATTTAAAGATATTTTTGTGTTAAATGAGAAAGTATCAAGTAGACATTACAAATCATAGCTTTAGAAATATTTTATTTGATTCAACAACAACAAAAAAATGTATTACACATAAACATTTAGGCTACAATGGCCTAACATAAACTATGGAACATAAAAGAAGATAATTTGAGAAACATCTCAGTATTGTTTGTCCATACAGTGAAAGTCATTGGTAACCAAAACAGCTTTGTTACAGTCTTCAAAATACCTTCTTTTATGTTCCATAAAAGAAAGGTTTGAAATGACATGAGAGTAAATTATGACAGAATTAATTTTTTTTGGGTGAAACAGACCTGGCACCAGGACACACGACTTGGGGGGACTTTTATATTTCTTAGGGAGGCTGAATCGGAGGTGTGTGTGTGTGTGTGTGTGTGTGTGGGGGGGGGGGGTATTGTTTTCAAGTGAACGCTCAAAATACATTATTTGGGTAACACTTTACAATAATTAACTAACACGTTAATACACTTTAATACATTATCTAACATTAACTAATCAAACCTTATTGTAAAGTGTCAAAATTATTTGTTATTAAAGGGCTCAAAATTCACTTTACAAGTTGTTTGAACATAAATGTGTGTTGGAAGTGTGTGTACACATCCATCCTATAATGATAAAAATCCACCCAGTGTTTTTTTTTTAAATCCCTATTTTGAAATCTCCTTTCTCAAATCAGGCTGTTCTGAGATTCCTGTCAGAATGACATAGTTCTGTACAGGCCCCACCCACGATAGTTGATTGACAACACCGTCTTACCTAAGACTAGGGGTGTGCGATACTGCAAATTTTGGTATCGATCCGATACCGAGTAAATACAGGGTCAGTATCGCCGATACTGATACTGATAACCATACCTGTCATTAAAAAAAACAAAAAAAAAAAACAACTAGGCCTACACTTTAAAAAATTAACAATAACTAATCTTGATATGACTAATATTACATTCACCTTAAAGCTACATGTATATTCTTTGTCTTTCTAAAAGGACTTTGCAGGCAGAGGAGCCCAGAACATGAAAGCAATGCACAGTTTCATGTTATTTTCCTCCCATAGAAAAGAGCTATAAAGAAAAATTTTTACGTGGCTTAAAAAATTAAGAACGTATTAAAAGACAAAACTCATTATACACCTTTGTTGCAAGCAGATGTGCCCAGTATATGAAAGCAACGCTCAAATTTTCTTTATAATGGTTTTCTATGGGAGGAAAATGCATAATGTGAAAACATTAATGTAAGTGGCTTATTGAATGAAGACACTGATATCCGCTTGCCGCTTGCGCTTGGAGCCGCTGAGTCACGTGATAGCATGACAACAAAACACAGCATAGCAGCGGAGGAGCAGTTTGCATACGAGATGTTGAAAGAGCGGCATACACACCCACAGACATGTCTACACTTTGTTAAATGAGGAGAGAAACTTAACCTAAGGTATCGATCTTATCAGGCTAGTATCGATCCGATACCAATACCAACGTTGGTATCGATACGATATCGGTCTTTGTCAGACACGTGGTTTTGTTGTGTGTGACGTCACCGCGGCACCATTTTTGAGGTATCGCTCTACTGACTGAGAATTAAAGAGATTACAGGAGTAAAAGTAAATGAGATAACTGTAAGATAACTAATAAGATAAATATTTAGATACGACGTAAATATAACTCACAAACATGGAGAAGCAAAAGAAAATTGAGAAAAGGCCGTACCGAGATAAACTCGATAAAGATGCCAGGGACCGTTATTTAGAGAAAAAGAGGATTTTTGAAAATGTTTTCCTCAAAAAAACTGAATTTCTTTTCCACTGAAGAAAGACATGAACATATCGGATGGCAATGAGGAGTAAATTATCAGGAAATTTTTATTTTGGGGTGAACTAATCCTTTAAGCCTTACCAATGTGTTTGTTTTCATACTGTCAAAGTGAATAACAAAAAAACAATACATTTATGAAAAATGTTGTCATACATGCTTTATTGTTAATGCAAGGCTGGTCAAGCAGGATAAAGCATCTGCACATCACATTAGGTGGACACAGTGGAAGGAGTACAAACAAAGTTGCATACATTGAAATTGAGTTTAACTTGGACATCAGACACATCATAACGGAACACGTTGAAACCCAGTTACTACACTACAGTTGGACATTGGTTTGTCAGCGCACAACAGACAGTGACAATCTTGTCTAAAAATGTGATATCTTCACCTTCACATGGGAGGATCATGTTGATGGGTATGGTTCCTGTTAAAATTGTATATTTTTGATAAACATTTCCAATCAATCTTTCCATGTGGATTCTTAGGTGAGCTATTTTTCGTGTCTCCTCCACATCTCTTGCCGCTAGCTGACAGTAACCCTTTGTAAAGGCTGGGAGTTTAACCTCTGCACACAACATGCCAACTCTTTCCTTTATATCGAAATCTCTATCAGCCAATACAATGTCCCCTGGCAACAATTTTTCAAGAAAACCACTGTTTTCTGTAACGTGTTTATCACTTGTACGGCCACCCCACCCTTTTGATATGAAACAAATAGATCCTTCATAGTGTGATTGTGCTTGTAGCTGGAAAACATTTGAGCACACGCTTTCAGATTCGATGGTTTCTCTGTGAAAATTTCAAAACAGTCAATGATCACTGCTGCTCTGCGTCCAAAGGACTCCACAAATTGGTGAGGCATAATTTTTTGCAAAGTGTCTCTCTCTGGCCATATGATGGAACGGCTCAGGTTTGCATACAAAAATGACACAATTTCATGAAATGTTCTGTATACTGTCTTTGGTGAAACACAAAAGAGATGGGCTAGATGTTGTGCAGGCAGATCCAGTCTAAGGCGCATAAAGGTTAAGAGAAGCATTTGAAATGGACTAAGAACTTTCTTCTTTTGGTCTAACATGAGAGGCACCAATAAATTTAGTAAGGCCATAAAGGTTCCCAGGTTTGGCAGCCCCGTGTAGTACTTTACTTTATCATCATTGTCTCCAAAAAAACTGTCAGACATCCTGTGTGTACCAAGTAAGGTACAAACCACCAAAATAATAACGTTCTGTAGTGAAGTTAAATAATTATTTTATAGCCCTGTATAAGACGGTTGAATTACATTTACAGTATAAACATAAAAAGAGTAACGTTACTGTTAATCCAAAACAACTTGTGGATAAAATGTTAACATTAGATACTTCAAATTTGTCAACATCACTTAAATGTCACTTAAATGTCTTACCTTTATGAAAATGTCGAGAGCAAACATACATAAACGGAGATATGTTTGCAAAGGTGATGTTTTTGCGTCGCACAGCTCCAACCCAGGTCATCCGACGCCTCTTTGTTACGTCCGCTACATGCTGTCCATGTCCTTTCTTCAAAGTGGGAAAACTAAAAAACCTTTCCCCGTTACTTAGTTTGTGACCTTTTCTGTCGTGAGACTTACTATTGCAGCCTATCACACAACAAGAACGTACCATTTTATCACAGAATTATTTTTAAATGAACAACACAATTCTCCCAACAGAACACACCAGCAATGATACCTTACAAATGGCGGCTGCGCCCATAATGCACTTCGTGTTCCACGAGTGTGACGTCACCTGACAAAGACCGATTAAGATCGATCCGCCCACCCCTACCTAAGACCCGCCCTGAGAGAGCTGAGAGCTGTCCGCCATTGTGTTGACTCCTGTGCAGGGAGAATGTCTCCGATTAAGCGATTGAGGTGTTTGGTTGTTGGATGTAGTAATAAATATAGCAGTTGTCATTTACTCCCAACATATGAGCCGCTGAAGACGCAGAAGATTATTGTTACTTTCGTTTTGAAGGGAATGTGCCGATCCCTGATCTGCCTAAATGCGTCTATGTTTGTGCGAATCATTCATGATCCAGCTTCCCCAGGTGAAAAATAAATATATTTAAATTGTGTTTTTTCAGACACACTTAATATATTTAAACTATACTATACTAAGTGCATATTAAATGTATTATTTTGAAACAACTTTAACTATATTAAGTGTATAAGATATGTTTAAATTCGATTTTAATCTATTTGCAATATATTTAATATATTGAAATTGTGTTCAAATGGAACCACTTTAAGTATATTTTAGTGCAATTTAAGTGTATTTATTAAAATACATTTAAATTGTACTTTTAATACTTCATGAACTAAAGTTAGAGTATATTTGAAGCATCATGTATTTCAAGTGCATTTCAATTGTATTTCAGCTCATTAGAAATGCATTAGCATTACTAGTATATTATAAAGCTGCTTTTTTCAGTATATACACACCTACACACTTTGATATCTAGAAAACTTTAATGTATTATATATTGTTGTGTACATTACAAATATTCATAAAGTACATTTAAAAAGTACAGCAGCATATAAACATACTATTAAATGTATTAAAAATGCACTTGGAATACAAGTATGTTTATTGTATTACTACAAACATACTCAAGTACATTTTGTTACATTATACAAAAAAACATTATAATAAATGAAAAAAGACAAATGCTATGGCAGAGCTATCTTATCAACTTGTAGAACATTTCAGTTATACCTGTATTACTGAAAAGTACAGAATGTTACGTCAATGAATAAATAAAAATTACAATGCAATTTTCTGAAGAAAAAAAACATTTACTGAAAAACAAAGTGCAGAAGTGAATAGCTGTGTGTGTGAAAAGACTGAAGATGATAATATTCAAGCAACAAAATAGGGAGGGATGGAGGGGGTTTTGGAGGTGGACGAGGAGATGGCGTAGGGATGGTGAGAGGCAAAAGAGCGAGGATGTAGATGGTGTGGCTGCCGACCGATGGAGACAGAGTTGGTGGACCCGAAGGCGCAGACAGAGGGCCGATGGAGCTGAGCGTCGTCGCAGGTTCCGGAGACTTGTGCACAGCCACAGTGACGAGCATCGTTGGTGGAGCCAGAGTATCCCAGGACTGAAGTGATGCCGGTGTGACCGAGGCCCATGGTGTACCCGATGGGAAAAACCCACTACAGCCAAAGAGGTGGAGGGTTGCAGCACAGCAGACGGCTTGCAAGTCTGTGGCAGGAGTAGAGTGACAACTGACCAAGAGGGAGCCAGTGAGACAAGGTCACTTCTTTGAGTACGACTGGCATTTTCTGCAACTAAGGGCTTGCAATTCAGACACTGTAGTATTTAAAGGTCGCTGGTGCGAGCTCATTATCAGACGAACCAATCAGAGCTGTTATGGCTCTGGAATCAATCAGGTTCAGTCAGTGTGTTGTTTGAATTGAAACACAAGTAAATGCAAGATTTTTTTTAAAGCATTTCATATATGTTGAAATCCTTGTGGGAATTTCAGTAGCTTATTACATCTTATGTAATTACATGATTCATGTAATGTATCATGTAATGGACAACAGCCTAATCAACCAAAGTATAACATTTTAAGTAAAACTGAACAACATATTAAACAACACATTTTAAGTATTGCAACAAACATTTAAATGAACATATAGAAAAATTAAATAAGATAGTAAGCATGGCTCCAACGACGGGAAAAAGCTAAAACATGGAACACATGGACAGAAAACACAACACATCCTGACATTACCTCCCCCTCCCGGAAGGGTGCTCTGAAGGCCCCTCAGGATAGGTTACACACACAGACAGTGATGGCCAGGCTCCAGAGCAGGTCCCGATCCGGGAGACCCTGGCAGAACAGGAAGCTCGGGAGGCCATGGCAGATCAGGGAGTTCAAGACGCCATGGCGGATGAATAGTCTGGGGAGCAATGGCGGAGCAGGGAGCTCAGGAGGCCAACGGCCCGGCCCCTACGGCCGGAGATCTATTAGCACCCCCAAAAAAATAACTTGGGGAGAATCTCGGGTCTAGAGGCCCTTGCTGGGTTGGAACACATGGACAGAAAACACAACACAGTCTGACATCTGGTTTATGCTAGTATAGTGCTGGTCTAGCTGGTGGACCAGCATATTCATGCTGTTCTCAAGCAAAATGGAGCTGGTGATGCTGGTTTACCAGCATGGTCTAGCAGGGTTTAGTATCAGTAGGCCTGCTGTGTGCAAGCAGTGTTTTGGGAACAAACATATTTTTTGCTTGCATTTTTCTCCATTTAACCCATTAATGATGCAAAGGAAAAACGGTTTAAAAGTTTAAAAAAGTTTAAAACATATGATTTATTAAATTATATATATATATATATCCCTCTGCTGAAAGTAGAACTGAAAATTTCAATCGCTTTAGTTATGATTACATTATTAATCAATGCCACTGGTAAAGTGGTAAAATGTTTCAAAGCACCAAAGGAATTGTCTCCTGTTTCATAAGATCTGTACACAAATCAGTTAAAATCACTTTAAAAAAAAAAAGAGCTTGTGTACATTGCGAAACAAACATTTAGAGATATGAAAACCAAAAAATGCCTAATAGAAGCTTAATCATAAGCAGTTTGTTCAATAAGAGGGGTCATGAGAAGAGCTCTTTTAATGGGACAGTAAATAACAACTTAATAATGAAAGTTAAAAACTGAAATTTGCTGTTTTTACGGCGTATACATGTAACCAGCAACATGTGTTCTTGTTTATTAAATAACTTATTAAAATTAATTTGGAAAATTGTCTTGGTCTACAAACTACAAAAAGCATACTAAGAAACATGATATGTAACACTTATACAAGTTTTGTTGTGGTCTAGCTGGGATCATCCCAGCACCCAAAAGACAACAAATGCTGGTCCACCAGCAAACCAGCAACTAGCATCCCATGCTGGGGACCACCAAACCAGCTACCCATGCTGATCCCAGCATGTAAAACGTACCTTATGCTGGTGACTAGCAATGATGGATTTTTCAGCAGGGTCTATAGCCCTGAATGTCAGCGGAGACCATGTCAACTAGATGAGCGCAAGACACAGATCCCCTGCGAAAACCTCCTCAACTAGACTGCCATCAGGACAAGACCACGAGAACCAGATGAGTCCTCTGCACAGACCCTGTGGCCAGATTTGACTCCTTCACCATATGATGTAGTCAATCATCAAGTGGAAGGAACTGGATGGATGGTCTGAGTGATGCCAGTCCTCAATCTGGTTTGTGTTGCAGCCTGGAATAAAACCACATGTTGGTTTCATCTGGCCAGAGGAGACCTAGCTCCCCAACTGAGCTTGGTTTCTCCTAAGGATCAGCCAAAGATCTATGATTGGGTAGAAACTTCCAAGTTTTTGCAAGAAATGCTCATCTAGTTTACTCTTTCTCTGTGCTTGCTGCTTCTCAGATGGCCAACTGATATTTAATTATTTTCACCGCATGAGCCACTACCTCCAAAAGCTCCTCATACGTGAGGCATAGAGGTGGTGAGTGCTCAGTATCCCCATCTTAATGCTTATGACATCCACCTCCTCAGAGCTGAATAGTCCCAGCATCAGCCTCTCGCTTGGGATGGAAGAAGTTGCAGAGCTCTGTATGCCCAGCGGGAGCGGCAGAATGCATGCTCCACTCCCAAGCACAAATCGTGCATGACTTTGCCCATAATATATCTTAGGCATGCAATGTCATGACACAACACCAACTGAGATTACACTAGTTTCACATGTGCTTCAGACACTGTCACACCAAATGCGTTCTCCACCTCGAACGGGAACAACTAAAACAAGGGTGTTCTTATAAATGTGTTGAGATCTTAACATTGTATATTTCTTATTTCATCAGCAGAGGATGGCACATTTAGCACTGCTGTCTTTAGAGAATGTAATTTTTGCTGAGAGTGATGAAAGGCTGTAAAGGAATATATGGAAGTCCGTTTTCTAGAGATGTGTTTTATGCAAATTACGAAGTTTGGACATGCAGTCTTTCATTTTGAATAATCCATATTGATTAATATTAGTAGTTACAGTAAGTACAAATGGGAAATAGGATAGTCTGCATTTGACTACAATATAAACTGTAAGTTTAGATTTGCTACTTAGTTTTTTATCATGTGTATATGTAAGCTTTATGTGTGCATATATAAGTGAGTAAAAGTCACATACATATAATAGGATACTTCTAATAGTTGTCAAATAAAATTAATTATTTGTTTGTTGTTGTGATGATAATAAAGATGAAATCTATATGGTTTTGGTTTTAGTTTTATAAGTTTAGTCCTCTCACCCACCCCTAAAAAGTTTCACCAAGAAGCTTATTAAAAGTAATGTCAATATAAACTATTTTTACTATAACTTAAAGGGATAGTTCACCCAAAAATGAAAATTATGTCACTAATTGCTCACCTTCATGTCGTTCCAAACCTGTAGGACCTCCGTTCATCTTCGGAACACAAATTACAGTTTTTCTCAGTCGCTTTGGTGCATTTTTCAGATCAGAAATTAAATTTTCACAACTACTTGTTCAACCTCCACATCATCTAGTCACTTGTGCACAATGGTGGTTTTGTGGTAAGAGAGGTTTCTCATTCTTTTGAACAAGTTGTGATTGCTTTGGTACATTCATGCAACTGATTATGTACATTTGTCTGCGCTTTCCTACATTATCAGTTGCTTACCCCTCAAAACATCAAGTCATTAGTCCATCGTATAAGTCATTAAATGCAAAATAGTTGATCTAGTTGTCATAAACTGTCAAGCATATTTTCAACACATTTCTATTAGACTTTTTGTAAATTTGCCTTGAATTGTGGAGGTGAATCTTGTCTTTCACTAATGAAGCGAATGTAGATCAACCAATTATAAACCAGTTCTCTGAAATAGCTCAAATGTACATTTCATGAACCTTCAATTGGAAAGCATATAGACAGAGGACAACACAAAAGTTACAAATTCTGACAGTGGATTACAGTTTTTCTCAGTTGCTTTGGTGCATTTCTCGAATCAGAAATTAAATTCTCAAAACTACTTGTTCAACATCCACATCATCTAGTCACTGGTGCACATCATAAAAGCAGCTTCTAATTTTTTTTTTGAACAAGTTGCGATTGCTATGGTACATTCATGCAACTAGTTGTGTACATTTGTCTGTGGTTTCCTACATTATCAGTTGGTAATGTCCTGTTGCTAAAAATGCATAGTTCTCTGTGCAATTATCTTACCCCTCAAAACATCTAGTCATTAGTTCATCATATAGGTCATCAAATGCAAAATGGTTGATCTAGTTGTCATAAACTGTCAAGTTTCTACACATTTTCTTTTTCTTTTTTTTTTTGTATATTATATTTATTATGGTATTTTTGAATTTTCAGACACATTAACAGTACAATCACAAGACAGGACAAAACACAACTACATAAACAATAAGAAAAAAAAAAAAAAAAACACCTCTTCAATCAGATTCAATTTCGCAGATAACCACATCACCAAGTAAGGGGGTCAAAGCCACTTTTTGCACAATATCACATCATAGACGAGGCGAAATAATATTGTAATAATAACAATTATAAAATAATAATAATAGGTAACAACCTAGGCCTTTTTACCTCAAAATGACGTTACTTAAGAAAAATGACCATAGTAACAGAGAGCGAACAGATTTGCAACAGTGTCAGCATTGTCACTAGTTTTGACAAATAATTGAGGAAAAGAAAAAGTCAAATATTAAAATGAATTTTAGAAAGAAAAAACCTGAGCATATTAAGATTGACATGGAAGTTAAAGAAGATAGCAATTACAATAGAAAATTAAATTTCAAATAGTATCAACATTATTAGAAGTTTTTAACAGGTGATTGAAAAGAGGCATCAAACTGATCTATATTTCCAGAAATACCATATCTAAGTCTTTCCACATGCAGGGTGGAGGAGAGTTCTGACAACCAAATTCTGAATAGTGGCTTCGACTTTTTCTTCCACACGCAAAGAATACATTTTTTTTGCAATCATCATACCATACTGTATAGGCAGTCTGAGGAAGCTGACCAGCCAAGAACAGCAGTCGCAGGGTCTAAAGGAAGCTCACCTGCAAGGCATCAGAGAGAAATTTAAAGACTTCTAACCAGAATTCACAGAGTTTTGGGCATGCCCAAAAAAGATGACCAAGAGAGCCCTCCGCAAATTCGCCTTTATTGCAGAGAGGGGAAATAGTAGAATAAAAAGTGTTCAGTTTGACCCTTGAGTAATGTAATCTATGTAGCACCTTGTACTGAATAAGCTGGTGTCTGGCATTAATAGAGCAGGTGTATATATTGTTAAGACATTTTGCCCAGTCCTCCTCAGAAACCTGAATATCCAATTCATTTTCCCAATCGTTTTTCAGATGATTAGTAGAGATATCTAACTGACTTGTAAAGAAATCTACAAATTTTGTGATTAACTTTGGGGTATTGGGGGTGCAAGTAAGCAATTTGTGTAATTCATTATCAGCTGATAACGTTTCCAAGTTTGGCATAGTGGAACGAATATAATTTCTAATTTGTAGGCATCTGAAAAAGTGTGAAGGAGGAAGGTCATACTTCTCTTTTAGCTGAGAAAATGAAGCAAAACTTTTGTCAATATATAAATCTCGCAAGGTAAGAAATCCTTTTCTAGCCCAACCTGTGAACACTGGATCTAAGAGTGAAAGTTTAAAGGCATGATTACAACTGATTGGATCAAACAAAGAGGTATTTGGCAGTTTAAATGTCTTGCTGATCTGACGCCATATCCTGAGAGAATTATTAATCATAAAATGGGATCCTACTGCAGCTTTAGATGTCTCTGGGGCTGCAAATAGCAACGAGGAAAGAGACGAATTTGAAGAACCCCGTTCAATCACAAGCCATGTAGGAAGATCATCTGAGAAACTACCTTGTTCTACACATTTTTATTAGATTTTTTGTAAATTTGCCATGAATTGTGCAAGTGAATCTTGACTTTCACTAATGAAGAGAATGCAGATCAATGATAAACCAGTTCTCTAAAATAGCTCAAAGGTGCATCTCATGAACCTTCAATTGGAAAGCATATTCATCCAGAAAATGATCAGGGTCAACAGCCGAGAGGAAGAAGAAGAGTAAGGATGCATGGTGGAAGGGTACAGAGGCAAAACAGATGAAGAGGCAGAAGAGGCCAAGGACAGAGGCGCATATCAAATGAAATAATTTTATTTAGATATATAGATATTTAGATAAAATTTATATATACATACATACACACACACACACATACATACACACACACACACACACTGCTGTTCAAAATACTTTTAATGTATTTTTTTTTTAATGTAATTTATTTCAGTGATGCAAATCAGAATTTTTATCAGCCTGATTTATTATCAATGCTTTTCTTTTTTAGCTTTCTATTCATAAAAGAATCCTGAACAAAATGTCACAGGTTCCAAAAAATATTAAGCAGCAAAACTGTTCTCTGTTGAAAAAAACAGCATATGCTGGTGAGGTATGTTTTGAAGCATGGGATGCTGGTTTGGGCTGATTTAAGCTGGTCCTTTGCTGGTTTAAGATGGTCATGTGCTGGTCCTAAGCTGGTCCGACCATTTTAAGACCAGCACATGACCAGCTAAGGACCATCTTAAACCAGCAAAGGACCAGCATAAACCAGCATCCCAGCTTCAAAACATACCTAACCAGCATATGCTGTTTTTTTCAACAACACAGGTAATAAATCAATATATTTGAATAATTTCTGAAGGATCATATGGCTCTGAAAACTGGAGTAACAGCTGATAAAAATTCTGATTTGCATCACTGAATTAAATTAAATAATTTTAAAGTATATTAATTATGTATAATAAATGTATGTATATAACCTCGGACACGGAGAAGATTGAAAACTCCTCACATGACCGCTACAGAACATCTGAACATAACGAAACAAATGCACATTGAAGGATCTTCTTCCGTCTGTTCTGCAAAATGTAAACAAATGTAGCCTTTATTTCTGCAAATATTCCGTAAATATTGTGAAAATATCAATATTAATTGTGTCTAGGCATTCCTCCTGGAACTAACGCGGGTTTGGCTGGTGTTCATTTCATACTCTGTACAGCTTATTTAATGAATAAATTATACGTTGTATTTAATGTGTAAGGTACATGTACAACAAACTGGTAATGTCATAGTGGTATCGTGTACTATAATCGTATCTATACCTGTGGAACCGACAGCAAACGCGGTGTTCGTCTAATAAAGATCTTCATAGCTAGCAAACCATAGCCTTTGCAGATTTGCTTTCAACTGACTGTTGATCCAAAGCCACGTCTTCAAGGCTCTTGATGTTACAACCGCTTCAGACGACTCAACGCGTGCGGCAGGGAACTGAACGAATCATTCAAACTGGTTTGCCAACTGGTTTGATCAAGCCTTTGAACAGAATTGACTCAAAAGAACGAATCATTCGCGAACGGGCATCGCTCATTGCTCAGAAAAAAAATTCGATGGCGCGTTTGGAATAAATTGAAGGATTTTTAACTTCTATTGCATTAAGATAAAGTAACGAGAGAAGCGTCGCCCACAGTAACGAAGTAAAAGTACAGTTTTTTTCACTAAAAATGTACTTGAGTAAGAGTAAAAGTACCCATTTTTAAATATACTCTAAAAGTATTTTACTCAAGTAAATGTAACGAAGTAAATGTAACTCGTTACTACCCACCTCTGGTATTTTGACTATCTTGTTTGTGAACAATGACACAAGGCCTTTTCATTCTGATGGCACTGATCAGGTAGCCATTGACATAGGCCTACTTACTTTTGAGAGATGAACTAACGATTTTGAGTAAGTTACAGGCTTTTGCAGCAAATCCATTTTGTGGTGCTGTTTGTACAAATTGTTTTGAGAAATGCACATACTTCTTTGCAAATATTAAGGATGATTCGAGAAATGTACCAAAGCGACTGAGAAAAACTGTAACATCCAGGAAACGATCAGGGTCAACAGAGAGGAACAAGAAGAGTAAGGATGCATGGTGGAAGGGTACAGAGGAAAAGGCATAAGAGGCCAAGGACATAGGCACATCTCAGATGATATAAGGGCCACTATTGTGGACCACGTTGTCAATCATGGCTTACAATGGCTGAGGTGGGTTTCCTGTGTTTGCCTTTCTAGTTTTGTATTTTCACCTTTGTGCCCATATTTCTTTTTCTTTTCTATATCACAATGACGTTGTACTGTCAATCCTACCCAGTCTCTTTCAATCAATACCCCACATACAGTAGTGTGTAAATTTGTACTTTTGAATTGGATATATGGCATACATAAGAAGTGCAGCCTTCTGCATTTCAATACACTTACTGTCATCCAAACTGTTTCCATAGTTTACATCAGGTAATACTGATGTAGCAGAGGCCAGCGGGTAAGTGCTGTGCAGGTAAAACCTCACTCCCCTGATCTCAAGAGGCCCTAAGTAACAGGCTTTTTCAAGAAGTACATTGTGTGGTGCTGTTTGTACAAATTGTTTTGAGAAATGCACATACTTCTTTGCAAATATTAAGGATGATTTGAGAAAAACTGTAAGATATTTTTGATGCATTCCAAGAGCTCTCTGACCCTCCGTAGACAGCAAGGGTCCTAACAAGATCAAGGTCCAGAAACGTAGCAAGGACATCGGTAAAATAATCCATGTGACGTCAGTGGTTCAACCGTAATTTTACGAAGTTACGAGAATACTTTTTGTGTGCAAAGAAAACAAAAATAAACTTTATTCAACAATTCTTCTCCTCTGCATCAGCCTTAAAAAAATAGAAAAAACCTACTTCTGGCTATGCAGTTAATTTGTTACTATAGCTATGTGTGACAGCAGTTCAGTTCACTTTGGTAAAGCAAGTGTTGTTCCATCATTGTGCTCATCTGTTTCATTTTGTGAGTGAAGATTCTTACCTCCTCCTGATCTGTTTCTGTTCTGTGGGGAACAGTTCAGGAACTTGTTCTATGGGATCCATGGTGCATGTTTTAAAAGAACCTGAAAAAGGTATTCACAGTCTTCACAACTGTAAATCCTGAGAAATGTGTGTTTGTGGGCTTCAGGGTGATTTCAGGTGACGCCTTTACAGTCTGACAGGAGGCTGTTCATGTTACAGGATATTCTTAGACCATAAGTCTGTCATCACAGGTCCCCCTTGCTCAAAAAAGACATGCCAGGAACTGGACAGAGAAATGTCACGTTTTAACAGTGACAGCAGTGAACAAAGATTCTGAAGAAGGCTGCACCTCTTTTGCCTGGAGCTCATTCCCAGAGAGTTGCCTCCACTGTGCTATGATTCACACATTATCAGGGCAAAAATTCCCACGCTATGTTTTCTTTGTCACTATGACATATTGGCTAGAATGGGTGAATATGGTGGAAATAATAGGTACAGAATGTACCCACTCTGACGTCACCATTTTCAGTCACATCTGAATCAAATTTTCTCTTCAGTCCCTAACTAACATGTAAGAATTGGCAAATTGATGGCTGGGGATGTTCGCTATTAAATCAGTAATTCATTAAGTCTGATTGTTATTATTATTATTATTATTAGTAGTAGTAGTATTTATTTATTTATTCATTAATTAATTTATTTCATTTACAGTTTTTCTCGATTGCTTGAACACATTTCTTGAAATTATGCCTCTTTTTTGCGATCCATAACTTTTAACTCAATTCCCCAAACTTACTATATTCAGGTCAAAATTAAGCTCTCCACTCAAAACAACTCAATCTTGCTGAAAAACCAAACTTTGCTCTCAGACATGACACACAAACCCTCAAAAACACACACACTACAACACAGTTTACACACTGATGAGATAAATTCAAAACAATACCACAAAAAACGGTAATAAGTGTTGCTTGTGGTACTTCCCAAGTGTTTTATTTAGAGTACAGTACAATACAGCAAACAACAACAACAACAAAATATTCTGCCCCAGTATCCTGTCTTTGGTCTGGGACAGGCCAAAGAACCTCTTCAACATCACAGGCTATATTAGCCCTAGTCAGGCAGCGGGGGTAAAATCCTCTTGCATGCCTGATCCAATCCTGGCATGCATCAGCTAAAATATCTGATACTGCTTGTCTTCTTGCCCTTGCCCTTCCTCTTTCTCTTCCATGTTGTCGTCCTCCTCCTCCTTCTTCTCTTCATATTCCTCTTTCTCCTTCTCATCTTCCTCTCTGTACTCCCTCTCCACCTCCTACTCTTCCTCTTCCTTCATTTCTTTCTCTACTCCCTACTCTTCTCCTCCTCCTCCTCTGTGGTGTCCTTGACCTCTTCCTTCACGTTTCTCTGGATCCATTGTTTCAAAACTGAATACAGTTTTTCTCAGTGGCTTTGGTGCATTTCTCGAATCATCTTTACTGTAATATTTGCAAAGATGTATGTGCATTTCCCAAAACAATTTGTACAAACAGCACCACACAATGGATTTCCTGCAAAAGCCTGTAACTTACTCAAAATCTTTAGTTCATCTCTCAAAAGTAAGTATTTATGTCAATGGATATATCAGTGCCATCAGAATGAAAAGTCCTTGTGTCATTTTTCACAAACAAGATAGTCAAAATGCTTAGTCATGTTGTCTATATAACAGTGCACTCTCTCAGTATTACCTGATGTAAACTATGGCAACAGTTTGGATGACAGTTACTGTACTGAAATGCAGAAGGCTGTGGTTCTTATGTGTGCCATATATCCTTTCAAAAGTACAAATTTACACATTACTGTATGTGGGATATTGATTGAAAGAGACTTTTTTGAAATGTTTAAATTATTGAGGATATGGTCGATCTCCCAATATTTAGCTGCACGCGTCAGCCATTGTAAGGCCATAATTGACAACATGTTCCACAATAGTGGCCCTTATTTCATTTGATATGCACCTCTGTCCTTGGCCTCTTCTGCTTCTTCCTCTGTTTTGCCTCTGTACCCTTCCACCATGCATCCTTACTCCTCTTCTTCCTCTCGGCTGTTGACCCTGATCGTTTTTTGGATGTTCATCCATTGTCAGAATTTGTAACTCGTGTTGTCCTCTGTCTATATATGCTTTCCAATTAAAGGTTCATGAGATGCACCATGAGCTATTTCAGAGAACTGGTATATAATTGGTTGATCTATATTCTCTTCATTAGTGAAAGTCAAGATTCACCTCCACAATTCATGGTAAATTTACAAAAAGTCTAATAGAAATGCGTAAAAAAATATGCTTGACAGTTTATGACAACTAGATTTTGCATCTAATGATTTATATGATGAACTAATGACTAGATGTTTTGAGGGGAAAGACTATTGGATATATGGCATACATAAGAAGTGCAGCCTTCTGCATTTCAATACACTTACTGTCATCCAAACTGTTTCTATAGTTTACATCAGGTAATACTGAGAGAGTGCACTGTTATACTGACATCATGACTAAGCATTTTGACTATCTTGCTTGTGAACAACGACACAAGGACTTTTCATTCTGATGGCACTGATATGTTCATTGACATAAATATTTACTTTTGAGAGATGAACTAAAGATTTTGAGTTACAGGCTTTTGCAGGAAATCCATTGTGTGGTACTGTTTGTATGAATTGTTTTGAGAAATGCACATACTTCTTTGCAGATATTAAGGACGATTCGAGAAATACAACAAAGCAACTGAGAAAAACTGTAAGATATTTTTAATGCATTCTAGGGCTTTTCACACTGCGTTTAACCCCGGGTTATCATCGTTCTAAACACCGCTTTTAACCCCGGGTAAAGACACGTTTCACACCTGTAATTTGAAAGCGGTGTTAGCACTGCATTTTACCCGGGGTTCAGTGTGAAATGAAGCGGTGTTTGCTTGTTGCTGCTGGACACTTGGCAACAGACAGCCGATCAGAAATTGAGCAGCGAGGCTCATGTCACGTCAGTAACAGGAAACACGCGTCATGTAAACTGCAGCCGGTGAGAAGATAATATCAAAAGACGGAAAGCTTGTGAACTGGAGTGAATAGGAGATGGTATTATTCTTACTGTACAAGTAAACAATAACATTAGTCTCTCCACACTTGAAATGTTCACATACTTTGCTCCTTGTTTTCTTTCTTTTGTACTTTTGTCTTTGTTTTCTCGCCTTTGTGCGTCATGAGGCCGTTCACATGTCGCACCTAAAAACGGGTTTAAAACATTTCTATGGTTTAAAATGCTAAGCGCGTCACTTTCTCCTTCTTTCCAAAGCGCTGTAGCTTGCGCTCCCATTAATTTATTTAAAAATGACTATCCCTGCCTGTACAGCTGATCAGCTGTTCCTCAATCTTCGCTGATCTAAAGACATAAGCGGCGACGTTTTTAACTGGCAAGACGCGGGAAAAGCCATGTAAACAGGTTGCCTGCTGTGCTGTTCGTCCAATCAGAGACAGTGACACCGCAAATATGCAAATAAGAACTTTAACCGGGGTTTTGGAATGTACCGTGTGAAACGTCTGTTAATGAATACCCAGGGTTAACAGTTAACCCCAGGCATAGTATGAGCAGTGTGAAACGTGATTACAGATAACCCAGGATTCCGCTTATCCGGGGTTTAGGATGACCCAGGGTTAATAATTTCAAGTGTGAAAAGCCCTTCTGAGAGCTCTCTGACCGTCCATCCTGATCTGTTTCTGTTCTGTGGGGAACAGTTCAGGAACTTGTTCTATGGGATCCATGGTGCATGTTTTAAAAGAACCTGAAAAAGGTATTCACAGCCTTCAAAATTGTGAATCCTGAGAAATGTGTGTTTGTGGGCTTCAGGGTGGCTTCAGATGACGCCTCTACAGTCTCACAGGAGGCTGTTCAGGTTACAGGATATTCTTATACCATAAGTCTGTCATCACAGGTCCCCCTTGCTCAAAAAAGACATGCCAGGAACTGGACAGAGAAATGTCATGTCTTAACAGTGAAACCAGTGAATAAAAATTCAGAGGAAGGCAGCATCTCTTTTGCCGGGAGCTCATTCCCAGAGAGGGAAAAAAAAGAAGCTTGGCATGAATATGGGGAGAGATTCTGCAAGATACTGTACGTGTTAAAAGTCACATTAAGGAGGCATTGCCCCCACTGTGCTATGATTCACACATTATCAAGGCAAAAATTCCCACGCCATGTTTTATTTGTCACTATGACATATTGGCCAGAATGGATGAATCTGGTGTAAATAATAGGTACAGAATGTACCCACTCTGACGTCACCAGTTTCAGTCACATCTGAATCAAATTTCCTCTTCAGTCCCTAACATGTAAGAATTGGCAACCCTGCCTCAAAAAAAAAAAACACACAAACCCTAAAAAACACACACACTACAACACAGTTTACACACTGATTAGATAAATTCAAAACAATACCACAAAAAACGGTAATAAGTGTTGCTTGTGGTACTACCCAAGTGTTTTATTTAGAGTACAGTACAATACAGCAAACAACAACAACAACAAAATATTCTGCCCCAGTATCCTGTCTTTGGTCTGGGACAGGCCAAAGAACCTCTTCAACATCACAGGCTATATTAGCCCTAGTCAGGCAGCGGGGGTAAAATCCTCTTGCATGCCTGATCCAATCCTGGCATGCATCAAGGTGTTCCTCTTTCTCTTCCATGTTGTCGTCCTCCTCTTCCTCTTTCTCCTTCTCATCTTCCTCTCTGTACTCCCTCTCCACCTCCTACTCTTCCTCTTCCTTCATTTCTTTCTCTACTCTTCTCCTCCTCCTCTGTGGTGTCCTTGACCTCTTCTTTCACATCTCTCTGGATGCATTGTTTCAAAACTGAATACAGTTTTTCTCAGTCTCTTTGGTGCATTCTCGAATCATCTTTACTGTAATATTTGCAAAGATTTGCAAAGTGGTGTGAAAAAATGTTGGCCCCCTTCCTGATTTTTTTTTTTTTTGCATGTTTGTCACACTTAAAAGATTCAGATCATCAAACAAATGTTTATATTAATCAAAGATAACACAAGTAAACACAACATGCAGTTTTTAAATGCAGTTTTTTATTATGAAGGGAAAACAAAATCCAAACCCACATGGCCCTGTGTGAAAAAGTGCTTGCCCCCTAAACCTAATAACTGGTTGTGCCACCCTTTGCAGCAACAACTGCAATCAAGCGTTTGCTGGCAATGAGTCTTTCACATCGCTGTGGAGGAATTTTGGCCCACTCTTTTTTGCAGAATTGTTTTAATTCAGCCACATTGGAGGGTTTTCGAGCATGAATGGACTGTTTAAGGTCATGCCACAGCATTTCAATTGGATTTAAGTCCAGACTTTGATTTGGCCACTCCAAAACCTTAATTTAGTTTTTCTTGAGACATTCAGAGGTGGACTTGCTGGTGTGTTTTGGATCATTGTCCTGCTGCAGAACCCAAGTGCGCTTGAGCTTGGGGTCACAAACTGATGGCCGGACACTCTCCTTCAGGATTTTCTGATAGAGTGCAGAATTCATGGTTCCATCAATTATGGCAAGTCATCCAGGTTCTGAAGCTGCAATGCAGCCCCAGACCATCACACTACCACCATGATGTTTGACTGTTGGAATGATGTTCTTTTTATGAAATGCTGTGTTGGTTTTACACCAGATGTAGCGGGACACACACCTTCCAAAAAGTTAAACTTTTGTTGCATCAATCCACAGAATATTTGCCCAAAAGTCTTGGGGATAATCAAGATATTTTTTGGCAAATGTGAGACGAGCCTTTGTGTTCTTTTTGGTCAGCAATGGCTTTTGCCTTGGAACTCTCCCATGGATACTGTTTTTGCCCAATCTCTTTCTTATTGTTGAATCATGAACACTGACCTTAATTGAGGCAAGTGAGGCCTGCAGTTCTTTAGATGTTGTCCTGGGTTCTTTTATGACCTCCTGGATGAGTCGTCTTTGTGCTCTTGGAGTAATTTTGGTAGGCCGGCCACTCCTGGGAAGGTTCACCACTGCTCCAAGTTTTCTCCATTTGTGGATAATGGCTCTGACCGTGGTTTGCTGGAGTCCCAAAGCCTTAGAAATGGCTTTATTTACATTTACATTTAGTCATTTTGCAGACGCTTTTATCCAAAGCGACTTACAATTTGGGGAACACATGAAGCGATTCATCTTGAAGAGGCAATTCGACAAAGGAAGTGCTTGTAACACCAAGTCTCAGGCATTGTTTAAATAAGTACAAGCTAGCAAGGGAAGGAATAAGTAAGGAGAAAGATTTTTTTTTTTTTTTTTTTTATGTGTAGGTTGAAGTCAAGTAGTGTCGAAAGAGATGAGTTTTCAGCTGTTGCTTGAAGATTGACAGGGATCCAGTACTCCGAATATGGTAGGAAGATCATTCCACCAGCCAGGAATGGTGAACGAGAATGTTCTGGAGAGTGATTTTGAGCCTCTTTGTGATGGTACCACGAGGCGTCGCTCACTAGCAGATCTCAGATTTCTGGAGGGGATGTAGATTCTTAATAGTGAGTGCATGTAGGCGGGTGCTGAGCCTGTGGTTGTTCTATGAGCAAGCATCAGTGTCTTGAACTTGATGCGAGCTGCGATTGGTAGCCAATGCAATGAGATAAAGAGAGGTGTAACATGGGCTCTTTTGGGTTCCTTGAAGACCAGTCGTGCCGCCGCATTCTGAATCATTTGTAGAGGTTTGACTGTGTTTGATGGAAGTCCAGCCAGAAGAGCATTGCAGTAGTCCAGCCTAGAAATGACAAGGGCCTGGACAAGAAGTTGTGCAGCATGCTCTGTCAGAAAGGGCCTGATCTTTCTGATGTTGTAGTGCAAACCTGCAAGATCGAGCAGTCTTTGCAATGTGGTCTTTGAAGGTCAGCTGGTCATCAAAGATTACACCAAGATTTCTGACCGAAGTTGATGGGGTAATTGTTGATGAACCTAACTGGATCGTGATGTCATGCTGTAGAGTTGGAGCGGCAGGAAAGACAAGAAGCTCAGTCTTTGCCAGGTTGAGCTGGAGGTGATGTTCTTTCATCCATGCCGAGATGTCTGCCAGGCAACCTGAGATCCTTGCAGCTACCGTTGGATCATCTGGTTGAAAAGAGAGATAGAGCTGTGTGTCATCAGCATAGCAGTGGTAGGAGAATCCATGTGCCTGTATGATGGGACCCAGTGATGTAGTGTATGTGGAGAAGAGGAGGGTCCAAGAACCGATCCCTGAGGAACCCCAGTGACCAGTGTATGTGCTTTGGATACCTCCCTTCCCCAGGCCACCCTGAAAGACCTACCAGTGAGATAGGATTCAAACCAGCGAAGTGGAATTCCAGCGATGCCCAGTGATGAGAGAGTGGAGAGGAGTATCTGATGATTGACAGTGTCAAACGCGGCAGATAGATCCAGCAGAATGAGGACTGATGATTTGGAATGGGCTTTTGCAATTCGCAGGGCTTCAGTGACCGAGAGAAGTGCAGTCTCAGTTGAATGGCCACTCCTGAAACCTGACTGTTTAGCGTCCAGTTTGTTGTTCTGTGAAAGAAACAATGAGACCTGGTTGAAGACAACACGTTCAAGTGTTTTCGCTATGAATGGAAGGAGAGAGACAGGTCTATAGTTTTCTATAAGAGAAGTGTTTAATGTAGGTTTTTTGAGCAGTGGGGTTACCGAGCCTGCTTGAACGCAGTGGGGAAGATGCCTGTGAGGAGGGATGTGTTGATGATGTGTGTGAGTGTCGGTAAGAGCGTGGGAGAGATTGCTTGCAGAAGGTGCGAGGATTGGGTCAAGAGGACATGTTGTAGGATGGTTGGAGAGGAGAAGTTTGGATACTTCAGCCTCCGTCAGGGGACAGAAGGAGAAAATGGGAGGTTTAGCAGTGGAAGTGGTGGTTGGGTCCTGTGTGCGTGGAGGTGAGAACTGATCACTGATCGATCTAGTTTTGTCTGTAAAAAAAGTAGCAAAGTCATCAGCTGTAATAGAAGTGGTGGGAGGTGGTGGAGGGGACAGAGGAGAGAATTAAATGTTCTGAAGAGATTACGCATGTCTGGAGCGCTGTTGATCTTGTTGTGGAAATGTGAGGATTTGGCAGTGTGGACATCAGCAGAGAAAGATGAGAGCAGAGACTGATACCTACTCAGGTCCGACGGGTTGTTTGATTTGTGCCATTTTCTCTGCCGCTCTGAGTTTAGTCCGATGTTCACGAAGAACATCAGATAACCAGGGGTTAGAAGGGGCAGTCCGTGCTGACCTAGAGGAGAGAGGACAAATGTCGTCTAGACAAGAAGTTAAGGTAGAGCATAAAGTTTCAGTAGCTGCGTTTACATCCAGAGATGAGAAATGGGTAGGTGAGGGAAGAGAGGAGGATACCACAGAGGAAAGATGGGAAGGAGAAAGGGAGCGCAGGTTTCGTCTAAAAGTAACCGGTAGGGGTTGGTGGCACACGGTAGCAAAATGTAGTGTAAATGTAATGAAGAAATGGTCCGAGATATGTAGCGGTTGTACCAGAATGTTATCTGCAGTACAATTGCGTGTGTAAATTAAATCAAGTTGGTTGCCTGATTTGTGCGTGCTAGTAGTGGTAAGGCAATTGAGATCAAATGAAGCTAGTAGCGAGTGGAAGTCTGTAGCATAAGGCTTGTCTAGGTGAATGTTGAAATCACCAAAGACTAAGAGTGGAATGCCATCCTCCACAAAGAGGACAACAACCCGTCCAGCTCCTCTAGGAAGGTGGCTAGAATTTGTCCAGGGGACGGTAGATTACCACAATCTGGAGTTTTATCGGAGCTGATACAGTAATGGCATGACATTCAAATGAGTTGTAATTGCAAAGGGTAGAGCGGGTTGAGTATTTCCAATTGTGTGAAACGAGCAGGCCAGTACCCCCACCCGACCAACTTGACGCCAAGTATGAGAGAAAGAGAAATTAGTAGAGAGCAGCTGGGGTTGCTGAGTCTTCTGGACGAATCCAGGTCTCAGTCAAGCCCAAGATGCTGAGAGTGGATTTTAAAGAAAAGGCAGAAATGAAGTCAGCTTTGTTGACGGCTGACTGACAATTCCAGAGACCCACAGAGAAAGCCAGAGGTGTAGTGGAAGATGTAGAGATAGGGCGTAGGTTAGCAGTATTACGTTGCCGTCTGCGAGTGATGTTAGAGCGTGGCTGAGAGAGAACCGGAATGTTTTGGAGACACATGATAGAGGTAGAAGGAAAGAGGATAGGAGAGCAGAGTGAGGAAGGAAAAAGGAAAAAGGCTTTATAACCCTTTCCAGACTGATACATGTAAACTATTTTGTTTCTCATCTGTTTATGAATTTCTTAAGATCGCGGAATGATGTGTTGCTCTTTAAACATGCTTCACTTTGTCAGACAGGTTCTTTTTAAGTGATTTCTTGATTCAACAGGTCTGGCAGTAATCAGGCCTATGTTTGGCTAGTGAAGTTTAATTCAGCTTTCTAAAATAATGTGGTTAATCACAGTTTTTTCATGATTTATAGTTTTTCTCGATTGCTAACACACAATTCATGAAACAATTCACCATTTTCTCACAACTATAAACACAATCTCAAAACTACACACCAACCTGTACAAACTTCAAACTTCCAGGTCAAAGTCAAACATTTTAGTCAAAAACATACTCTCTCTTTTACTTCATACTTCTCTTTTGTAAGAATCTAATCTTTGGCCTCAGATGACACACAAAGCTGTCAAATACACAGACTATTTGGTAACACTTTATTTCGATAGTCCACTTTAGACATTCTACTAACAATAAGTAACTTTGCAACTACATGTCAACTAGCAGTCATTAGAGTATTAGTAGACTGTCTGTTTAATATCTTCTAACATTTTATTTTGATGGGTCCACAACATACAACATACTTACTATCAGAAACTTTGCAAGTATATGTCAACTTATTCTACTAACCCTAAACCTACCCTACTGAGAGTTAGTAGACATGTAGTTACAAATTAATGATAATTAGTTGACATGTAGTTGACACGTAGTTACAAAGTTACTTATAGTTAGTAGAATGTCTAAAATGGACTATCGAAATAAAGTGTAACCGACTATTTTCCTGACTAGAGAACACTAGTGAGATCAATTCAAAACACTGTTACAAAAACCTCCTTTTGGGAAACTGGAAACATCTTGCAAGTCAATGTCTGTTACAGTATGCAGCATAAATAGAGTTGTGAAGATACAGTAAAATTCACCAATAAACTTTAAGAAAAGTTTACTTTCATTACACTACTGTAAAGTGATCGTACAGTAGATGAAAAGCACTAGAAGAGAAAAGTACAAAAACCAAACAACTGAATATACAGTAAACACACATTGGAATATCCTGTCAGTTACTGTACATAAATAAATAAATTCAGCATCCTCTGCCAAGTTGCATTACAGTATTGGTAATATCCTTATTTGTTATGCTATAACAGTTTCTTAGCCTTCTGAG
The DNA here is from genome assembly GCF_012432095.1 of Onychostoma macrolepis. Lineage (NCBI taxonomy): Eukaryota > Metazoa > Chordata > Actinopteri > Cypriniformes > Cyprinidae > Onychostoma > Onychostoma macrolepis. The sequence goes on from NC_081165.1 coordinate 4,437,645, forward strand.
AAAATACTTTCTCTGCCAGTCGACTCTCAGTTCTGCACAAATACATGTAAAAAGTACTTGGCTTCAAATCAATTCAACAGTTACGAGTTTGAGGGAGTGTGCTACTGTATTTACAGTACAAAGAACAGTGAAAGTTCTCTCATCTGAAATACTGCTGCTATGTACTGTAATTGTAATGTGTAAGTTGATGAGTCCGCAGGCAGCATTCCTTATGATCAATCCATGCAGAAGAACATGCTCAACTATAGTGCTTTATATTTCATCAGGAACAAATGACCTTTGACCTCATGTCCTTAATGTTTCTTTTCTCCTCCTATTCCTCTTTGTCTCCCACTACCAGGATTCATTTTCCAAAACACATAATCACTTGTGCTCTTGTTCATATCATCCTGAGATTCTGACTGCTGTGTCATCAGTTTTGCTACTGTTGTACTGTTCAAACACGAATAAATGTGTGCTGTTTGTGTTCATTTTGTGATTCTTGAGGTAGTTATATTGTGTATTTGTGTTTTCTAAATGATAACATGGTTAAACCTTTGCAAAATGATGCTGTTATTGTGTAGAGTTTTGCATAAAACACTGAGCAAATTGGAGCGTGTGTGAAAGCAGGTGGAATGTGAGAAACGTGTCTTTGTTTCGAGAACTGTATGAATGGTTTGGAAAATTGGGCCAAATGAATCAGTTATAGTGTGTTAGCAATCGAGAAAAACTGTAATAGGAGGGGGCAATTAATTTTTCATGTAGGGCCAGGTAGGTTTGGACAGCTTTTTTCCCTTAAATTAAATCATCATTTAAAAACTGTGTAATATTAAAATTTGTTTGATGATCTGAATATTTTAAGTGTGACAAATATGCAAAAAATTTAAAAATCAGGAAGGGGGCCAACACTTTTTCACACCACTGTATGTGCATTTTTCAAAACAATTTGTACAAACAGTACCACACAATGGATTTCCCGCAAAAGCCTGTAACGTACTAAAAATCTTTAGCTCATCTCTCGAAAGTAAGTATTTGTCAATGAACATATCAGTGCCATCAGAATGAAAAGTCCTTGTGTCATTGTTCACAAACAAGATAGTCAAAATACTTAATCATAAATTGTCAATATAACAGTGTAATCTGTTAGTATTACCTGATGTAAACTATGGCACCAGTTTGTATGACAGTTACTGTACTGAAATGCAGAAGGCTGCACTTCTTATGTATGCCATATATCCATTTAAAAAGTGCAAATTTACAAATTACTGTATGTGGGATATTGATTGAAAAAGACTGGATAGGATTCACAGTTACACTTTTAGTAGTGGTCTGACCCAAAAAAAAAAGAAAACACATTACAACGTCATTGTGAAATAGAAAAGAAAAAAAAATATAGGCACAAAGGCGGAAATAAAAATGAGAAAGTTCACTGTCAGAATTTGTAACTCTTGTGTTGTCCTCTGTCTATATATGCTTTCCAATTGAAGGTTCATGAGATGTACTTTGAGCTATTTCAGAGAACTGTTTTTTCATTGGTTGATCTATATTCTCTTCATTAGTGAAAGTCAAGATTCACCTCCACAATTCATGGCAAATTTTTAAAAAGTCTAATAGAAATGTGTAGAAAATATGCTTGACAATTTATGACTAGATCTAAACTAGATTTTGCATTTACCGTAAAGATTTATACGATGAACTAATGACTAGATGTTTTGAGGGGTAAGTCTGTAGCACAGATAACTATATAATACATTTTGAGCAACATAACAATAGCAACTGATAATGTAGGAAACCGCAGACAAATGTACATAATCAATTGCATGAATGTATCAAAGCAATCGCAACTTGTTCAAAAGAATGAGAAATTTTTTACGATGTGCATGCATATTATAAGTATATTGGCTGTTTATTAGTACTTATAGTAGAACACATTCTTTTCTTAATCCATTGATCATTGGTTGAAAGATCTGGCACATTATATTTAATTGGGAAAAAAATAAAATAGCCTGGAGTATAAAGGGTATACTAAAGGACTACCATAAAATTTAGTATCTGTTTTTACAGTTTCTGGAAAATAACTAAATATTGGCACAGGCAATGTTAAATACCTCTCACTCTGCTAACTGATATATATGTTGCACTTTTGTATTTGAAAATATGTGTGTATGGCTTTCTTAGCCTTGTATAATAATAATCTTGTATAATAACTTCTTTACCTGTGTAATTGAATTTTTGGGTGCTTTTGGGGGGGGGGGGGGGGAGTTAAAATATATACAAAGTATTTTCTCAGTTTATTTTCATGTTATCTTCCAAGGTTTTTTTTTTTTTTCTTTTTTTTTATATAAAAATATGTCTAAAAAAATAACACATTCTATTCAACTAAGAGTGATCTCTGCAAAGTATACCAACATTCATTCCTTGAATACTCTCAACATGTATGTACATGCTCTACATGATGGCCTGCGTGCTATTTAGTTGTCGGTTCATGAAGTGCTGAAATTAAATGGTTGATCGTTCTAATTTTATTATAAAATGTAAAAAAAAAAAATGTACATGTAATTTACTTGTGCAGGGTTAAAAAATAAATAAATAAATCGATTAAGTTATATAAAGTTTCATTTATTTCTAACCTTCTTTGAGAATTTATGCTTGTGCTTTTAGCAGACACTTTTATTCAAAGCAATTTGCAGTGCATTAATGCATTCAAGGCTGTAAACAATTAATTAATCCTTCAATACCTTGATTTGCTGCAAAATTCCTACCTCAATTGGCTGTTGAATACTCAATTCTTCATCATCATCTTTGATTAAATTGTGATTGCCATTGCTTGTTGTTTTTGTCAACTGTCAACTCTACAATAAACCAGTGCTTTTCAATTATTGTCATGGGGCCCACATAGCACTGAACATTTTGAATGTCATCCATATTTAACACTTGTTTAACATTAGCACAGCAGTCCATGAACTTAACTAAGTGTGTCAGAGAGAGACATACAAAATGTGCATTGCTGTGGCACCAAGACCAGGAATGAAAACAACTGTATCTCCTGTATTTCCTGCCTATGTGTGTATATATGCTTTCTATACAGCCATCATTTGTGCATTTTAGGACCCCTATTGCACTGCTATCTACAGTATACTCCACGACACACAAATAGAGACACATGAACACACAAGGACTGACTTAAAATAGAAAACTTTATGTTTGTCTTGGCAGTCATCAAATTCAGTCATCAACATTTAAAAGGCAATTTAAATAAGGTATTCTAGTCACAAACATGACACTGCATCAGAACAAATTTTGTTCATAAGGTATTGGGCTAAATCATTATAGATTCACAGTCACTTGTATTTAAAGTTCAAATCAAACATAAGACAGTTTGGTAAAACATTTAGCAATTTCGTGACAACATAATTAATACAAGGTGCAATTCCTAACATCCAATTGGTGCAAATAATATTTACATTTAGAGTGATAGGTCTGTGTTTGTTTTTCTGCTTGCAGAAAATAATATAAGTTTGTTAAAGTACAAATATCTGATACAAAAATACTATAGATACTATAGATACATTCCAATTTTTTTCTTTTCTTCTTAAAAAATAATATCAAATAAAAATAACCAACATCATGCAGCAGAAGCAGGTATGTTTGAATATAGATACATTTCTAAATATGACATCAATATAAACAGATGTTCACACACCTATATATATATATATATTTATTTATTTTTTTTTTTTTAAGGACCAATTCTCACTATTAACTAGTTGTTTATTAGCATGCATATCAAATATTTATTACTACTTAAAGCACATATTAACGTATTATTCTGCATGTCCATATTTTAGATCCCTTAATTCGACCCTATACAAAAACTTAACAACTACCTTACTAACTAGCAGCAAATTAGGAGTACATTGAGGCAAAAAAAAAACAAAACAAAACATTAGTTACTAGTTTACTACTCTTTTTAGAGCTGCTTTATAGCAGTATTGAATCTTGTTTGCATTACACTATTTTCCTGTTTAACTGTAAAGCTACTTTGACACAATCTGCATTGTATAAAGCACTATATAAATAAAGGTGATTTGACTTGAATAGTTAGTTAGAATTGGTCCTTAAAATAGTGTACCCCCCCCCCCCCCACACACACACAAAATAAAATAAAATAAAAACATATTTTAAATATTTTAAAATATTACAAATATTGTTTATTCTGAATACTGCAGTATTTCTTGCTGTTTTAATTAACCTTTGAATGATAATATACAGTATTTGATGCTGGCCTTTTTCCTGAGTTAAGATTTTCTTCAGACTCTCTGCATCTTTTATATGGAAATATGGAATGGTTCTCCTTAAAAAAAAAAAAAAAAAAAAGACAATCGACACACATTCAATCAACATTTCATTAATGTTTAAAGAGTGTTTATTTTAATGTTACAAAAGCATAAGTACAGCATGAAGAGAAAAATATTTGTTTACCTGCAGAGCTTCCATCAGATTCAGCAGATTTACTGATTCTGCAAAAGTAGCAGGCTGCCACGATCACAGCCAGCATGACAACAGCAGCTATCACAGACGAGCAACCATACCTGAGGATTTGTTTAATATTTTATTAGAAATTAAACTTGCCATGGATTTAGTTTTTGCAAAGCAAAGAGGATAATGAAAAAGATAAACTTACAAGGTTATCTGTTGCACTTTTCCTAAGGGGGAAGGGGGTTGTGATTAGCAAGAATGTATGCATAGTACACGAATACATGCAATTTGACAAATAGTCAAGTCACTTCATCTACAGTGTGGTTAAGGAATATGAAATTCAGTTCCTAAAGATTTGGTTTAGTGACAAACATATTTCAGCCAGAATTACTATTAGGTGATGTGTATCACTTCCATGATAAAAATGATGTGTATTAGGGTTTATGATTGCATGAGCCCACCCCTAAGCAGTTTAATAAAGAAGCTGATTGAAAGTCATGCAATAATAATTTTCACTTTATTGCCTACAGTGGGCAAACCTTATTATCTGAAAAAATATATTTCAAACTTTCTTGGGGGAACAGAATAGTGACAAATGTTTTTAGAATAAAAGCAAATGTTGTGTGAGCGGACGCAATAACATAACAGTTTGTACTAATGAAACATTTCAAGAGAAGGCATACGTCATAATGTTTGAAAAACTGACATAATTGCAAGGAAAGTGTAAGACTTACTGTGTATACGACTGGAACACTGTGTGTCTGAGAACTGCGTGCAATTGGAAACAGTTATCTCTCCATTTTCTATAGTTTGGGGGGAAAATAGTTTTATTGTTGTTAGAGCAATATAGCCTATTTCAATTATATTTGTTTAAACATTCATGAAATTAATTGTTGCATACTTTCACATCTGCGGCATGGATTACACAGCACACCAGTGTGGAGTCCGTGTGCTTCAGAGCAGTTGCGGGCAACATAATCACCTGTAGATTTGAATTGTATGATTATTTATTGATTCACAGTGGTATCCTTAATTTTCAGATTATCTCTGTGGAACTCACCTTCTTGGCAGTTAAGGCAGCACAGCGTTTCATGAACTTGGAAATGGTTCTCTGGGCATGTTGCTACACATAGAATACTGAAGGCAGCCACAAATATTGCCTGGAGATTTAATGAGAATACTTTTTTTTTCAGTGTAAGTCTCAAATTACATATGTCTAAATCAGGGATTGAAAAAAAATAAAAACATCTTGGAAACCAAAAACAGGAACAAAAATCCCTTTCAATCATTTCAGTGTGAAAAGATTGTATTTACATGCTTGTTACCGGTTAATAGTTGTATCATATATCGTTTCAATAATTTTTCTTTAAATCCAACAACTAAAGATTGTCTGAAAGTTCATATTTTATACTTTCTTCCGAAATATATTTATACTAAATTTACAATTTAGTAGTTGTAAATTGGCAAAATAGTTGACAATTACATTTTTAAAAAATGAGAAAGAAAAAGGTAAGAAACTTAAAAAAAGTAACACTTACCAAGACACGTTTGGTTTCTGGCTGGTTCATTGTAGGTTTCATTCTGTTTTCTGACAGTCCTTGATCCTCGACTCTCCGCTTTAAAACGGAGCACTGACGTGTTTAAGGAGTGGCCTCCAGGAGATTCTGTAAAACATTAATATTTTCTCTCATAACTTCAGGTGGTCAGAGATCGACCGTGTTTAACTAAAAGGTAGCTAGGTCTTGTTTATGATCTATATATACACTGTATATATATAAAACAGCAATTTTAAAGTTGAGACCTTGTTTCATACCAGATGTAACCTAATCTGTCTTGTCTGTCGGTGTGTTGTCAGTTTCCTCTTTGCTCCGCAGTGTAGTGTGAGAGCGGCATGGCTTTTTGGACATAGCAACAGTATCTAAGGAAGGTGGACTTTTGCGAAGGGTCAATTGCCTCTCAACATAATTCCTGTTAGACAAGATTTGTTTTTGTTGACAGATGCATAGCAACACTAATACTGGTTTAAATGTTACTATCACCATTTGAAGTTATATATTATCAGAGTGTTTAAAGCTTGTGTTTAAAATGTAAGAAGTGTGAATTTACAATATAAACTGAAGTTACGACTTTCTGCTGTTGCCTACAGCATATGAATGCCCCCACCAAAGTTTATAAACTATTGTACTTTTATCAAAGATTACATTTACATTTAGTCATTTAGCAGCACGTTCAAAAGTTTATGAAAGTGCACCTGAAAGTGTAACATCTGCATCTTATCACATAAGCTTAAATCTAAGTCATTTATATAGGATTAAAAAGAACTGTCCCAATTTACATGAATTCACCTTGATGTGAAATGTTTTAATGTGATTTTGTCTCTAAAATGCTTTGGCTGTGAGCTGCTTTGATATTGAGCAAAATATATGGGGGAATGACATGTACTTTGCCCTAATCGGCCCGCTTTTGGTTTGTAATCTCTTACGTAGAAACTCTTAACCCTATCCATGTAGTGCAAGTTACCATGGCAATGAACTCTTAAAGCTTAAAAAAACAGCCATCTTCTTAAACCTGAAAAACCAGTGTCTGCTCAAACTTGTACTTACCTGGGTAGCCACTGAAAACATTTTTATTACCGTATTGACCCGAATATAAGATGACCCTGATTATAAGAAGACACCCCTTTTTCCAGATGTACCTTTTGGAAAAAGGCTTTTTGAAAACCAAATCTTGTTTTTCCCCCCCTCTGTAAAACACATTTTTTCTTAAATTATTTTCATATTGCATATTTTTCCTATTTTAATTTTTGTTTTGAAAGAATGGTCAATATTGGTAAAATGTACCAACAATGGCACTGAAAAATATACACTTTTTGATATACCATAAAAATAACAGGTGTTACGGGGCTGACGAGACGTGAGACGTGCGGATCCATATGCAAGCTTTTATTGATAAGAGACGTGGTCATAACAGGCAGGGTCGAACAATGGCAGACAGGTATATCATAGGCAATGCAAAGAGTCATCTAAAACGGGCGTGGGTCAGACGACAGCGAACAGTATCCAAAGGGGCTAGACAAGAGAGGTAATCCAAAACGTAAGCAATAGTCCAGGCAGGGGAAAACACAATCCGAAACAGGCAAGACAAGGCAAGACTAGGAAAACTAACAGGGCTCTGTAGAGTAGCTAACAACTAGAACAGTGATAAATGCATACAATACTCGGCCATGACAGAGAGGAAGTCCAAGGCTTATGAAGCGTGTCTGATGGGATCAGCTGTGTAATCAGTGCAATGAGTGATTGGTGACAGCTGTGATCAGTACAATGGATGATGGGAATTGTAGTCCGATGAAATGCAACAGTAGTGCCGTGCAGTGCAAGAGTCCATGTGATCAGCGGGTGACCTCTGGTGGTGAGTGAACGGAAGTGCATGGACAAGATTCGTGACGACAGGTAGCCCATCTGAATTATATAATATCCATCTCATAGTAGCCTACCAAAATTGTATTAACATTAGAAGTGAAATCTTATTGTAGTCTTCAAATCTGGGTACTGTCTTATGTTGGAAGTTTGTTCCCATCAGACTAACATGACAGTCACGACATTACATATTTCGTTTTTGGCGCCACCGATTGTTGTGGGTGTATTATTGACATGTTTAAAGTCTAGACCCTGAATATAAGACGACCGCGTTTTTTCAGATGTATTTCCAAGAAAAAAACATCGTCTTATATTCTGGTCAATACGGTAAATAAACTCTTAAGAAAAATAAATCTAATTCTTTTTTTTTTTTTTTTTTAAATGCTGTAATCCCAGAGTTTCATTTAGCACATTGAATGCTGCTATTAATCATCCTGTCTTTAACTGTATTAATGTTTCTGTGCAAACTTTTTCTTAAACATTTTATTGACAAGATCGCTGCTACCAGATCTTCTATTCAGTTACTTGGTCATAATCCAACGACATTCTTTGCTGTCTTTCATCTGTTTGAGTGATAGGTATCTGTTTCTATTACCATCCTGGCAAAGGTTGTTGAACACCTGAAGCCTTCTACTAGTCGCCACAACATTATTCCAACTCGTATTTTTAAATTTAGTTTCTTGATTTTAATAAATTGCTGCTTGGTTTCAGGCTCTGTGCCAGCCTATTTTAAACATGCTCTAGTGCAGTCTCTGATTAAGTGATGTAATTTGGATCATACAGATTTAGAAATTTTGACCGATTTCAAAAATGCCTTTACTCTCTAAAGTTGTAGAGAAGGTAGTTTTTATTCAATTATAAACGTCTTAATAAAAAAATAATAATAATTATAATAATTATAATAATCACAATAATCGTTGATTCTAGGGCTTCTGCAATCTTAGTTTTATTCGATCTTAGTGTGGTGTTTGATACTGCATAGATCACAACATCCTGGTTTCTCATCTGGAACACCATGTTGGAGTTCAAGGGGTGGCCCTTCAGTAGTTCAAGTCCAGTGTTGGGGGTCAGATTGGTAATCAGATTACTTTATTTTGAGTAACTATTAAAGTAATGCAATACTTTTTAATTTAGAAGGAAATATCTGAGTTACTTTTTCAAATAAGTAACTCCAGTTACTTTGTTTCCAGTGTCTTAACTAACAGCTCTCGTGTTGCCATGTTGAGAGAAATCGAGAGTAAGTGCAGAGGTGTTCTGTGCGTTGTGTGAACATGGAGCTTACTGTAGTTCTAGACTAAATGTCAACATGCATTTACTCATCTCACCTGCACAAAAACAGATTCAGTATTCCTCAAAATGAATAAAAAAAGTCAAATACAAACTCAGAATATTATACAAACCTGCAATAATTAAATATGTTAAATAAGACAAATATCATTTATGTATTTAATCCCATTTTATTAACCAATGTCTTTGCAGCAACTAGAGTTGGTATTGAAGCAATCATTGAAACAATCACCATATTGATTAGTGTATTGATTATGGTTATAGCCATACCTCATATTTTTGAATAAAATATCACACACTTTACCAAGTCTCACCTCTAAACCCTTTACCCAGAGTGCAACACCATGAGTAAACCTCTACCTTCCATCCATCTATGAACCAATAATGGTGCCCCAGTACCTCTTAACAAATGGCTTCTTCATGATGCCGCACTCTGGAGGAGGTTGGAGACAAACATCTCTCCCCACAGTTGACTAGAGAAGAGTAAAAGACTCTGCCTCCCTACCTATAAACATTCTAAACTCTATTGGTGTTAAACAACATGTGTCAGGACCTACTCATTGTCGAAATCATACTCTAGATTTAATACTGTCACATGGAATTGATGTCAGTGGCATTGAAATTTTGCAGGCATCAGAATAATCTTCTACACTGGATAAAGCCACGCATCACATCACATTCTTCTTCTGAGGTAAATTCTGATTTATGCATCTCAGCGCATCTTCTTCTGAGGTAAATACAAAGCTTATTCCTCTCAGTGCATCTTCTTCTAAAGTTTTGGGTTAATCCTCTCAGCACGTCCTTTTCCAGAAATGAAAAGTAGCTGAGATTAAGTGGTTTTGTGTACGGAGGTGATGTGGGCGTTTACATGTTTGTGCATCTCACATGGCTAATTATTATATAAAGAGCCGCGCTCGGCTCGTGATCACATTAGAGATAATGAGGTCAGATGGGAAAGACTGGACATCATGTTGGTTTCATACTGATTACTTCATCAGAGAATATTTGCTTTCGATAGAATATTTGCTTACTGCATTTAAAAGTAGCCACTTCAAGCTTTCTATAGATATATTTCTCATGTCTGTGTGTCAAGTATTTGCTGAGTTTTGGTTCTTTTTTGTGATGTGTTTCAAACAGATATTCTCAGAAACCAAGACGGCTAAAAGTGCACCCTTTTTATTTTTTTATAAGAATAGTCACAGAAGCAAGGGTCAGAGTCCAGGGTAGGCCATGAGAATCGCATCTACAATCCAGTCGGAGATTCTCTGTTTGGAGAAAGCCTTCCCCTTCTGCTGTCCTCCAAAGCAGAAAAGAGCTGTTCAGACCATCTGAAACTCTGTGTGCACTCCAAATAGATGCACAGGGCACACACGGGCACAACAGAGACAGGTCTGGGTCTCTCTTGTCAGAAGGGACAGCTTGAAGGGTAAACACTTGGCCTCTAAAGGAAGTAGTGTTATCTTCAGGCACATATCCATGTCGGGATGTCAGGACAATGTGAGATGTCTGCACAAAGAGGCTTACTGAGAGAAACATATACTTGTGTAGATCCCTGGGCAGCTGTGTGCCAGTGTGCCCATGCCGAGGGGAGCATCGTTCAGGGAATACAACAGTGGGCAATGGGAGGATTCTCACGAGGCAAACAGATCTATCTATGCCTGGCTGAATTGACTCCAAATCAGCTGAAGTATCTGGGGATGGAGTCTCCGCTCGACCCAGAACATAACCTGTCATGAGAGTGACTCCGCTGTGCAATTGAGGTCACCCAGAATGTGAGTGCCTGCAGAGACCTGAGTTGAGAAACTTGAGTAAAGATGTTACGGGAGCAAACACCACCCTGGTGGTTAACATAAGCTACCATCGCTGTGTTGTCCATCTGGACTAACACATGCTTGCATTGAATCAACAATTGAAACCTCCTCAAGGCCAGAAGCACAGTCAACAACTCCAGGGAAATTAAATGCCAGTGCAGACAAGGACCTGTCCAGGTGCACACAGCACCTCAGCCTGAAAAGCATCCATTGACACAACGATGTGTGCGGGCACTTGTTTTAAGGTCTGTAGAAACGCAAGATCCTTCCAAGGGCTGAATGCATGGCAACACTCCAATAAGATGACCTTATGGTGCGTGCCACAGTGCCGTGTCCATTTCGGGACTTATGCATGAAGCCAGTAATGAAGTAGTCTCATATGCATCAACCCCAGTGTTGTGACTGCGGCTGAGGATGCCATATGCCCCAGAAGCCTCTGAAAGTTTGAGAGGGACCGCTATTTTGTACTTGACATCTTCAATCAATTCCTCACTGAATGAGCATGATTCTCTGAGAAACATGCTGTCATGGTAACCGAGTCCAGTTCTACACCATGAAAAGAGGTGCTCTGCTAAAGGGAGAGTTTACTATTTTCCTAGTTGACCCGAAGTCTCGGGCAGGATAAGTGCTCAAGCACCAGGTGCCTGTGTGTGCAAACAAACTCTCGAGAGTGAGCCAGATTTAGCCAATCATTGAGGTTGTTGTGAATGTGGATGCAAGGGCAGCCTCTGCAACTTTGGTAAAAACACAAGGAGACAGGGACAGTCCGAAGGGGAGAACCTTGTACTGATAAGCCTGTCCTCTGAAGGCAAACAGAGGAAATGGCCTGTGCCTTGGAAGGATCAAGACATGAAAGTACGCATCCTTCAGGTCTATAGCTGCAAACCAATCCTGGCCCCTCACGCATGTTAGCATGTGTTTCAAGGTCAGCATCTTGAACAGGAGCCTGTGAAGGGCCTGGTCCAGTACTCTTAAATCCAATATCGGTAAGGGCTGTAAAACCCTTTCTTCATCTCGGCTGGGGGGACAGGCTCTATTGCTTCCTTTGCCAGAAAAAGAGCAATCTCTGCTCAAAGGACCACAGCATTCTCTCCTTTTACAGAGGTAAACAGAATGCCAATGAAATTTGGCAGGTGCCTGGTAAACTGAAATGCGTAGCTGAGTTGAATGGTTCTGAGCACCCAGTGGGATGGACTGGGGAGCGCTATCCAAGCACTATCCAAGACACCACGCCAATGGCCTCAGTGGAACTACAGTCGATGTACAAATTTATTTAAATAGCACAGGTATTATTCATTATTTTATTCATTTGATTTGTACTTAAGTTGCTGTCTGTTCACTCTATAGTTGTCTGGTATTGATCATGGGTGTATCCGAAATCGCCCCTATACCCTCATTCACTATCCCCTACATTAGATCACTATTTCAGTTCACTTGAAGGAATGAATGAAAACGAGTGAGTGAGTGCACCGGAAGGCCTGCCACTTTTGCATAGTTTGTGCTTGCTGTTTAATACTCATTTGAAACTCAGCTCCAGTAGTAAGATTAAAGGATTTATCTTGAACTGTGTCATGGAAATTGTGTATAAACCCTGGTTAAATAATTTAATAATCAATTTACAATGAATTTGTACCTGTGCTATTATGCTGTACGCCGTGGATGAGCGTTTTGTAAAATGAATGGATGGATGATTCAGGTGCTGGCGCCATCTTCTGGCAAGACACGTGAATTCATTTGGTGCGTGACTCTCACAGTGCATTATGGGTATTCTCTAGCTGTTGAGCGTGCACCAGTTGTACACTTGTTTTGCATTGTGGGATTGAATGAGTGCACTCGAGAACATCCACTATGGTTTCAGTCAACTACAAATGGCTGTCCCCTCAAATAGTGCCCTATTTAAGGGTATAGGGGGCTATTTTGGCTATATATATTATATATAAAATACAAAGCTGCATATGTGATGCACATCGGTTATGCTCATGTAACGAGTTATAATGAATAGTGAATACAGTTTGAATGTAACACATTGCTTTTTCACTAAAATATTGTATTATGGGTTTATTTGTTTTGTATTATTGATTTATTTCTGTTTTTCTTTGAGCAATATTTGTTGATTCTGCTGTTCACTGTTTAGAGACTTTTATTTAGAAAATTTCTCCTGGCGCTCTACTAACGTGATTTTCAAGTGAGTGCTCGCATTGTATATGCTGGGGAGAGGTAAGCGTTTGTCAGAGCTCTTCATTTTATGAGTGAATTAAGTTTGCAAAGTGTATAAATCGACTAAATATTCTATTGTAAATGGTACAGAGACTATATGCAGTGTTCTGTTATAAGTTTTATGCACGAGTGGTTTAAGAATGTGAAGTTATATCGTGTGGGCCGTATGATATGCTATTGGCATGGTTTTGAGTCAGTAATTGGCTAACAAATATTATATCATACAGGGATGTCTTTATGGAATGCCCATGAAAGAGAGACTTTATTCATGTTAATCAACAGGTATTTCACTCTTATTGTTTATTTTCCGCTATATTCTTGAAATTTTGCAGCAGAGCGATGATATCTCAGATCATTATCTAATCTCCTGTATATTCCATATAGCTAAAGCTGTAAAGCCAACTCCTTGTTACAAATATGGTATAACCATCACTTCTACCACAAAAGACTGCTTTATAAATAATCTTCCTGACTTATCTCAGTTCCTCAGCATATCCAATAGCTCAGAACAACTTGATGATGTAACAGAAACTGTGGACTCTCTCTTCTCTAGCGCTTTAGATACGGTTGCTCCTTTACGCTTAAGGAAGATTAAGGATAAGAGTCCAACACTGTGGTACAATGAGCACACTCGCGCCCTAAAGAGAGCAGCCCGGAAAATGGAGCGCAGCTGGAGGAAAACAAAACTAGAGGTATTTCGTATAGCTTGGCGGGAAAGTACCCTATCCTACAGAAAAGCATTAAAAACTGCTAGATCTGATTACTTTTCGTCTCTTCTAGAAAACAAACATAACCCCCGGTATTTATTCAATACAGTGACTAAATTAATGAAAAATAAAGCATCAACTGGTGTTGGCATTTCCCAACAGCACAGCAGTAATGACTTTATGAATTACTTTACTTCCAAGATCGATACTATCAGAGATAAAATTGTAACCATGCAGCGGTCAGCTACAGTATTGCATCAGATAGTGCACTATAGATCCCCTGAGGAACAATTCCACTCATTCTCTACTGTAGGAGAGGAAGAATTGTATAAACTTGTTAAATCATCTAAACCAATAACATGTATGTTAGAACCTTTTCCATCTAAACTACTAAAAGAGCTGCTTCCAGAAGTCATAGATCCTCTTTTGGCTATTATTAATTCATCATTGTCATTAGGATATGTTCCCAAAACCTTCAAATTGGCTGTTATTAAGCCTCTCATTAAAAAAACACAACTTGACCCCAAAGATCTAGTTAATTACAGACCGATCTCGAATCTCCCTTTTTTGTCAAAGATACTAGAAAAGGTAATATCCTCACAATTATATTCCTTCTTAGAGAAAAATAGTATCTGTGAGGAATTCCAGTCAGGATTTAGACCGTTTCATAGCACTGAGACTGCTCTCATTAGAGTTACAAATGACCTGCTTCTATCATCTGATCGTGGTTGTATCTCTTTATTAGTTCTACTGGATCTTAGCGCTGCGTTCGACACTATCGACCACAACATTCTTTTGAATAGACTACAAAACTTTGTTGGCATTAGTGGAATTGCATTAGCATGGTTCAAATCATACTTATCTGACCGCCGTCAGTTCGTAGCAGTGAATGAAGAGCAGGAGCGTGGGAACAGGGGGTGCTGAGGGTGCTGCAGCACCCCCTGTTTTTTTTCTGTGGGCAATTGTTTAACTGTTGGGAATAAATAAATAAATGTATGTATATTATTAAATACTGTATATTTATACTGGAATATTTGGGATATTTATATGAAAAGAGATTTGATTATATTTGAGTTTTGAGTTATTCAATAATTCAAATCAAATCAAGATGTGTATTATTAACCAATCAGATTTGTTGTTGCGATTACAACCCGGAACTAAGGTTACCTTGAAGGACATAATTTCAGTTAGACACACGAAGCGCAATGTGAATTTGAGCATGTCGCAAAAGAGAATTTACAGCGTCAGCAGAAGATGGAGCTGCTAACACCGCTGTCAATGTAGGCCTACTTGTGGACCCTTTTCAGCCAAATGATTTTAACTTTCCATCCAGACGTTTTGGGACTGAAAGCTTCGCAAGATCATTCAACTCCGGTTGGTTTCAACGGTGGAAATGGCTTCATTATGTAAAAGAAACGGATAAAGCATTGTGCTTTACATGTTGCTCTGCTGTTGCAAAGAAGCTAATTATTGAGGACCGTACAAAAGCTGACATCACATTTGTGAAAGGAGGTTTTAGAAATTGGCGAAAGGCTGTGGAAAAATTTAGAGAGCATGAAAGATCAAAATCTATGAACAAGATTGCAGCGTTAAGCAGCACACCAATTAATGCTCTGATGTCTGATATTGTGGCAAAAGAACAAAAAACTGCTCGGATGGTTCTGGAGCTGGCTTTCAGGTCAATCAAATTTTTAGCCCGCGAAGGGCTACCTCTGAGAGACCATTCCCATCGTGACGGAGTGTTATGGCAACTTATGCTGGAACGCACATATTCACTTGCCGAAGCCCGCGAGTGGCTGCTCAGAAAGGACAATTGGATGTCAGATACGGTGCAAAATGAAATACTTGAACGCTTTGCACACGCTGTTCAGCGCAAGATAGTAGCTGGGGCATCTGACTCTCATTATACTACGGGCTGACTGCTGACGGAACAATGGACACTACGTCATCTGAACAGTTCTCTTGTCATTTGTACTATATGGATCCAAACCTTTCCCAGCAGAGTGTATTTTTGGAATTTTATAATCCACCTGACACAACATCTGAAACTCTCTTTCTTTGCATTAAGGATCTTCTGTCGACTGAACCTTCCTTTAGAAAAACTCCAAGGCTACTGTTTTGATGGGGCCAGTAATATGTCTGGTCGATTCTCTGGAGTTCAAGTACGACTTAAGGAGGTTTGCCCTGGTTCATTATATGTACACTGCTGCAACCATGCTCTTGACCTGGCGCTGCAAGAGGTAGCACGTGATGTGCGTCTTGTAGCAGATGCACTCAACTTTGTGCAGAGCATCGATACACTCATCAGAGAGTCAGCCAAACGCCAAAACCTGTACCAGTCTTTTTTTGGTGATGAAGATGTTGTGTGCAATGTTCTTGGGCTGTGTCCAACACGGTGGTGTGTGAGGACAAAAGCAATATCAAGGATTTGCCATGCCTATGGCCCACCTTTGGAAACACTATTCATACTGCAGCAGGATCCAGGTGTTCGTGGTGAGATATTATCAGGAGACATGGTGTTAGCTTTCACTGTTATGCTGATGATACTCAGCTCTATATTTCTTCGTGGCCCGGTGAAACACACCAAATTGAGAAACTAACAGAATGCATAGTCAATATAAAAAAACTGGATTACGAGTAATTTCTTACTACTAAATTCTGAAAAATTTAAAACATTTACATGTGGGACCTAAAAACCCCACATGTAATAACCTAGAACACTATCTAACACTTGACGGCTGCTCTGTCAATTCTTTTTCATCAGTTAGGAACCTAGGTGTGCTGTTTGATAGCAATCTTTAATTTGAAAGTCATGTTTCTAGAATCTGTAAAACTGCGTTTTTCCATCTCAAAAACATATCTAAATTGCGACCTATGCTCTCAACGTCAAATGCAGAAATACTAATTCATGCGTTTATGACCTCAAGGTTAGACCATTGTAATGCTTTATTGGGTGGTTGTTCTGGACACTTGATCAACAAACTACAGTTGGTCCAAAATGCAGCAGCTAGAGTCCTTACTAGAACCAGGAAGTATGACCATATTAGCCCGGTTCTGTCAACACTGCACTGGCTCCCTATCAAACATTGGATAGATTTTAAAATCTTGTTAATTACTTATAAAGCCCTGAATGGCTTAGCTCCTCAGTACTTGAGCGAGCTCTTATCACATTATAGTCCTCCACGTCCAATGCGTACTCAAAACTCTGGCCGTTTGATAATACCTAGAATATCAAAATCAACTGCGGGCGGCAGATCCTATTCCTATTTAGCACCCAAACTCTGGAACAATCTACCTAACACTGTTCGGGAGGCAGACACACTCTGTCAGTTTAAATCTAGATTAAAGACACATCTCTTTAACCTGGCTTACACATAACACACTAATACGCTTCTATTATTCAAATCCGCTAAAGGATTGTTAGGCTGCATTAATTAGATCAACTGGAACCTGGAACATTCCCCATAACACACAATGTACTCGTTTACATCGTAAAAAGAATGGCATCTACGCTAATATTTGTCTTTCTTTCTTACTCTGTTTCTCAGTCCGTATCCGATCAGATGGTGGATCAGCACCAAGAGATGATGTATGTGGCACTGATCGTCAGCGGAGAGCCCCTGAGACATAAATTTTAATTATAATAAACAAATATATATTATAAAAATACACAGAGAAACAATAAATGCATTAAACTATGCATTACAATTATAGCAAATGAATAAATCATATAAATGAAAAACTTCAAATAATGAATAAAACACAAATATAACAAATACATTAAAATATAAATTAAAATGCTCCATCGGGACAAGACCACAGGAATCAGGTAAGCCCTTTACACAATCTGACATGGCTGGGGTTGGAATTGAACTGCGGGCTTCGTCTGGCCAGAGGAGAACTGGCCCCCCGACTGAGCCTGGTTTCTCCCAAGTGTGGCAATAAGTGGTCAGGTAGGGGAAGTTACCAATAATAATAATAAGAAGAAGAATCCTATAATCGACTACGCCACCTGGAACAGCCCCATATAAGGGCATACAGGTTCGTTGCCAAAAACAGGGTGAGCATAAGAATATAAACAAGAATCAGTTTATTCAAACAATTAATAGAAACAGTCAGTCAATACAATACAATACACAAGGTCTCAAATCACGTCACAATACCAGTAACATACAAAATGATTAAGTGGAGATAATCTAGTAAAGACAGAGGTGGCCAACAGAGACCCTCAAATTTCTACCCCACACTCAATACCCATGACACACACTCTTGTGAAAAAGGCAAAATGTTAAGCACAACACTCCATGTGGACACACCATTACAGGGTACCATGGCAAACCCCTCCCACTTTGAAGACCTAAATCCACACACAAAACAATACAAAAAGACGCACACAAATCAAGTCAAATTCAATAACAGTTTACACAAACACCAAAGCACAAACAAACACAGCCACTGGCACGGAGGAGGGGAATACAATTGCAAAGAGAAGCCAGATTACAGAAACTTAGCCTGCCAGCTAACTCACATGCAGACCAGCGCAATCCAGTGCCAGTGCTTCAAACAGAAATAAAACAAAATGGACCCAGGTGAGTTCCAGACAAAACGGTTTAAACTATAACACCACAAAGACAAAACAGAGCAGCAGTGCAGTCAGTTACTCGAAGGTCGTTAGGCTTCAATTAAGATCACTGGAAACCCCTGGACGTGCAATCAACCTGCCTGTCATTGAACAGAAAATGTTACTCATAGTGAAGTACGAACACTGATTGGTTCACCTGGTTGGATGACACCAGCCAATCATACCGGGGCTATACCTCACTCTGCTACACAAGGTTTTTTTCTCCATTCTGTCACAAAGGGAGTTTTGGTTCCTTGCCGCTGTCGCCTCTGGCTTGCTCAGTTGGGGACACTTAATTTCTAGCGATTATCGTCAATTTGGTTGCACAAATTCTATTTAAACTAAACTGAGCTAGACAATTACATTTCTGAATTCAATAATGAAATGCCTTTAACTGAAAATTTAGAAAATTGAGTGTTTAATCTTATCATTATACATTACTAACACTCTATCCTCCAATTTGATACTGTTAAGAGGGATGTCTTTATGGAATGCCCATGAGAGAGAGGTATGAACTTTATTAATGTTAATCAACAGACGGAGTGAAGTTAATGCTGGGCGTGGCTGTCAATAAAACTCTTTTTGGTGAACAGAAGTGAAAGTGTCCTGGGCCTTCTTACACACAACACATGATGGTAGCAGCGGTCAGCAAGGGACCAGTTACATTGGTGCCGTGACCCGGATGAAGATTTGCTTCATGATCTACGTCAGTTGGGTCACCGAGGGACACTGCTTTGAGGTTCACGGTTTTGTGAGTGAAGAACTGTGAGAGTACAAAAAAACATTTGGGATTTTTCATAATGACTGGTGCATTTCCTCTTTAAGTGATTATTATTCTCGGATTGATACTTTCTGATAGCGTTTATTCTATTTGGACATTTATCTTCTGTTGGATTTATTTTGTGTATGAAACTGAACATAGCATTTAGTTTAAACGGAGATGAATTTGATGAAACAATGACTGGGTTGGGTATTGGTAGGGGGAAAATTTTTGGTGAAACTCCAGTCGCTCCAATTGAAAGAGAAAGTAGAGTAAACGGAATGCCTCATGTGTTGTATCCAATCCAGCAGCTGACACTTTGCCCTTAGCTGTTCCAGACATAAATGATCCAAACTGGCAAGGGTTGATAGCACATCTCGCTCAACAAGTTGGTCAGACAATGTTAGCATCTCAAAGGGAAGCTGGTTATGGGGAAGGAGAGAATAGAGGTGCACAAACACATGGGTTAGATACCATAAGACATTTTCAGACATACCTTCACTTAACTTGACTAGAGTGAGGTTGGTCATGCAACAGCAAGAGATTTTAAGCAGATTGATGGGTAAAGCTAAAGATGTTGTCAGAGTTACTCTTCGCTGTAATTCAGCTTTAAACCCAGTTGAGAACCCAAAGGTTATCATGGACATTCTGAAACAACATTTTAGTGATGTCAATTATTCATGTATGCCCTTGGCTGACTTCTATGGCACTGTTCCATTAACAGGAGAAGGTCCTAATGAGTACTGGGTGCAGCTGAATAAAGCAGTGGATCTTGCGGAGGAAGCATTAAAGAGACTTGGAAGACGAATGGAGGATCTGTGTCAAGAAGCGGCCATGATGTTCGTGAAGTACTGCCCTGACTCCATTCATGCTTCAGTGTTCCGTTTCAAAGCTCCAGAAAAATGGACTGCACAAGAGATACAAGAACAGCTTGGCAGGTACCAAACAGAGTTGAAAGAGCAGATGTCAACGAAGTCGAAGCGGCATACTACTTCAAGACACGTCACTGCTCATGTTCAGACATCCCACAAGGTTGATGAAGTGGAGTGTAGTCGAATCAGCACTGTACACACTATAGAGAGTGATGACAATTGTATGAGAACTCTGATTAATCTTCTTGATCGTGCGCTGTCTCAAAATGTCCAAATGCCATCTCACCAGCCCCAAGGCAAGCTCTGTAGAGTATGCAGATCTCCAGAGCACTCCACTTTAACACACTGTCAGCGAGAACATCTGTGCTTTGCATGCTTTCAGCCTGGGCATAGTAAGAGAGACTGTACAAGTGACAGGTTGAGACCTGGTCCGGAACCATTCAGGGGCTCTTCAGGTTTAAACTAGATGGCTCACGTTTGGAAGGGGGATGTGTGGGCACGAGTGAAGAACCTCTAGAGAGTGTTGATCTTCATCAGTTTTATGAAAATGCATGTGCACAGGCTCCCACTGGAACCAAAGTGATAGCACAAAATGTCCAGGCAGTTGAGGCATTTGATGAATTGTTCTATGCGCCAGTCAGTGTAAATAATGTGTTTTCTATGAAAGGAATGCTTGATACAGGGTCCAGGATATTTGTATGGGATTTTCTTGAGTTAATGTGTACATCTGCTAATTTTTGCAGTGATATAAAAGGCTATAAATAGCAGATTTTAACAACAGTAAACGACCAAATTACACATGTGATCGCAAAAGGAAGTTATTACAACCACTCGATGGTGGTTTGAAGTGAGTTCTGAGTAAAAGTGTACTATTAATCTCATAAATTGTCTTATGTGGCATGATGCTAATATTAGCTCTAATGCACCTGCAGAACAGGTCCAATTCTTCTTCATAATGCATTTTGTCATAATACTTCATGTAAGGTCGCAAGAAATGTTTTGTTGTATTTATTTAGAAATACTTTTGATAATAGTTGGGTAAATGTATACTGGGATTGAAGCGATGTGGCTTGGTAAATGTTTTATTGTCAGTATAAAAGCTGATAATGGCTGAATAAAAACAAAAGAATAATGATAAAAGAATAATAAGGATTATGTCTCAAACCTGGCGGAAGTGTGAAAGGTTCTGTTTCCTTAAACTAGTTTGTCATGCATTTCTTTATTTCAACACATTTACAGGTAAATCCTAGTATTTTAAATTTGTGATTAATCATGATTAATCACAGTCCATGACTGTGATTAACACGATTAAAGTTTTTAATCGATTGACAGCACTAATATATATATATACATAAGCAATAAGGTACTCAAGGCCTTGCTGTATCGTTAATAAATCACAGCTGAAGGGCGTTGCTAGGCACGATGCGAAGCGAAGCGGAGTGCCTGCAACCCCTTCAGCCATGATTTATTCACGATACAGCAAGGCCTCAAGTACCTTATTGCTTTTATAAAATGGTTACCACACAGTAAAAAATATTAAAACCCAAAATGTATGTATTGAAATATTACTTTTTTGAAGCAAGTTTGTTAAATGTTGTCCTTCCGCTAAAAAAAAAAAATAGTTCCTGACAGCAACAGTAAACGGCAAGAGAATGTTCCAAACATGCCTCATCATCTAATGGAGCTTAAATAAAATCAGAGAATAGGCGCATCTACATATTGTGACGAGTCGGTTGCCCTCCCCCTTATTGTCATCACCACCCCATCCCTTATTCGCTGCCCTTCACTAGGCTCCTGACGGGAGTGGGTGTGTGAGAGAGGAGGGGCGTGGAAACAGCGAGGGCTGGCAGCGTGTGATGAGGCACAGCTGAACTGAATGAAGCCTCATCACCGCCGCTGTTTAAATGCCAAATGCGCCTCTCCTCGAGAGACCGGTCTCTTCCCCCGTGCACGCACGCTGGTGTCCTCGTGGGTCCAGGAAGGGAGCGTAGAGGGACCACCGGAGACGTGAGCCGCCGAACCTGCTCCTCCCGTCACAATATACATACATCTGCTTATCTCTCAGCATGAGAAAATGTCTGTTCCCCTTCAGGAACTCGAGCTGCGTCGAATACGCTAGGGGGAAACGCCTTTCAGCGATATCAAGCTCTGAATCATATGTGTAATCAGTCCAATTGATGGCGAGACGTCAAGTGCGGGTGACGTCATGACAAGGAAGCTTAAAAGCACGTGAGGTGCAGCCGACTTCAGCTTTTTGTCATTCAGCAAAGCTCTCTGTGTGTGTCAGGCACGATCTATGTTCTGTGAGTCCTATTTATTGTTGTCTGTCAGTACACAAGCATCAGAACTCCAGTATGTCAAAAGCAAAGAATAAGGGCAAAAGCGGATCGCGTTATAGACTGGGAAATACACAGTCTGTGCGTGGTCTGCTTGGGAGTGAGGCACGCAGAGTCGGCTTTCCCGGAAGGCTCTCTTTGAGGAGGGAGCCTTCACCAGTGTTCCTCACGGTGCTGGCCCCGCTTCCGCCGAGGCGGAACGGCGGCTGCACTCGTGGGGTTCGCAGCGGGATCTGGTGGAGGGAATGGAGACGGGCGAGTCCCTATCGTCTTCCTCACCTGCCAGATCCACCGCCCGCTCTCTGGGATCGGAAGCCCGTTCTGCGGTTTCTTCCCCCCAGGGAGCGGGCTCGGCACTTCTCCTATCTTCCTCCGAGGAGGTTGATGTTGAGAGCGTTGAGTATTCGCCCCCTCAATCCCCACAGTATGAAGAGCTAGTGGAGATAGCTACTCGCGCGGTTGCCAAGTTGAACATCAATTGGCCCGCCGAGAAACAGGCTGAACCGCAGAAAAGTAAACTAGATGAACGCTTTCTGCGTACTAAGCTGCTACCTCCGCGCCGGAGCCTGCCTTTTATAACCGAGGTGTCGAGATCGTGGAAGAAACCATTCTCGGCCCGCTTATTCGTCCCCGCCTCTGATTATTATGGTAATGTGGCGGGGCTGGGTGATTGCGGTTACAGAGCGATGCCCCGGGTTGAGCAGACGCTCGCGAGCTATCTGTCTCCCGGCGCGGCATCGTCTCTGAAGGCCCTCCAAGCCACTGCGTACAACATCAACGCTGGTGGGCAAGGGGTACACAGCAGCGGGTCAGGCTGGCGTGTGTCTGCACACTATGTCAGTGTTGCAGGCATATCAAGCCGACTTGCTAAAAGAGCTAGACAAAGGCAAGCAAATAAAATCTGAGGATATTGTAGAATTGAGGAGAACCGCTGATTTAGCCCTCCGCGCCACCAAGGAGACCGCCTGTGCCAGCCTTTCAAAGGGGTTTTCGAGGTGGTCCCTCCTCTCGACAGGGAGTCCGGGTTCTACAGCCAGTACTTCATTGTTCCAAAGAAGGATGGGGGGTTGCGTCCGATTTTAGATCTGCGGCTATTGAACCGCTCAGTCATGCGTCTGAAGTTAAAAATGCTCACTGTCAAACAGGTCATGTCTCAGATCAGGTCCGAGGACTGGTTTGTCATGATAGATCTAAAAGACGCATACTTTCATATCTCCATCCTTCCCAGTCACAGGAAGTTCCTGAGGTTTGCTTTCAGGGGCAAAGCTTACCAATTTCGGGTTCTTCCCTTCAGCCTAGCATTCTCACCCCATACTTTCATGAAGTTGAGGATGCTGCTCTGGCTCCTCTGCGACTCCGGAGAATTCTTGGTTCTTGGTTCTTGTCTCAGGGCCCGGTGCTGGGAGCCCCTTATCGCTGCGTAACGCTAGCGACAGACGCGTCCCTCGCCGGTCGAGGCAGGGGCCGAGGCCCGGGGGAATGGATGCTTCACCCCGAGGTGGTGAAGCAGATATGGAGAGTTTTTGGCCAGGCTCAGGTGGATTTGTTTGCGACTCGTCAGACATCGCACTGTCCCCTCTGGTTCTCTCTGACTCATCCAGCTCCACTGGGGTTGGATGCTATGGTACAGACTTGGCCAAGGCTTCGTCTGTACGCTTTTCCCCCAATCCCTCTGCTCCCGGGAGGTCGAGAGAGAGCTCCCTCAACGAGGAAACTGTATGCCCTGAAGTGGAGACTCTTCACTTCATGGTGCGGAGACCACCAGCTTGACCCAGTTAACTGCCCGATTGGTACAGTGCTGGAGTTCTTGCAGGCTCGTTTCTCCGCCGGGTTAACCCACTCCACCCTGAAGGTTTACGTGGTGGCTATAGCGGCCTACCACGCCCCTCTTGGTGAGCAGTCAGTGGGCAAGGACCCCCTGGTTACACGTTTCCTCCGAGGTGTGATGAGGCTGAGGCCTCAGGTACGATCTTGTGTCCCTCCCTGGGACCTCGCTGTGGTGCTAGATGCTCTCTGTATCTAGATGCCCTTTCTGTGGCCCCTTCCTATCTCGACTTTGCGCCCGGTCTGGCCAAAGTTTTTCTGTACCCTCATGCAGGGTATGTCCTTAAGGTCCCCTCTTCTACACCACGGCCTGTCGTACTTCAAGCTTTTTGTCCTCCTCCCTTCAGGGAGCCTGACCAGCAGAGGCTTAACTGTATGTGTCCAGTGCGAGCAGGTCAAGGCTCACTCAATGAGAAGTGTGGCGGCCTCTAAGGCCTTTCTGGCAGCTGTGCCTATGCAGGATATCTGCAACGCTGCGGGATGGTCTACACCCCTCACCTTCGTCAGGTTCTATGACCTAGATTTGCGAGCCACTCCAGGCTCCTCTGTTCTCTTGCCATAGCTGTGCTCTTCCACACTAGGCAGGGATTTGCAAGTCTGGCGGTGTGGACATATCGTTCCCCTAGCGTTTTCAACGCAGCTCGAGTTCCTGAAGGGGAACGTCCAGGTTACGTATGTAACCATGGTTCCCCGAGGGAACGAGATGCTGCGTCGCAGGGCCATACCTCCGGCATCCCTACTAGAGCTATGCTTCATTCCTAGAAGCTGAAGCCGGCTGCACCTCACATGCTTTTAAGCTTCCTGGTCATGACATCACCCACACCTGACGTCTCGCCATCAATTGGACTGATTACACATATGATTCAGAGCTTGATATCGCTGAAAGGCGTTCCCCCTAGCGTTTTCGACGCAGCGTCTCATTCCCTCGGGGAACCATGGTTACATAGGTAACCTGGGACGTTTTCCATCTTCTAGTTTTAACCCTTATGTACTGTTGGGGACGTTTTCGTCCACTATGGGGTGCTGTTGAGTGTTAATTTGGCCACAACTTTCTCTGTGTTTCAGCAAATGGAATTTTTGGATTTTTTGTGAAAAATCTTATTTTTACACATATTTTGGGAAAATGCTTTGAAAATTTTCAAAAACTCAACCATACACTGTGGGCAAATTCACTACCCTTTCATTATGTTCGGGATGAAAACATCCACTAAATTAAACTGCTGTAAAAATGTATCAGATAAATATATATACAGGTGCTGGTCATATAATTAGAATATCATCAAAAAGTTGATTTATTTCACTAATTCCATTCAAAAGGTGAAACTTGTATATTATATTCATTCATTACACACAGACTGATATATTTCAAATGTTTATTTCTTTTAATTTTGATGATTAGAGCTTACAGCTCATGAAAGTCAAAAATCAGTATCTCAAAATATTAGAATATTACTTAAGACCAATACAAAGAAAGGATTTTTAGAAATCTTGGCCAGCTGAAAAGTATGAAAATGAAAAGTATGAGCATGTACAGCACTCAATACTTAGTTGGGGCTCCTTTTGCCTGAATTACTGCAGCAATGCGGCGTGGCATGGAGTCGATCAGTCTGTGGCACTGTTCAGGTGTTATGAGAGCCCAGGTTGCTCTGATAGTGGCCTTCAGCTCATCTGCATTGTTGGGTCTGGTGTCTCTCATCTTCCTCTTGACAATACCCCATAGATTCTCTATGGGGTTCAGGTCAGGCGAGTTTGCTGGCCAATCAAGCACAGTAACACTATGGTCATTGAACCAGCTTTTGGTACCTTTAGCACTGTGGGCAGGTGCCAAGTCCTGCTGGAAAATGAAATCAGCATCTCCATAAAACTTGTCAACAGAAGGAAGCATGAAGTGCTCTAAAATTTCCTGGTAGATGGCTGCGTTGACTGTGGACATCAGAAAACACAGTGGACCAACAGCAGCAGATGACATGGCAGCCCAAATCATCACTGACTGTGGAAACTTCACACTGGACTTCAAGCAACATGGATTCTGTGCCTCTCCACTCTTCCTTCAGACTCTGGGACCTTAATTTCCAAATTAAATGTAAAATTTACTTTTATCTGAAAAGAGGACTTTGGACCACTGAGCAACAGTCCAGTTCTTTTTCTCCACAGCCCAGGTAAGATGTTTCTGACGTTGTCTCTGGTTCAGAAGTGGCTTGGTAGCCCTTTTCCTAAAGATGTCTGAGCGTGGTGACTCTTGATGCACTGACTCCAGCTTCAGTTCTCTCCTTGTGAAGCTCTCACAAGTGTTTGAATCGGCTTTGTTTGACTGTATTCTCAAGCTTGCGGTCATCCCTGTTGCTTGTGCACCTTTTCCTACCCAAATTCTTCCTTCCAGTCAACTTTGCATTTAATATGCTTTGATACAGCACTCTGTAAACAGCCACACCTTTCAGTAATGACCTTCTGTGACTTACCCTCTTTGTGGAGGGTGTCAATGTTCGTCTTCTGGATCATTGCCAAGTCAGCAGTCTTCCACATTATTGTGGTTTCAAAGAACAAAAGATACCCGGAATTTATACTGTAGGGATGGTCATTTATTCAAACTCAAATGTAAATATTCTAATATTTTGAGATACTGAATTTTGACTTTCATGAACTGTAAGCTCTAATCATCAAAATTAAAAGAAATAAACATTTGAAATATATCAGTCTGTGTGTAATGAATGAATATAATATACAAGTTTCACTTTTTGAATGGAATTAGTGAAATAAATCAACTTTTTGATGATATTCTAATTATATGACCAGCACCTGTATACTGTATATATATATTTCTTTCTTTTTTCTTTTTTTTTTTTTTTTTTTGCATAAATCTATTAATCAACCTCAGTCCTGATCAAAACTACTAAATGTTTTTAAAAAATCCAGGATTTTTACTCTTTAATTGCCAAGTTCATAAATGATGTCACTGATTTGGGGAAAACACACACAGAATGACTTATTTTCAATATAAAAAGTGATTGTGGACTAGATTCTTTTTAACCTTTTATCACAGTCTTGGGCATGTCAAAGATTAGTAACAACATTGGCTTTGATGCATTGTTAGTTTTTGTCCAGCATCAGATTTTAATTTTTTCTCCCTCATTTATTGTTCATGGCTGTTTTTGCCCCATTAACTTCCATTACAACGACATTTTTTGATTGCAAAGCCATGACACCATATAATCATGCATTCTTGATTGTTGGTGGTTTTCCCTGTTGGGAAGAGGTAAAATTAGTAATTTTTACTGTTGATCACCAGGTAGCACCATTAACCCTTTAGAAAGGCCTGTGAAAAAAAAAAAG
The DNA here is from genome assembly GCF_012432095.1 of Onychostoma macrolepis. Taxonomy (NCBI): domain Eukaryota; kingdom Metazoa; phylum Chordata; class Actinopteri; order Cypriniformes; family Cyprinidae; genus Onychostoma; species Onychostoma macrolepis. The sequence continues at coordinate 4,465,284 of NC_081165.1, forward strand.
AGCTTAGTTTCTGGCTTGTATATGGAGTTATATGGAGTATAACAGCATATTATAGTGTGTGTGTGTGTGTGTGTGTGTGTGAGAGAGAGAGTGTGAGAGAGACCTTTGCGCACTTACCTTGATGTATCTGAGAAAATGAAAATATGCACCTCAGCTCTCAGCTCTCAGAACTACATGGAGTAAACAAAAACAAAGTAAGTGTATTTATGCACCTGCTGCCTTTTGATGGTGAGAAGTACAGACTAAACAAAATGCCATCCGTTTGGTCATTTGATTTTGAGAAGAGCAGCAAGCAACATGAGAAAGGGCTTGACTTGTACCAAAGTTTTAGAAATGATTACGCAGCCTGCTTATGATTATGCAGCCGAGCTGCAGGATGTATTGTCTTCTCCCTCTGACACCACAGACTCAGGAGAGTCAGATCCTGATTTTGTTGTGGCACCCTCATCATTCTCTCCAGCTTCCACTGAAGGTGAGGAGGATTCAGAGGGTTCTGGATCTGGGTGGATTGGGAGAAACGGCGAAGTGTGGTTTTCCACCAACGTGGAGACAACTCCCTTTCTTCAGTCAGCACTTGCATCTGTTGTGGTGGACACACTTGCAAAGAGCACCAAGTGATATGCCGCAAGTCCTGCTGGAAAGACTGAACACACACACACACACACACACACACACGTGCACACATACACACTAAATAGTTAATTTAATTGTTTAGTTCTCCATCCATCCTCAACTCTTGCACCATTGTTCAGTTTATTTGAAGTTGTTGTTGCATTTTGGTTCATAATAAATTATGTTCATAAATCTGATGCAGAGTAGATTTTTTACAGAAAAAATGGAAAAGTGTATCACTGAAGGATTTTAAGGTTTTAAACTGTCTTTACCATCAAGAAAAGACAAGCATTTCACACATAGGCCATCCGTACTTCTCATCACCAAGCCCGTTAGCTTGTCACTCGCGGTTCCATTTGCATTTCTATTCCCACCTATTATTATTATTTTATTTTATTTTTTTCCTCGCTCCGTTTTTCACGAGCTCATCAAACAACAGTGGTAAGTGGTAAGTTAAGTTGGTATCATTCATCAATCACGGTGAGTAATGGCTTCTTCTCCTGCTATTGTTGTTTGCACTGTTTGCCACATGTATAGTTTATCTGTCTCTGTCAGCAGCAAGGGATTCACATGTGATAAATGCAGGGAAATAGTTAGGCTGACAGAGAAGGTTTTAGAACTAGAGACACGCATCCAAACTTTAATTGAGGATAGTAAGAATGTGAGGGCTGTAGATACTGCTTTGGATGCGACTAGCTCAGGGAGTCCTGTACATTGTTCGGTTTCGGTTGAGCCCGTGCAGCAGGGCAAATGGGTGACAGTGAGGTGGCATAGTCGCGGGTCAAAACACCACTCTTCCGTTCCGATCAGAACATCAAACAGGTTCTCCCCACTCGGTGACGCACCCACTGAGAAACCTGATGAAAGTGCTCAAGTTATTGGCGATTCTATTGTACGGAACGTGAAAATAGAGACACCAGCCACCATAGTCCATTGTTTACCCGGAGCCAGAGCGCCTGACATCTTGGCAAATTTAAAAGTGCTGACTAATGCTATACATAAATTCAGTAAGATTGTTATCCACGTCGGCGCTAATGATGTTCGACTTCGCCAGTCGGAGATCACCAAAAATAATGTTAAAGAGGTGTGTGAACTTGCAAGTACGATGTCAGACACTGTAATATGCTCTGGTCCGCTCCCTGCTTACCGTGGTGATGAGATTCATAGCAGACTGTCGTCACTTAATGGCTGGATGTCTAAGTGGTGCCCGCAGAATAACATAGGCTTTATAGACAATTGGAAGAATTTTTGGGTCAGACCTGACCTGTTGAAAAGAGATGGTGTTCATCCCTCCTGGGGTGGTGCCGCTCTTCTCTCCAGAAATATGGCACATAGTCTTAGAGTTTGTACTTGACTAACTGGAGCCCAGCTCAGGAAGCAGACAGACTGGCTAAACCGATCGTCTGCTAGCCACCTCACGTCACAGAAGTCAGTTAACTCTCAGCACATAGAAACTTTTTCACCTAGATATCACTCTATAGAGACTGTGTCTGTTCCCCATACTAGAAAATACAGAAAACATCCAAACCAAAGTAATAGTAACAATTTAATTGATGTTCAACAAATAAAAAACAGATATAATACAGATAAACACATGATAAAGCTTGGCTTATTGAATAATAGATCCCTTTCTTCAAAAGCACTTTTTGTAAATGATATGTTCACTGACCATAAACTAGATGTGCTTTGTCTGACAGAAACCTGGCTAAAACAAGATGATTACATTACTTTAAACGAGTCTACACCCCAAGATTCCTGTTACAAACATGAACCGCATCCAAAAGGTAAAGGGGGAGGTGTTGCTACAATTTATAGAAATATTTTCAGTATCTCTCAGAGGTTGGGTTTCAAGTATAATTTGTTCGAAGTAATGGTGCTTCATATAACGTTATCCAAAGAAACAAGTGTTAATGATAAATCCCCTGTGATGTTTGTACTGGCTACTGTATACAGGCCACCAGGGCACCATACAGACTTTATTAAAGAATTTTCTGATCTTCTATCGGAGTTAGTGCTGACTGCAGATAAAGTCCTAATCGTTGGTGATTTTAATATCCATGTTGATAATGAAAGAGATTCGTTGGGATCAGCATTTATAGACATTCTAAACTCTATTGGTATTTCTTTTCTTTTTTTCTTTTATTTATTTATTTTTTGATAATGTCTTCCTTTTGAGATCCGAAAAAAAAATAAGGTAGCCTAATTTGGCTTTAGAACAGCAGCAGGTTGACTAATTAACTAATAAACTAAAAACTACAGTGAGCGAGCAAAATAGGGGTTAAGCATAAAAGGACACATAGTTATTGTGTGGGGGCCCCATACCTGGAATTTGCTTAGGGCCCCCAAATCGCTAAGTCCGCCCCTGTCTTGACGTAAACCCTGACTGTGACACCGATACACATACAAAAGTTCAGACTGACATTCAAACTGACACTGACACCCAAGTTCCAGTTCCTGATGTTCAGGGTGTTAGGGCAAGGGCAGGCAGAGTTGTTAAGAAAGTGAACAGATTAATTGAGTCAATTGTTCAGAAACCCTTTAGCCTCCAAGTGTTACGTGTTTGTCCCTTCTAGTTTCCTGTTTGCCCTTATTTGGTTTTGTTCCGGTCTTCGTCATTAGTTCATCATCGTTTATTATCCCCACCTGATTTGTATTTATTATCTTGTTTGCTCCTTTGTTCCTTGTCCTTTATAAGTCCTCGGTTTTCTTTTTGTCATTGTCTCAGCTTAATGTTGTTAAATGGAATACGTGTGTTGAAGATTATTAAAAAATTTCTGTTTCATGACTCCTTCGTCAAGCCCTTTTTATCCACAACCACAACCCATAACACCAAGGTGTAGGAAATCATTTGAAAAAGAGATCTGGGTCATAACACAAACTGTAAACTGTTCATCTAGGTGTCAACTATAATGCACACCTTTTACATTTTTGATATTTATTCAAATCTACATATGATTTACAGTTTATTTTAATAATTATCAAAGATGTAAAAGGAGTGCATTATGGTTGACATCTAGATGAACAGTTTACAGTTTGTGTTATGACTGTAAGTCATTCTGCTCATATGCTATTGAAGTTAGAAAAATGTATACCAATATCACATGTAACTTTAGAAATGGTCCCTAAATATGCGAATATTGAACGTCCAACACTGTTGATAGTAGCAGAGTTCAGCAAGGGACCGGTTACACTCATATTTGGTATCTGCTCTGAAGGCAACCTAACAGCTCCATATTTAACAAAGGACATACAAAAGACCTGAACCAGAAGTGACACAACCTGTTTTAAAGAATATGAAAGTTCGTTGTACATAATAACACCTATTACGAGTTCAACAATTACACTAGAAGAGAGCACATACTTTCTCAAAATGAGCCTAAAATGCAAAAATATAAGCATTATCAGGAATGATGAAGGTCCATTTCCAAAAGCACAAACATAAAATAACATTTGAAAAAAAAAAAAAAAGTAATTTCTGTATGAAGTGTATTCACTGTTTGTTTTTAAACCAGTTAGGGTCAATTGATTTGGATTTTTTATTTTTTATTTTATTTTTTCATAAACAATTCAAAACAGAAAAGCTATTGATTGTTAACAATGCCATTATAAATTTTACCTGCAAGTTCATGTGTAGTTTCTGTCTGTATTTAATTTGAGAATGTCAGTATTGCCTCCCAGACCTGCTGTTTTATACTGTTGTCCATCTACATAGATCTTCCTTTTAAAAGATGCTTCACAGGTTCTCAATGGGTTTGAGGTCAGGGGATGATGGTGGCCACACCCTGATTCTTTCTACTTTTATGTCCATAGCAACCAAGGGTCAATAGTGTCCTTTGCAGCATGCAGGGTGCATTGTTCTGCATAAAAATCATTAAATCTTCTTGACTCTTCTTTTATATTATCAAAAAGACCCCAGCACAGCCAAATAACTGTTTACTCCTCAACAATAACTTTTTTTTTTTTTTTTAAATATAGCTGCCCTTTTAATACTATTATTTTGTCTAACAGAAAATTCCTCAATAAGCCGCCTTCTGTGCTCTGATTTATTCACATTATTTTGATCACTAGTCAGCGAAATATCAATTGTTTTCATGCCTTTCGCAAGACGTTGCACAATTTCATGCTTTTCTCCTCCAGAAAGATAACACTGTACCACTTGCTTTATAATGTGGAACAACCTCATTAAGTAGGTTTTCAATTTACCTGAGAAGGCCTGTCAAACCATTTAACAAACCTTATAGATTAATACCAGTTATATCTACCAGTTACTTATTTATATTTATAACATATATTCATATTCTAGCGGAAGACATGGAGAGTAACTCCTTTAGAGTTTTGTTCCATATTCCCAGTTTTTCTACAATAATTTTGCTCCTGTCTTATTTATTTATTTATTTATTTATTTTATTTTTTCATAAACAATTCAAAACAGAAAAGCTATTGATTGTTAACAATGCCATTATAAATTTTACCTGCAAGTTCATGTGTAGTTTCTGTCTGTATTTAATTTGAGAATGTCAGTATTGCCTCCCAGACCTGCTGTTTTATACTGTTGTCCATCTACATAGATCTTCCTTTTAAAAGATGCTTCACAGGTTCTCAATGGGTTTGAGGTCAGGGGATGATGGTGGCCACACCCTGATTCTTTCTACTTTTATGTCCATAGCAACCAAGGGTCAATAGTGTCCTTTGCAGCATGCAGGGTGCATTGTTCTGCATAAAAATCATTAAATCTTCTTGACTCTTCTTTTATATTATCAAAAAGACCCCAGCACAGCCAAATAACTGTTTACTCCTCAACAATAACTTTTTTTTTTTTTTTTAAATATAGCTGCCCTTTTAATACTATTATTTTGTCTAACAGAAAATTCCTCAATAAGCCGCCTTCTGTGCTCTGATTTATTCACATTATTTTGATCACTAGTCAGCGAAATATCAATTGTTTTCATGCCTTTCGCAAGACGTTGCACAATTTCATGCTTTTCTCCTCCAGAAAGATAACACTGTACCACTTGCTTTATAATGTGGAACAACCTCATTAAGTAGGTTTTCAATTTACCTGAGAAGGCCTGTCAAACCATTTAACAAACCTTATAGATTAATACCAGTTATATCTACCAGTTACTTATTTATATTTATAACATATATTCATATTCTAGCGGAAGACATGGAGAGTAACTCCTTTAGAGTTTTGTTCCATATTCCCAGTTTTTCTACAATAATTTTGCTCCTGTCTTATTTATTTATTTATTTATTTTATTTTATTTTTTCATAAACAATTCAAAACAGAAAAGCTATTGATTGTTAACAATGCCATTATAAATTTTACCTGCAAGTTCATGTGTAGTTTCTGTCTGTATTTAATTTGAGAATGTCAGTATTGCCTCCCAGACCTGCTGTTTTATACTGTTGTCCATCTACATAGATCTTCCTTTTAAAAGATGCTTCACAGGTTCTCAATGGGTTTGAGGTCAGGGGATGATGGTGGCCACACCCTGATTCTTTCTACTTTTATGTCCATAGCAACCAAGGGTCAATAGTGTCCTTTGCAGCATGCAGGGTGCATTGTTCTGCATAAAATCATTAAATCTTCTTGACTCTTCTTTTATATTATCAAAAAGACCCCAGCACAGCCAAATAACTGTTTACTCCTCAACAATAACTTTTTTTTTTTTAAATATAGCTGCCCTTTTAATACTATTATTTTGTCTAACAGAAAATTCCTCAATAAGCCGCCTTCTGTGCTCTGATTTATTCACATTATTTTGATCACTAGTCAGCGAAATATCAATTGTTTTCATGCCTTTCGCAAGACGTTGCACAATTTCATGCTTTTCTCCTCCAGAAAGATAACACTGTACCACTTGCTTTATAATGTGGAACAACCTCATTAAGTAGGTTTTCAATTTACCTGAGAAGGCCTGTCAAACCATTTAACAAACCTTATAGATTAATACCAGTTATATCTACCAGTTACTTATTTATATTTATAACATATATTCATATTCTAGCGGGAAGACATGGAGAGTAACTCCTTTAGAGTTTTGTTCCATATTCCCAGTTTTTCTACAATAATTTTGCTCCTGTCTTATTTATTTATTTATTTATTTTATTTTATTTTTTTTGCTGCTGTTTTTAAAAAATATTATTATGAATATTATATCAATCAATAAAAAGCAGTTAAAATATAAAAATACAAAATAATAACAATAAAAAGAAAATTAAATAAAAAATTATTATAACAAAACAAATCAATTTCTAGTCAGGGGTATAAAATTAAACAAAACACATTGCATTCAAAGGAATAGATTAAACACCTCACAAATTTCAACAGATTTTAAAGCCACCTTATTGTTTGTTATTTCTTAATGATTCTGTTTCAATTCCAAATATTACGGTTTATTGGAATACTTTTGTCTCTGATATTTCCTGGAGGAAAGTTTGGTTGATTCCAAATAGATACTTAATTACTAATAAGATAAAAGAAGTTTCCTTTCGAATTATACATTGTATATATCCTGTTAATACTTTTTTAAAAGAAACATAAAAAAATATATTGATAAAAACGGTTCTTTATGCAAACAGCACCCAGAGACTATGGTGCATTTATTTTGGCACTGCCATTACCTTAAATTGTGGTGGAAAAACCTTTCCTTATTTATTATTGAGAATATTGATAAAGAATTTGATTTACTTTGGGAATATGTTTTGTTTGGTTTTGTTAATTAAAAAAAAAGTGCATTTACACAAAAACAAATTGTACTTACTTAATCTCCTTATTTTGTTTACAACATTTTATATACATTAATGTAAATTTTCATGTCAGAAGCTACTGTTTTATGTATTGCTTGCTGAAATACAGCATTACTTTCAGACTATTTTTGCTGTTGTGTTGATACAGCTCATGAACACTTCGTGACGTTGCAGCCAGTGTGCGCGTTCTCGTGGAGCTTTTCCGGTGGCGTTTCCTGTGTTTGTAAACTGACCTGAGCTGGAATAAAAGAGCGAAATTGAGCAGTACTAAGGTAAGATTTATGAGCACTACACGCAGAGCTTCAATAGAAATGATTATTACTGCTCTTTTATCTTTCGGAATGATGTGGTCTTTTGCGCTTTTAGAGGCCTCGAGAGATAGAGATTTGATTATCGAAAGCTATATGTGCACGAAACACACATGATCGCGTTTAAAATAAACTCCAGCTCAGATCAAATCATTCCTGACTGATGCGAGACATGCGGAGACATGTTTAGAGGTTTTTAAATAAATGAAGCGCGGCTGGATGAAAGGATTAGGTGTGTTTGCTGAGGATTGTTGTCTCGCGAGGGAGTTAGTGCGAAGAGCAGCGCGCTGGGATGCTTTTCTCATGCGTGATGTGTGTATGAGTTACCTTTCATACATGCCCTGCATTTCTACATTTATTACAACATGCATGCATGAATGCATTCGGTGTTTGCTGTTAAACGCATAATTTAAGTCATCTGCCTCTGGCAGTACTCGCTTTTCAGCCTGGAGTCCAACAGGACCACACTTTGTGGATGTCTCCCATTAGCTAACACACCTCAGTCAACTCCATACTTCATGCCATTATTTGGATATGTCAGATAAATGAGCAAGGTTGAGAGAAATAGATCTAAAACCTCATATGCTTTCCTGTTTGAAGACACTGTGGATCATGATTTGTGCGCCCACAAGGATTTTTAGTTGATTGATGTACTAGTCAAATTGACTTAAAATCCTACAAAGATGTCTTTAATTTGTTTAGAATTAATTTAATAAATTTGTATGGGACTTAACTTCGTATACTGCTAGAAACAGATATTTAACATTTTAGAAGCCTGAAGCTAAAGCAATGATCCAGGACAGCACTGAGCATGAATTTGGGGAAATCACTGTATGGATTGTTGCTTTTATAAAATGGTGACAACAATATAAGAGACTGTTTATCAATAAATAGTGATTTTTTATTAATTATACAAATTGCTGAGTTATTCTACCGCTAGTTAGTTACAGATACATAGCAGTTTTGTGCATAAATTGAATTTGCAGTCCGGGTGTGTGTTCATTGGCATTTTGCAGGAGCTTCAAAAATGCTTCATCCAATTAAAATTTAGAGTCAAAAAAAATATCCATTTGGTATTATTAATTTAAGCCAAAGTATACATTGGTATTGATCAAAATATTTAGCGTATGTGTACGGGCAGATGCATAGCCTTTCAAAGTAGTCCATTTGGTCAAAATCATATAGTCGATGCGCACAAACTAGAAAAGTGTTGTCTTTGTCCAGTGTCTGCGCTTCTTTCTGTTGTGCATTAGAGTTTTGTTTAGATCTTTTAACTTCTTTAAACAAACACACAAAAACGTGAACATCTATGGTTGCTATTCAGTAATGATGTTGTCACTGTTCAGTCTCATCTGCGACCGAAACAGTGGCCTGTGGTTAATCGATTAATCTATTTTTTCTGACAAGTTGGTTAATCTTACAATCTTTTTTTTTTTTTTGCTGAAAAATCTAGTGATTATTTTAGTCAATTAATCTTTTGATAAACTTACCAATGAATAATTACCGCAACTCTTCAGACAGCTCAGGTTTCCCAAAGTTTCATTTTGGTTATAGGAAAAAAATAAAGAGAAAACAATTCTGTATGAACACCACTGTATTAAGCACAGACGACCGTATTCCAGTGCTTGTATATTCAGCCATTTGTTACTGTGAACCTTGTTAAGTATGATTTACTACAATGTCTAGTGTTGACTGTAATTGGAAATGCACTTGTATTATTTATTGGCTAAATTTTGCCAACATCGACTTTGAGCATAAGGTTAGTATAATTCTACATTGTTTAGTTTCATAGGTCTATCTGCATATAAATAGGTTTCAAATTGCAAATAGCAGGAAAACGGCATTGCCATACTAGCCATTAGCATCTGCTCTGGGGAGTCTTGGTTGAGTCTTTGTGTGAAACATGACAGATAAGGAGGCAATGAAGAATCCCAGGCACTGGCTACCAACCAAAAGTCTGACCAAACAGTCCAAATAAAAGTCTGTTTTGTAATTTTGAAGTCGGAGCCCAAGGATGTTTTCTTTTGAGATGCCTCTGTGTTAGCAGTTTTGCCGCGGTAGGCCATTTCACTTTTACCAAGCATGCAGAGCACCATTTTATTACATCTCTGTTTAAAGAACTCCCACACTTTTGATGATCAGGCTCAAGATCTCTGGGATAAAGTCTCATTTTCACTATGTTCAGGAGCCAGAGCTGTTATCAAATTAGGATGAATGTAAACAGTGAGACACATTGAACACAAATTGACATATTTATGTAATCAACGTCATCTTAAATTTACATCACACACAGTTTGAGTTTTAGGTCTAGCAAATTCTTTGTATTCAAAGCGATTTATGGGTTTAAGTGCTGCCTTCAGCCGATGAAAGCCCTTAATTGTTGTGTTACCCGACCTGATCAGTCTTACAACACTTGCTGTATATGCTTTGTGAATGTCTCATGTTTCTACTCTAATTCATATTTGTCACTGCAAAGAAAAGACATTGCTGCCCATGGTAGAGGTCGGTGAGACTTACGTGACACTTGGTCCAAATTGACGTCTCATCTACACATCTTGCCTGTCCCTCAACTGCTGTCCACCATCATGTCACACATACCCGGCAGCTCGGTCCGGGACCACATGAAATGGGTTAGTTCTCTACATGTTTCACACTTCAGGGCATGTATGTTATTTTCCTCTATTGGGTTATTAGATTTTAGATTTTCGTTTTAATTCTAGTCCCAAATCCATTAGTGCTAACTGATTACCACACAAAGTTTACACTTCCAGCAGCAACAGCTCATTGGTTGTCTTGATGTTGTTTTTTAAGGCAGGGCTGTTGGGATGTGAAGCGGTGCTGTCCAGCATGGCTCTGATGCAGGCCAGTTCCATCGCTGCTCCTAAGAAAATGATGTCCCCACTGGGTCCGGCTTTAGGCCACGGTTCAGCCCAGAGGGATGTGCAGGATCGTGGGACGCAAGGACATATGGTCTTACCAACGAGCATGACCTGCCCTCCACTGGTTAGAAGACACCTTCAGGCTATAGATTTTAGAGATGCACCGATTGACCGGGGACCAGAATTAGCCGTTTTTCCGCATGATCGGTCGGTCAGTCCGCCAATTCCGAGCCGGTCTGTTTTGACGTTATACTTATGCTCACATCCGTATGTAAACGTGTCGTTGGTGTGGAAGTTCTTCATTGTGAATAAAGAGGAGACACAAAGTTTGCAATTTATAATACCTATAGGGCCACAGTAAACCATGAGGTAACCACAAGGCTCGATTAACGCTCGTCTGGTACAAGTAGATTTTTTTATAGGGGCAAGTGAGAGAGAATTTTCCTTGCCTGACCTGACAGAAGCCTGATTAAAATGTCAGTTAAAAAAATAATAAAATAAGCAGGGAAGCACTGAAACTTGGCCACCAAAAATTTTCTCGCAACAGTGATTCTGAATTTATTGCATTCAGTGTAAACGAGGACTGATAATGTATTGATGTCCTGCCAGATGAGGCTTGCACAGCATGATGTGTCTGATGTGAGACATGAGAGAGACTCGTGCAGAAATCATTACAAATGAGAGCAACAGCACACACAGAAAGTTATAGATGCATACTCAAGTAAAAAAAACAAAAAAAAAGCTACTTATAATATATGATATAGATAAGCAACATTACACAGCCAAGATATTTCCCTGAATATTAATGCGATTGCAACTCTGATTTTATACAGTAGTAGTTCAATAAACAAGAAGTTCAAATTAAGTGACTTACATTTTAGACTTAATATTGACTGTTTTTGCTCAATTTCACTGACGAAAATAGTTCCAATCAAAGCCACATCAGACCTGTTGTGTCTCAGAGCAACGCAGCGGTGTAAAGTAAACATTTATCGTTTTTTTTTTTTGCTTAATTTTAATAAAGTGGTAAGACTGCAGTATTTTTTGGGATATTAAAATGAATCTTAACATAGTCATAGTTAAACATATAACGCTGTAAAATAAAACGATATACAATTATATGAAAATAATATCTAAATATTTTAATAAGTTATGACATTTGTTTGTAATGTTATGTTATATTTATTGTTCATTGGCCACTGCTTATGCTGAGACTAAACGGTCAGTTAAGCAAGAACACAGTACATCTCAATTCTCACAAGGATGCGTTCTGTGTTCTCGCGTCCTTCCGAGTTCGTTCTTCCAAGGAAGCCTTGCAAGACTGGTCTCCACAAGAACACGAGTCCATTCTCTGCGTTCTTGGAATTGAGAAACAGCCAGTCACTCTCCTCATTTCTGAATGAATCTGCCTTTTGAACGAATCGGTTGAATGAATGACTAAATGACTCACTCTCTACCTACTGGTGGTTTGGTGTCATATTTAAAAGCATCATAGCATTTTTCGCAACATTTCTTATTTGTATGTTCAAAAAACATTAATTTTAAAACATTTATCTTATAAAATTATTTATGCATTTGAAATTTTGCGGTTTAAATGCTTTTATGGCACCTCAGCTTCATCAAACAGTCTGTGTAAATACATCTAATGCTTCTTCAAATGCTGAACTGAATGATTTGAAACAATGTACGAATTTGAAGTGAAAGATGACACATTTAATCAAGTTAGGGGAAAAAACATTTATAAACAGTGGGAAATGACATCTGTTTTGTTATATACAGCAGCTCATTTTCAGTTAATTGTTATTTCTACCTCTTTCTCGTCACAGAGCACTTTATTTTTAGAGTTGTTTTAATGAGAGAACGTTTGTAACTTTTGACTGGGGGATGTAATGTTTCATTGAAATCATTTCTTTTATTATGTAAATATTTTTTTTCATTGGAAAAAAAAGTATAGATTTTTGTTTGTATGTGCTGTCAGTTGTAGTTCTTAGAAAGAAAATTGGTATTGGCAGGTCACACTTACAAAAAACATCTGAAATTGGAATCAGCAAAGAAAATTGCAATCGGTGCATCTCTAATAGATTTGTGATTTAGTTGCAAATTAGTCATTTTTGGTTAAATTGGTTATTTTGTGCCATCTGAAAAAAACTCATAACTCATTTTCAAAAAAACGCCAAAGACATCTTTAAATATCACAAAACTGCTCTTGTCCTTTTATCGTCCTCATTTGTAGGTTGCTTTGGATGAAAGCGTCTGCTAAATGATTAAATGTGAATGTTGTGTAGTGATTCTGATTTGGCAGTGTATAATGCATGATCTTCTGTTTTTAAACATAGTGATTTTGATTAAAAAGTGTGTAAAATAAGTATACATTTAAATTCAGTAATATTGGACATATTTTGTTAATAATTACACATGGGTCTTTAATAATCCCATATTGTTTAAAAAACTACATTTAATATTGTACCTTTTTACTCTTCTTGCACAGAAGGGCCATTTAAAATAAACTGGTAAAGGCAAAAATCAGGTTAGAAATGCTGGTAAATTATAGCACCCAGATAGGTTCAAAGATACCAATATAGGTTCTAAACCTAAAATTTTGTGTCAACTACCCAGTTATTGGTATTACCTTCTGTTATTGAAAAAACAAACAAAAAAAAACCTTGACCTCTACATATAATCCTGTAACTATTGGCATAAAATAAAAACGTAGATGCATTCATTCACTTTGTTGGTAAAATGTAAAAGATTGTTTCAGAAATCTGTTTATTGTATAGTGGTGTATTAAAACACAGAGGTGGCGTTGTAGGTTTACAAGCATTTGTGATTTATGTGTTTGTGTGTCTGTAGCTTCTGCGGAAGGAGGGTGATTTTACAGCTCCCCGACTGCTGGATGAGAAGGAAATGAGACCCAATGAAGACATGCAGCTGAAGAAAAAGAACAGGAAGTCGGGAACACCCTCCAAAGTGAGAGAGCAGGATGGGCAAGCAGGGAAGGTCAGTGTGTGGGGGTGTAGTGTAGTGTGTCACAGTCCTGTGAATGGATTGCCAGTCGGCCACTTATCACGCAAAGTTTGCTTGAATACACTGCTTTCTGTGAGACATTTAAGATTTTCAGTGTTATTTGGTCGTATGAGAGGGTTACTGAGAGTTTTTAAAAAAAAAAATATTTCTCCCGATGTGACATTGCAAGCATTTAAACGGGCTGTTCCTGTATGGTAATGGTGTGTTTGTATTGTTGTGGGGGAGGAGATGGCTGGTTTTGGTCGGGGGGGGGGCGGTCTGTAAAGGGAGGGGAACGCTGTAGCACAATAACTGTTATTGTGTTTTCACAGCACCAGTATCTACTGTGATTTAAAGGGCTTTGATTTTTGGGAATGAAGCAGATCTGCCTTTGTGAAGATTGGTACTTGGCTAGTTAGTTTAAGTTTTGGTTCTTTTATGTGACATTTATTGTTAGGTTTTTCTGTTGTGAGTCATGTGTATGCATGTCTTTTTATACTATGTGCATTTAACATAATAGTTCACCCAGAATTGGAAATTGTGTCACTTTCATGTTATTCAAAATCTGTATGCATTTCTTTATTTTGTGAAACACGAAAGAACATACTATTTTAAAGCCCAGTTCACACCAAGAACGATAACTAAAGATAAATATATTATCCACACCAGTGGGTGATATCGTCTGTTTAACTTTATTCTAAGCTCATGCTCGTCTGCCGCTTTAAGTTCTCCAGCTTGTTATAGTAGGATGGATTCTGATTGGGTGTCAATGTTTGTATCGCTCATCAGTTGGAAAAATTAGTTTTGAAAGTGATTCCAACGATATCGTTTCTCTGTGCCTTTATCGTTATAGCTGTGGTGTGGACTCTGCTATTCTTTAATATTGAGAATGACTTTTAGAACTATATCTTTATCGGTATCTTTATAGTTATCGTCCTTGGTGTGAACAGGCCTTAAGAGTGTGTGTTTCTTATCTAATAAAAGTTAATGTGGTCCAGTTTTATTTTGGACCCCTTTGGCTTTCATAAAATGTGTTTTTCTGTGTCTGCTCAATAAAGGAAATTATACAGCATTAGAATGACGTGGCCATGTGTAAATAATGACAGAAATTTCATTTTGGCATGAGCTATGCAATACTGCATTACTCAGCATTGAATAGTACGCAAAAAAAGACATTCAAAAAGCAATTTTACATAGGCCTAATTGTCATGCAGTGATATTTGCCACTGCTCTGTGACTTGATTTCCCTTGTGGGTGACTGTCAACTGATTTTTAATCTTCTAACTGGAATACATGGTTTTGTGATTCGTGCCTCGTCAGTGTTTCATGCATTTTAGTGTGAAATGATGTATTTAAAACTGAAAAATAAACAAGACGTTTAATAAACTATTTAAGATTGTGAATGAGTACATTTCAGCCTGTTCCTCACACAAAGCTGCTGTGTAGCTTCAGAAGATCTGGAATAAAGTGTATGGATCATTTTTTTAGATCATTCTGTGGTTCTTCTGTTTCTCTTTTTGAACATTGCAAATTCCATTGAAAGGTGCGATTTTAAAATGTCTTCCATTCATTTTCCTGGTAGGCGGTTGTGGATGAAAATGGAAATTGTCCACTTTCAAAAGTCCAGAAGAACTTTATCTGTGATCACTGTTACGGGGCCTTCAGGAGTGGATACCACCTGAAGAGACACATTCTCATTCATACTGGTATGAATATTACAGTTGTATTGACTTGTAAAGAGGTGTACATACAGTATATGCTATTAATATACTTATATACTATACATCACATTAATATATGTGTTAAAATACTATACATTAGGTACAATAATTATTCACTTTTTATTCACACATATATTTATGATGTTAGATTGTGGTGACATGTTAGTGTTTTTCACTCAAATGTCAAATCCTTTATCACAGGAGAAAAGCCGTTTGCTTGTGCCGTGTGTGACATGAGATTTATTCAGCGCTACCACTTGGAGCGACACAGCCTCACTCACACTGGTACGACTTGTTCTTGTGCATTTTTATTTTAAATAGCAACTGTTACCTTCACATTTTTCATCTGATAAATGTAAATAATGTGTTTTAGGGGTAAGATAATTTATTTGAGTGAGTGATGAATTATTGGGCTTGTATGATTTAAAATCCAAATGTCCAAATACCAGAACAGAACAAACATTTTCTTAAAGCTGCACTATAGAAGACTTATTTTATTAAATTCATTTGTTTGTTTGCTTTTGCTAAAAATGAACTAAATTCCAATATTTAGCAAATATGTAACTTTTTTTTTTTTTTTAAGTTTTGAAATTCATGTTCTTGCCTTACCCTGATTCACTCCAATAAGCATTTAATATATATTCAAACTGAGCTGTCGAGTCAGGTGAAGCTTTATAGCTGATCTGATATGATGATCATAAGAGACAATACCTGCTCCACAAGTGACGTGTAATTTTATGTTGTAGCCACAGATGGTAATAGAGAGACCTAAGTTCTGTAGTGCAGTTTTTATGTCAAGTCCTGTACATTTAATGTTTGCACTAGGGATGTTCATTTCGGTTATTTCTCCTAACCGACAGCCGGCGCTCGTTAACCGACAAGATTGTTAAATTAGAATTTAATTTAATTAGAAAAGATAAGTGTCTGTGACCCGTTAAATTAAATTAGATTAATTTTACATGCGCAAAAAGCAGCAAACAACAGAACATGAGGATTCACATGGTCGTTATATCACATCATGCACCTTCAGCGCTTCTGCGAGTGGAGAGATATATATATATATATATATATATATATATATATATATATATATAACGAATAAATAGGCCTATACGAGAAATATATTTTTACTTTAATGAATTAAGAAAACAAAAGAAAAAACTGCGACAAGTAGCCTACTATGCAGAGTTTTGGTTCCTTTTTGTGCTGAGCAAAAGGAAACGGCAGAAAGCAACATCCTATTTTTCTTTAGGCCTATTTTACAAAAGCACAAAGATTTGTTTGTGTTGTGAATGTACACAAATAAAAGCAAACCTTTTACAATTTCGATTATCTTTATGACTAAAAGGAGTAGTTGCTTCCACTGTTAGAAGGAAAAAATTCAAATGATTGCGTCGGCGCCGCATGCGCGCACACTGTTAAGCTTTGCTACCTTGACAATAATTGAAGCCTGTTCATTATCATTGTCAGTCAAACATATGCAAAAAAAACACACTGCTCAGTTTAAATATGTAGTAAAATCTGTGCCGTTAAGCGTTATCACCGTACCGCCGTGATGTTATGCAAAACCTTTTGTTTTACATGGATATTGGAACACCAGTGAAGTAGGCTACATAATAAATAAAATGGCATTCAAATACATCGCGAATATGGAACCATTTGATTTTGTCAAATGAGAGACCCAACATTGGTTTCAGTTTCGTGTTAGCCTAAATGAATACATTTTGGCTTGTCGTTTATATAGCTATAGCTTCTTATATTTTTAATTCTTGTTCTTTTCTAATACTGTTAAATTTAAAGGATTTTTTAGTCGAGTGAGGGGAACTAAAATAGCCTAGCTATGTTTACAGAGTTTATTATAATGTTTGTAAACATTTCACGTCGGCATTAGGCCTATTTCTGAATTAAATAATAAAAGGCGACTTATGTATTTTTTTCTCTGAAAAACACAATTTTTTTTTATACGCGTAGCATATTTTAACCATGCAGCAACCCTTTTAAAATATTTAGATAAATTAGGCCTATAAAAAAATAAAATTCATTGTAGTAATCGGTCAAAATTCTAACAGCCGGTTAATGGTTAACCGGTTAAAATGAGCATCCCTAGTTTGCACCTTAGTTAAATGTCTATTTAATGCTGTCAGACTTGTTTCCCAGTGGTGATCAAACAAAGTTTCATGAACACTGCATGAATCCAAACTAATTGCTTGCATGTTAATCTGAAGTAGGCACTAAATCAAAAATCATGTACTGTATCTTGAATCAGTTAAACCCTTGTGGGTGTATAAAGCTTTGTATTTGTTGTGAGGACATTTGAGCAAGGTTTAGATTCTGTGTAGACGATCATTGAATTTGCCACTCTGTGCATTTAGGGGTGAAGCCGTATGCTTGTTCCATGTGTGACATGCGGTTTTTCCAACGTTACCACTTGGAGAGGCACAGCCTCACTCATACTGGTATGTGTCGTTACATTGGACATTATTTCTAAAACAATTCTTCAATTTTTCCTTTTTACACTGTTTAAAAATGCAATGGCAAAATTCTATGACAAGCATCATCTTTATTTACATTAACTATAATATCAAAGTCACAATTGTTCCATTTTGGATTTATTTTTTTTTTTTTCATTATTGTTTTTTAGATGCTGTTTTTGATTTATGGTAAAAAAAAAAAAAAAATGCTGTAAGGTGCTCTCATTAGTCTTTTTAATTATATAAACCCAAAAATGGATACTTATAAACAGAGTTACAGATCATAGTACGTCTACACAGAACAAAAACCTTTATTTTTATTTTTTTAAGGTCTCTTTACACCAAGTAGAATGACACAAGTCTAAAATACTTGCAAATATTTTTTGCACCAAAGCTATTCACACCATGTTTTAAATCTCTCTTTCTCTCTCTCTCTCTGTTTAAGCATTTGAGCAATTAGAAAGTTGACCCAGGCTCCCAAAAAAAAAAAAAAGTTAATTTGAAATGATGCTAAGGGTACAGTACTAGGCTTTTAGACTTATTTGAAAATGTCAGAATAACTTGTCAGATATTTATAAATGTAAATCCATTTAAACAGGCTTCTGTTAGCAGTACTAGTTAGCAGAATTGCTGTAATTTTGTGATGTTGTGCAGAACTACAATTTGAAGACAGTTTATTCATATTTTGTTCTGCGTTTAGGAGTCAAACCATATGCTTGCACCATGTGTGACATGAGATTTTTCCAAAGATACCACCTTCAGCGACACAGCCTCATTCATACGGGTACAAATTATCTCTTACCCAGTGCGCTGCTGCAACTTTCTGCATTGCTTTTGTTCATTTGACTGACACATTCGAACCATGCCGTGTTACGCTCACTCTGCAGTTCCTTTCTGCTTTGCTGAGCATTCCTGCACATTTTCATGCACATGACCCTTGTTGCCTCTGTTGCCTTTTTAGCATGCTAGATATCGTCTGCATGACGTTTGCTTTGTCTGTGAGGCAATCACAAGTCCCTGTTGAAGCTTCATATTTAATCTTCACAAAAATTGCTTTTCTCTTTCACCTCTATCTTTGAAAGGAGCCCTGCTGATCTTTGTTCTAACAGCAAATTTCCATGAACAAATGTATGTCATTGTGGTTGGCTTTTGTGCAGTACTGCAGAAGATCTGAAGGTGCACGCAAAGTATGGCACTCTTCAACTTATTATTGAAGAATGACAACTTCCTTAGTTTTCCTTCCAAAATTTAATTGATTTTGAGATGTTTGTGCCTTTTTTTTTTAACCATGCATTCAAAATCTCAGTGTCCAACCTGGCAATCATAGTTCATGCGGATATTTCATAAGCTTGTTTACAGATTTCATAGTTTTAGGTTTGAAATGGTGCTAACAGTTTATCTACCAGTTGTCAGTATTAAGTAATATTTTCTGGACCCCACTTTATTGATTTGCCAAATTAGGGCTGGGCGATATGGCAAAATATGTATCATTGCACCAATATAAAATGTCGATTGCAACAGATTTTTATTTTTTGTGTGTATACTAGAGCTGTACAATTAATCGTTACAAGATCGTGATCTCAATTCAAACACCCACACAATCTTATTTCCAAATGACAACGACTCTCCTGTTTCTAAAATTCACCTTTGACAAAGTCATATCAGTGGGGCTAGTTGCATAAACTTAGCCTCTATGTTAAGACAGGGTCTTAAGTTTCATCAACTAGCAGTTATCCAAAGGGTAATTAGTCTTATTTTTGGATTCAACTTAGACTAATCTATGCTTTTATGTAACTGAATAAAAAAAAAAAAAGACCAGTCTTAAAGAAAAAATAAAATAAAATAACTTGTAAGACTAGACTAAACCTTTTCTGCAACCAGCCACAACATTCAAATCTGCCACTGACAGAGAGAGCAGTTATCATGTTTAGGTATGGAACAGTCTTTTTTTTAACCACACAGTTTAATTTCAGTCAGTCATTCATATTATCACTGAAGTAATGGGATAAAAGTATATAGTTAGGGAAAAAAATACTGGTGTCTATGGTATACCTATCAAAATAGAGCAAATCACCTTTTGAAAGTAATTGGCCCTTCAAATAACGTTTGTGTCGATTAAATTGGTGTGCCACTAGGTGACAACAAGTGACCGTTAAATTTATTTGTCAATGAATCATTAATTCAAGAGATTCCTTCAAAACTGCTGATTCATCCAGTAATGACACAAGTGATGTAATTATGAGCGTAATTCAAGTGAGTAATTTATGAGTAATGAATCATTGAATCATTCATTCAAACAATACAAAAAAAAAAAAAAAATCATTCAGATTAAGCATTTTTAAATAGACTACAGGAGTTAATTTTTTGTCACAGCCACTAGTAAAATTAACATGATCTTGTTTAGTTTAGAATTATGGGAGAATTGCGATCTCTATTTGAATGAAAAAAATAAAAAAATAAAAAGCCTGTTCCTCAGTTTATCCAGAATCGTGCAGCTCTAGTGTATACCATGATCTTCAAATATTTGACATGGTTAACTCAGTTTTATGTACAGCAGTCCTGCATGAGAGACACAGAAACATGGAGAAGGATGAACACAGATCAGGAGGACTAAGGCTGAGCGCTGTGATGAGAAGTGTCAGTCAATAGAGATTTTGCTATATTGTTTATATTGCGATGGGTAAATACAGTTGTGCTCAAAATTATTCATACGCCTGGTGTATATGATCAAAGAAGGCAGTGAAAATAAGTTTACATTGTTTATCCATTTGATCTTTCATTGAAAAAAAAAATAATAATAAAAATCTAACCTTTAATTGAAGTAAAAAAGTGGCGGAAAATCATATTATGAAATAAATATTTGTCTTTAGTACTCAAACAATGGCCAAAATTATTGGTACTCCTAGAAATTATTATGATTAAAATATCTCTGAAGTATATTCCCATTCATATTTGCATTTATCACACCAGGGTGACTAAGAAATTATCCAGCCTTGGCCTCCTTTTTCACAGGAATATAAGGAATGAGTATATTCAATATATATGAAGGAACGCAAAGGCCAAATTCTCTTAAATCGTTGATCACAATGAGTAAAATCAAATCAAATATTTCTGATGCAAAAGATTGTTGAACTTCACAAATTAGAAAGTGGCTGTTAGAAAAGAGCTAAAGCATTAAAAATTCCCATTTCCAACATCAGGGCAATAATTAAGAATTTCCATTCGACAGAAAATGTTACAAATCTACCTGGAAGAGGATGTGGGTCTATTTTGTCTTAAAGCAAGGTGAGAAGGAGAGTTTGAGTGGCCGAAGACTCTCCAAGGATCACAGCTGGAGAACTGCTGAAAATAGTTGAGTCCTGGGGTCAGAAAGCCTAAACAAATGATCAAACATCACCTACATCACCACATGTTTGGGAGGGTTTGAAGAAAAATCTACAAAAGAAAACTCTCATCAAGAAACAAACTCTGGTATATTAATTTGCTAGACACTACTGGAGCTTCAAATGGCACTGGCTTCTATGGTCAGATGAAACAAACAAAAAAAAAAAGCTTTTTAATTAACAGCAAACACTCAAGATGGGTTTGGTACACACAGGGATAAAAAGTACCTTGTGTGCAATGAAATATACTGCAGTATCTTTAATGTTGTGGGCCAGAGATCCTGGATATCTTGTTCATATAGATGGCATCATGGATTCTAGCAAATACCAACAGATTAAAAAAAATAAAAAATTAAAACCTGACTGTCCATGCTAGAACTCTTTTAATGGGCAGTGGTTGGAACTTCTAACAGGAAAATGATCCACAAACGAACATCAAAATCAAAACAAAAATGGGTCACTGAGAACAAGACCAACAACCCAGTTCCCTGATGTGAACCCTATAGAAAATAAATAGGGTGAACTAAAGAGAAGAAGCACCAACATGGAGCTGGAAATATGGAGGGTCTGGAGTGATTCTGGATGAAGGAATGATCTCTTGTCAGATGTTCTCTAAACTTATCAAACATTATAGGTGAAGCCTCAGAGCTGTTATCTTTGCAAAAGGAGGTTGTAAAAAGTATTGAATAAAAGGGTATGATTAATAGTGGCCAATGTGTATTAGAGAAAAACATCTCATTATGAGATTTCCCTCCCATTTTAAGTTCTTATTCTCCAATGCACGGTTGGATTTTTGTAAATTTCTAAAATAAAAGATCAAAAGGATTAATGATACAGTTTATTTTCACATCCTCCTTTGATCATATTTACCAAGGGTATGAATAATTTTGAGCACAACTGTATATCTGTACAATGCAGGACTGCATAAAATGTATGACAAAGCATGCACAAAGTCGTCTCTCATGGCTTAGGTCAAATTCACACAAAATTGTCAAAATGGCCATCTTGACAAGTATAACTAAAAAACGAGAGGAGAATTTAAAGGAGTAGTTTGTGCTAAATTATTGCTTTAAAGCACTGACTGTCATCCTTATCCCCGATTTATTATATTAGACATTGTTTACAATATATAAAATAACTTTTTACTTGAATATTCTATTTCCTTTGAAAATATGTCAGATTATGGAAGTAAAATGGCTTGAGACATTTTCATGCTAACCTTCAAAATGAGTGTTAGTAGCTGATAGCCATTATTAGCACTTGTTGCGAGTCAGTGCCCTATTAAGCTGTGCAACCATATTTCACTTGCTTTTTATGTGCTTGCAAACATCTCTTGCACTCTGTTCTTGTGAAGCATGCGATTTCAGCAATATCTGTCAACAATCAGCTCCTATATTGACATAAACGTGTTGTATATACATGGTTTAAATCTTATGCATAATTTGCTCTGGTCATCTAGGGGTGAAGCCGTATGCTTGCTCCATGTGTGACAGGCGTTTTTTCCAACGTTACCACCTCCAGAGACACAGCCTCACTCATACGGGTATGAGCCGTCTCTCTTTACCCTTTGCATTGTTCTTGACTTGACTACACCAATGCACAGCTTAGCACTGTTGCCAACTTGTCAGTGTTTGTCACTATATTTGTTTTGTTTTTTGTTGCTTTTTTTTTTTTTTTTTTTTTTGGGACTGTTGCCTTGGCAATGAAGAAATTTTTTAAAACCTGTTTAAAACTTGGTTTCTACGCTAACAAGATTATAAACAGGGAACTGATTGCGAACATGGGGAAACCTCCAAATATTTATTCAAAGGTTTCTGGCTCAGTATTATTAAACAGTTGGCAGCAATGCTTTAATATCTTGTACACATTGCTTTTTATAGTTCATGACAAAACATGTAAGCAAAACAGTTTGCAAACATAGGTTTGACTGCAACAAACTCGAGTTTGGGCATAGTTACAGACAATGCAATGGGGTGTTGGACATACTGAAAGTTTTTATTCATCAAAACTTAACACATTCCGGTACTCTGTGTTTAGGAGTGAAGCCGTATGCTTGTTCCATGTGTGACATGAGGTTTTTTCAGCGTTACCACCTGCAGAGACACAGCCTAACCCATACGGGTATGAGTCCAAGGGGGCAATGCACATTTAAGCATATAAAACACTTTAGTTTGCAGCCTTTACCACATGGCAATCACACTTTCCATGGTTCTCAATATGCATTTTGGCTTCTTTCTTTTTTTTTTTTGTGACCAAAGGGGTAAACAATTTTTTTATTCAATTTTTTTTTGTGTCCTCTGAATTGCACCTATTTTATTTATTTAATTTTGTCAACGTTGTCATCTCCAGTGGACAGTCTCAGCCACGGGGGTGTGTGTCATGGCTGGCCCATTCTCAGGGAACTGTGCCATATCCCGGCACAGAAATTCTCTTTTGGTTGGTTGTTTGTTCGAAGACCTTAACCCAAACGTGCAGGGCCATAACACTCATAGACATTGTGGGACACCTTGAGGGGCACGGCCCCCCACAATATTCAGTTTACTACTCAACCTATATATATATATACACACATACATACATACACATATATATATACAGTGAGGAAAACAAGTATTTGAACACCCTGCTATTTTGCAAGTTCTCCCACTTAGAAATCATGGAGGGGTCTGACATTGTCATCGTAGGTGCATGTCCACTGTGAGAGACATAATCTAAAAAAAAAATCCAGAAATCACAATGTATGATTTTTTAACTATTTATTTGTATCATACAGATGCAAATAAGTATTTGAACACCTGAGAAAATCAATGTTAATATTTGGTACAGTAGCCTTTGTTTGCAATTACAGAGGTCAAACGTTTCCTGTAGTTTTTCACCAGGTTTGCACACACTGCAGGAGGGATTTTGGCCCACTCCTCCACACAGATCTTCTCTAGATCAGTCAGGTTTCTGGCCTGTCGCAGAGAAACACGGAGTTTGAGCTCCCTCCAAAGATGGGTTTAGGTCTGGAGACTGGCTAGGCCACGCCAGAACCTTGATATGCTTCTTACAGAGCCACTCCTTGGTTATCCTGGCTGTGTGCTTCGGGTCATTGTCATGTTGGAAGACCCAGCCTCGACCCATCTTCAATGCTCTAACTGAGGGAAGGAGGTTGTTCCTCAAAATCTCGCAATACATGGCCCCGGTCATCCTCTCCTTAATACAGTGCAGTCGCCTGTCCCATGTGCAGAAAAACACCCCAAAGATGATGCTACCACCCCATGCTTCACAGTAGGGATGGTGTTCTTGGGATGGTACTCATCATTCTTCTTCCTCCAAACACGTTTAGTGGAATTATGACCAAAAAGTTCTATTTTGGTCTCATCTGACCACATGACTTTCTCCCATGACTCCTCTAGATCATCCAAATGGTCATTGGCAAACTTAAGTCGGGCCTGGACATGTGCTGGTTTAAGCAGGGGAACCTTCCGTGCCATGCATGATTTCAAACCATGACGCCTTAGTGTATTACCAACAGTAACCTTGGAAACGGTGGTCCCAGCTCTTTTCAGGTCATTGACCAGCTTCTCACGTGTAGTTCTGGGCTGATTTCTCACCTTTCTTAGGATCATTGAGACCCCACGAGGTGAGATCTTGCATGGAGCCCCAGTCCGAGGGAGATTGACAGTCATGTTTAGCTTCTTCCATTTTCTAATGATTGCTCCAACAGTGGACCTTTTTCACCAAGCTGCTTGGCAATTTCCCCGAACCTTTCCAGCCTTGTGGAGGTGTACAATTTTGTCTCTAGTGT
This sequence comes from Onychostoma macrolepis, assembly GCF_012432095.1. Classification (NCBI taxonomy): domain Eukaryota; kingdom Metazoa; phylum Chordata; class Actinopteri; order Cypriniformes; family Cyprinidae; genus Onychostoma; species Onychostoma macrolepis. Next base: position 4,490,204 of record NC_081165.1, read on the forward strand.
CTTTGGACAGCTCTTTGGTCTTGGCCATGTTAGTAGTTGGATTCTTACTGATTGTATGGGGTGGACAGGTGTCTTTATGCAGCTAACGACCTCAAACAGGTGCATCTAATTTAGGATAATAAATGGAGTGGAGGTGGACATTTTAAAGGCAGACTAACAGGTCTTTGAGGGTCAGAATTCTAGCTGATAGACAGGTGTTCAAATACTTATTTGCAGCTGTATCATACAAATAAATAGTTAAAAATCATACATTGTGATTTCTGGATTTTTTTTTAGATTATGTCTCTCACAGTGGACATGCACCCACGATGACAATTTCAGACCCTCCATGATTTCTAAGTGGGAGAACTTGCAAAATAGCAGGGTGTTCAAATACTTATTTTCCTCACTGTGTATATATATATATATACACATACATGTGTGTGTGTGTGTGTAATGTATTTATTTATTTAATTTTATTTTTCTGAGTACACTTTATATTATTTGTTAACTACTATGTGCTTACGTTAAGGTAATATGGTTAGGTTTATAGGTGCAGCAAGTGATTTCTGAGAAACATTGTTGATATTTAAAGTCAACACCCAAACAAACCTACCGCTAACAAAAAGAAACGCATCCCTCCCTTCATTGCTTTGCCCCCAAATTCATGAACATTCTATGCTACACAAACAAACATAGTTTGAACACATACAGTAAAGTCAGCTAGAAAATATTCCCAAATTTGTTTGTTTGACTGTTTTAATTTTCAGAAATAACTTACTGCACTTTTAAGTGTGGGTAAAGGGGTATGGGTATTGTCAGCAGCAGTGGTTGCATTAATCAAATATTTTTCATCATTGACTGACTTTTTGTTTTTTGTTTTTTTAGCGGTGAAGGAGAAATCTATTGCAACTTGTAACTGTAATTTCCACCCCTGTCTAGTTGGTGGTGAGTGTGCATATTAATTAGCTGTTATATATTATTGTCTCGTCTTTGATCTGTGTAGCACATTCTGTGGGATTTCCTCCCGGTGAAGCAATGCTTGCAGGATTGGGAAATCCCACATTCAGAGAGTCCTGCAAACTACTTCCCTGGAATTTTGGCTGAAGTGGTGCAGGTAATTGCAGTCTCCAGCAGAGACCGCAGCAGAGCGCAGGGGGGTGAGCCTTCAGAATAAAATTAAAACTTGCCCGCACCTATATTTCAGACACAAACATTGTGTTTTAGTGGCAGTGAAAAACAAACAAACAATTAAAAATTCATCTGCTTTATGTGATGTTGAACATAAAAAATGATGCACAGTCTGCAGTCACAGTGTCTAGCAAATGTGCATTTTTTCTCTTTATAAATAAATAAATGCATAATAGTAAATTCATGATTAAAAATGAAAATGAGAACACCACAAAATGCATTATAGTTATTTTCAATAAAATATGAAAATCAAAATGAGGGGTAATAATAGATTATAATAAAATTTTTACAACCCTGTCCGTCAAAATGACAGACAATGAGAAAATCTAATGCAACCACTGGTCAGCAGTGTAAGTACATAATAGTTAAAGACACCTAATATAAAGTTGGACCTTTTTTTTTTTTTTTTTTTTTCCAGTGGCTAATTCTTAAACTGTAACCACAACCCCAATACTAAAAAACACTGATCAGCAACAACATTAAAACCACCTGCCTAATGATGTGTAAGTCCCCCTTATCCTGCCAAAACACCTCTGGCACGTCAAGACATGGACTTCATAAGACCTCTGAATGTGTCCTGTGGTCTCTGGCACCAAGACATTAGCAGCAGATCCTTTAAATCCTGCAAGTTGCAAGGATGGATTAGATTGGGTGGATTCTGCAAGTCCTCCATTAATCAGATTTTTCATCCATCGCAATTGGATTGAGATCTGGGAAATTGGGAGGCCAAGGCGACACCTTGAACTATTTATCATGTTCCTCAAATCATTCCTGAACAATTTTTGCAGTGTGGCAGGGTGGATTATTCTGCTGCAAGAGGGCACTGCCATCAGCAAACAGCACAGCCATAAAGGGGTGTCTGCAGTAACCTTTAGGTAGGTGGTTTCACTGGTTTGTATCAAAGTAACATCCACATGAATGCCAGGACCCAAGGTTTCCAACAGAACATTGCCCAGAGATAAACGCTTCTTCCCATAGTGCTTCTACCCCTGCTGCCATCTCTTCTGCAGGTAAACAACTAAAAGACAGTGTGATTCATCAGACCAGGCAAACTTGTCCATGAATCCAGTTCTGTTGCTTGTGTCGTTTTAGATGCTTTCAGCGGTTGATTTGAACCACAGTAGCTCTGTGTGATCAGACCAGACAGGCTAGCCTTCACTTTCCACATTCATTAGTGAGCCTTGAGTGCTCTGGTTCATTGGTTGTCCCTCTTTGCATCATTTTTGGTAGGTCCTAAACCACTGCAAATTGGGAATACCCCACATGACTTGGTGTTTTGGAGATGCTCTAAGTCAATCGTCTAGCCGTCACCATTTGGCCTGGTCAGTCACTCAGATCTTTTCGCTTGCCCTTTTTCCTGCTTGCAACACATGAAATTCAAGAATTGACTGCTCATTTGCTTTCTAATATATCCCACCCCTTGACAAGTACCATTGAAACAGCATATTAAAACAATGTTATTCTTGTCATTTTAATGTAGATGCTGATCAGTGTGTGCTTTGCAAGGTTCTAGTAATTATGTATTGTTACTAACCCTGAAGCACTACATTTATTGTAAACCTGTTGGCTCAAATTGGCCTTAACTAGTAAATAATACCATTTCAGCACACAGAATTAGTTAATGTGCCTTGTTTCACAGTGGAAAACTAAAGGCTAATTTATACTCGACGCGTCCGCAAGTTCGCTTGTGTGCGCGCGCCAAATATGACGTCATCGCGGTGCTGGCGGAAGTTCACTTTGAGTGCGCGCGACATCTTTTCGCATGGCGGTGTGCACGGCATTTTTTTGTAACTTTCGGCGCTGCTCCGCTTCCGAAGATGCACGAGTTCTGCGATTCTAGCCGAACGTGCTAGTCTGTGCCAGCATTTGTGTGAAACAGAAGCAGTTTAATGTGAAGTTCAAACTCCATCAGGTGCTTTTTGACGCTTTGAGGGAAAACAATGCTTAGTTTTTTTTTTGTTTTTTTTTTGCATAGTTTGTCCAAGGTTTTTTAATTCAAGTACGTTTTATTTTTATTGTATAAAAATAGAATTAGAATTAATGTAGACACTATTTATACACTATTTTCTTAAAGTTGTCTTGTGTTTGATGCGAAATAAACCCAAAAGCTTAAGATTATTTTAATCAGTTCATAAAGAAATTTTTAATTCAACTCATTCATCACTTGAGAAGTTTTGTACCGGCAAATGATGACTTCTCACCGCTGATTCCCGATGGTTTTAGAGGACAATTACTCCTCGTCGGCCCCTGTCGTTTCAAAGAATAGTACAACGGCGAACACAAGAAGTATAAAAGCCTCGGCCATTTGGGAAGGTGTGCACTCAGTCAGTGGAGGCTCACAATGCGGAGCCAGGGCGAAAGTATAATTCACGCTTAAGGAGATAGAATTGTTGCATAATTCCAAATAAATTAAAAAGTAAACATTGACAAATAAATAGTATGAGATCCACAAATAAATCTTGGTTTCCCAAATATGAATTAAATTCACAAATGAATAAAATGAGATTTGCCAAAAAAAAAAAAGAACATTCACAAATATCTTATGTCACAAACACAGCTTTGCCTGGCATTCATTTGTGAATCGTGTCATGTGCATGCAGATCACTTGTAGATCACTACATGCATTTGTGGATCGCTCCTTGTACATTTGTGAATGGCTTTCTGTGCATTTGTGGATCGCTGCGCACATTTGTGGATTTTGAAACATTTCTAACTTCAAGACGCTAACGATCCACAAATGTGTGGACTCCACCCACTGTCAGCCAACCCAGTTCAGCACTCCAGTTAAATCACATGTTTGTGTAATACTTTATTCAATAGACTCCTGTAAAGGAAAAAAAAAAAGAATTATAACTTCAATTTCTGCTATGCAGCAGCTCTCCAGTGTATTAATATTTTACTCGCGTCTGATCTTGACAGACTGACATCACACCAGTTTGTCTTCGGTTTCACTTGAAGTATATCGGGGCCTTTAGGGTTATCTATACTGTCCTCCAAAACAAATTGCAGGCCAGTTTTGTTTTTGGTCCATGCAGATGGTGCGTTTGCCACAGCGCAGGCACGAGGTGAATGTTGAGACAGAAAGAGTCCACTAGCTGCTATTGCACGTGTTGATGTCATCCATCCATGCTCATCTGTGGTTGAGTGTACTTTGAAAGCTGCACGGACACAGCTGTGCGCGAGATGGTGCGTAATGCAGAAAAAGAAATAGTACTTGGGCCTTAAAGCGGCAGCAGAAATCAGTCCCTTGTCTTTACATTTACTATTCTCTGTAAAAGAAATGGCACATAGAGGATAGCGAACAGTTCAGGCAGTATGATTTCCATTGGGGAGGATGAAATCTGTGATTTTGTGTCAGTGTCACACAAACCACCACTCCAGAGACAAGATAGCACAAAGCAGATCATATGTGCAAGTCAGCACAGACAACAAAACACATCTGAACCATTAGAATAAAATAAATTAAATAAAAGGGTAATCTGTTAGACCATTATATATTAGTTTTTACAATATCTGTGTTTTTCCAACAGTTTTTGTATTTCATTTATGGGGCACAAATGGCACCATTTCCTGAGAATGAGCCTACTGTGAACTTTTTATTATTATAATTTTTTTATATATAATAATTTCCCCCCTCCAGGCTCCATATGCATGGAGGCTTTAGTTGTTTAGTTTTTTGTTTTTTTTTTATTAATTTTTTTTTTTAGTAGAGGATTATCCATCTAAAAATTTGAAATATATGTGTGTATATATAATATATATATATATATATATATATATATATATATATATATATATATAATATTGAATATATATACATTTATATATTTATTTTATTTTATTTTTTGTGACTGTTTCCATTGTGAATGTTCTGTTATCTTTGATCATGAAGTTGCTACGTTGAAGCTGATATCCGAAAGTCCATTCTAATACTAGTACTCTGCATTTAGGGGTGAAGCCATTTGCTTGCACAATGTGTGACATGAGGTTTTTCCAACGCTACCATCTCCAAAGACACACCATCACCCATACGGGTATGTGTCGTCTCTTTGTACCCCTCTCACACTGCTGGTTTTCTTCAGCATGTAAAATAAATGAACATATAATAATGTTCAAAATTATATAAACTTTTACCATTAACTGTTTTATCTTTAACTGATTTATTAAAAAGGTTTTCGGGAAGGAGCAGTGAAGTTTCCCTTAAGTACACCCATAGAGTGTCAGTCATGGTTATTCACCTAAAGAAAGAATAACAAATTTCAGTTTCACTAAATTACAAAACTTTGTGCAGTGCTTCATGTTGGACTCATAGTAGTTGGTTCATTGTTTCATGAGCGGGATATATATAATTTTTTTGTTTGTCTGTTTGCTTTTTGTTTTTTAAATACTTGTTATTTGGAAGACACTAATCTAGTGATGGGTATAAATGCACATGTATTTATGTACTTGTACTTTGTGGGAGATTAAAAAGGTTTATCATAGGCAATTTAATCGTTTTTTATTGCTGCAATGTTTTGAAAGAACATTTTCAGTTAATTCAGAGATTGAAGAGTCTTCTGCACTGTCAAGTACAACTACAGTCAGTTAATGATGGTGGAGATTTCTGTATTGGGCAATAATTATGAAAATATGCATTTCAAACATCAACACTTTGTTGGAGAATTAAACCACGATGTAGTCGTACTAACATGACAACTGGGTCAGAATGTAAAACTAGGCTACTATTTTTGATTCTCAATTGGAATTTGTTAGGTTGTATTATTGAGATGATGCGTATGGTTAATATTTTGCTCTGGTCATTTAGGGGTGAAGCCGTATGCTTGTTCCATGTGTGACATGCGTTTTTTCCACCGTTACCATCTGCAGAGACACAGCCTCACTCATACTGGTATGTGTCTTTCTGTCTTACCCCCCTTAGATCATATCTGAGCTCTGCTGCCATTGTCTAACAGGAAGTTGGAAGTATGCTATTTTAATATTAGTTAGTTTAATATTTTACTTTCAGACAGAAGAAATGGTGTCCACCTTTTTTTTTTTAATTAAATGAATGTGCTCTTGGGTTAAAGTACATACTGTCAGCTATCCTTGACATTACAGATGTATACATTTCCATATTATTTTTTATAAGTAAATGATTATTTATTGATGTATTATACGCTAACATGTTAGTTCATCCAAAATGACAATTCTGTCCACGTTCATACACTTTTACAGTCGATGCATAAAATCAGACCAAAAATAAGCTTGATATTCTTCATGTCAACTAGCAGTCATTAGAGTATTAGTAGACTGTCTGCTTAATATCTTCTAACATCATCTAACTGTTTTGATGGGTCCACAGCATACAACATACTGACTGTGAGAAACTTTGCAAGTATATGTCAACTTATTCTACTAACCCTAAACCTACCCTAACAGTCTACTCTGAGAGTTAGTAGACATGTAGTTGCAAATTAATGAGAATTAGTTGACATGTAGTTGACATGTAGTTACAAAGTTACTTATAGTTAGTAGAATGTCTAAAGTGGACTATCGAAATAAAGTGTAACCAAAATAATTATTATTCTGTAGTTCTATAGTATTAGTGCATTAAGTATAAAGGAAAAAAAGAAAAAGCACTTCCCAAAAGTTAAAATGGCTAAAACTATAAGCTCATAGTTACACTTTAACCCAATTTTTTTTAGCTTAATTCCAGAAGCTGAGCAAAACTATTTCCATATTTCTAAGGTGGCAGCACTGCAGTGTACTTCATGTCTAGTAGATGCTCAGTTTGTGAACTGCTCTTACCATTCTATGCATAACTCACCCTACTTGGCTAATGAGACTGTAGACTGTATGTTGTTCTGTGAGTTGAGCAGTTCCCATGAGTGCTTGGTTTAAGTTGACAGGTGGCAGTAAGGCTAATACACTGCAACTTTGTGCATTTAGGGGTGAAGCCTTATGCTTGCACCATGTGCGACATGCGTTTTTTCCAACGTTACCATCTACAGAGACACAGCCTCACCCATACGGGTAGGTGGAATCTCTGTGTATATATTACTATGAATTGCCTCTCAAAGCAGGGCTCGCAAAATCGCTAGCCCGGTGTCCCAGAGTTATTGTGGCTTCCAATCGGGCTAAAATGTGTCACCGCCCTGGCTGACGGGCTATGTTGAGTATATTAGTGATTCACATTGTTCACTTGCTTGTAATGGTGAAACGGATCTTAGTTGGTCATTTGCATGCGTTGCTAATTTAAACATTCAAGCGTTTTAAACTATTCAAGTGCATGAAGAAGCGAAAGAGAGTTCGGTACTGTTTGGCGTGCTTGTTTATTTGCACACACACTCAAAGCACGCACCGAGAGTGGTGTTTCAGACAGCGTGCAAACACAGAATTGATTCCTCTTTCACGTATCCTTGAGCTTGAATGGAAGCACAAACACAAAATTATCTCAAAATACCTATCTAAAATATTCTTGTAAACACAGTTTTGTCTTAAGTGAACGTAAACAGTGGAGAAAAAAGGCTGTAAATACCTGCTGCTGTCTGTCATTAATGTTAATCAAACAACAAAACACAACTTTATCAAATATTGAGCTATATTTAATTTATACAGTGAACACTATGCAGTGTTAGTTTACACTTAATTACATTTCTGTACCTGAAAACTGTTACACATTATTTTATTTATAACTTTTTTTATTTGTCTACGCTTGTAATTTATAATTTTTTTCTTATTTTATCATTGACGTTCACTTGTCTTTTAAAAATTATTTTTTAGTTATGCTACTAGTTCTATTGTTATCAAAGAAGTAAAGTGTTCTTTTAAATAAGTATTGTTTGAATTATAAAGAACCTTTTTTTTTTTTCTCTCAAATTGATTCAATCTATGACTTAAAATTTCGAACTTTTAAAATGATCCGAACCGTGAGTTTTGGGATCCTTTGCACCCATACTTATATGAAAGAAATTACAATCATGGAAGTTTTTAATCATGCTGATTTTCTGCAGTAAAGTTTTTTTTAATTAATTTTTTTATTCAAGCTAGTTAAATTCATTTTGGGCTACCAAAATCTGAAGAATGCCTGACCGAAGGGCTACCGGGGAGTTTGACATTTTGCGAGCCCTGCGAAAGCTCTCAGTATGTTATGGAGAGAGACTCAATCTGTTTAAACTACAACAAACTCGAGTTTGTATTTTTCCTAAAACACATGCTGACGATAATGCCACCTCCTTTTTTCCAAAGCAGGATTATTTGTTTTGAATTGAATTCAATGAACAGGCATGTTTGACAACTTAATCTTTGTGGCACACACAAAATTTCATGTTAAATATAAAATGATTATAATGCACACATAATACATCATCTAATTTCTCGATGCTTTGTAATGTAGTCCACATGTATTTATAAGTTGTTGTTGTTGTTTTTTTGGTTACTGCGGATGCACTTGGTTTGAGCAGGATTTATTTAATTTTTTCCCCAAAAATGCTATATTAATAGAAACGCATACATGAACTGTTGGTGCTCTGTGCATTCAGGGGTGAAGCCGTATGCTTGCTCGATGTGTGACATGAGGTTTTTTCAGCGTTACCACCTCCAGAGACACAGCCTCACTCATACGGGTATGTGTCATCTCAAACCCCTGCCTTTTTGTAGTTAATGTTAGTTTTCTGCATGCTAAATGACTTTTAATTCAATTTTAAGCAACAACCATTTTATGCTTCCTTGACACTTGAAAGCATAAAACGGACATTATTATATTTCTCTATTTCACAGTTTAAATTCAGAGTCGTCAACATTTATTAATTTAATGATAGTGCTTCATGAAGGTCTTACTTTGTACCTGATAAATACGCAGTATATTTGTCATCAAAGGCATCATGTCACTGATTCACTAATAGCAGCCTGTCATGTTGCTCCATATTCACCATTCCCAGAAACTGCTTATTAATTATTATTATTATTATTGAATTGCTGATAATTTATAGATATTTCCACTTTTAAGTGAATCTTTCTCTAACCCACTCCTTAGGTACTGTTCAAATAAATTCATTAGGAGACTAGATTAACATGAATTTACATTAAGTGCCTCATTTCTGACATTGCGTTCTGCCACATAGTTTAAAGGAATGGACAGGGTTCATTATGCAGGTCTATCGTGAGCATTTGTGTTTTTTTGACCAAGCAATTTTTGGTCTTATAATATTGCAAGTGGTGTAATAAATGTAAAATTTAATGTCAGCATGCAGAAAAAAAAAAAAAAATGCTCTACATTTTTTTTAAACGGCATTAAAATTTTTTTTTTTTTTGCTTTGAATGTTGTATAAAGACATTCACTCACTAAAATTGACTCTGCATTTAGGGGTGAAGCCGTATGCTTGCTCGATGTGCGACATGCGGTTTTTCCAACGTTACCACTTGGAAAGACACAGCCTGACTCATACTGGTATGTGTCCGCTCACTGTACCCCTGATTTATACCCAGTATCCCTTAATTGGAACTAAAGTTTGTATATATTTTGTGCTTGAGGTGTTTAGGGGAAGAAAGAAAAACTATGAGATAATTGACTTATTCAAATTAATGGCCAAAATGTATAATGCATTTTTTGAATAGGATCTGTTACTTTTGAAATATTTATTAGCCATATCCTGCATCATATAATATTTGCATCAAAATCAAATTAAAAAATGTTCACCCGTTTAATTTACTGCTCTTGGGTGCGAGTTTTGCAAGACTCACTTCACGCTTGTGTGTAGTATCAGGTTTCACAATATCTGTGTAGGTGTTCCTGCCTTATGTTTCTGTGGATGCGCTTTTGTGTTTAAGTTTATTTACATTCATTTAAGTGTTAAACATAATCGATAAAAAAAAAAAACTGTAGTAGTTTCTTTTTACCAGTTTCAATGATCAGTCGTATTTATTCTCCAAGTAGGTAGAACATAACCTCAAGTCTCAAACTACCGTATTGATCCGAATAGAAGACGACCCCCCAAAAGGCTTTTTGAAAACCAAATCTTGTTTTGTTTTTTTCTCTCTGTAAAACACATTTTTTCTTAAATTATTTTCATATTGCATATTTTTCCTATTTTAATTTTTGTTTTGAAAGTATGGTAAATACTGGAAAAATGTACCAACAATGACATTGAAAAATATACACTTTTTGATATACCATAAAAATAACAGGTAGCCCACCTGAATCATAGGCCTATAACATTTAGGCTACCCATCTCATAGTAGCCTACCAAAATTGTATTAACAGTAGAAGTGGAATCTTATTGTAGTCTTCAAATCTGGGTACTGTCTTATGTTTTAAAATCACTTACAGAGGAAGTTTGGTCTCATCAGGCTAACATGACAGTCACGACTGGTGCCGCTGTAAGCGTTTCTTTTTCTTTTGTTTTCACTCTCGATCTTTACAGCACACATTACATTACATATTTCATGGCTCACTCGTTTTATGCGTTTTTGGCACCACCTGTTGTTGTGGGTGTATTATTGACATGTCAAAGTCTAGACCCCGAATATAAGACGACGGCGTTTTTTCAGATGTATTTCCAAGAAAAAAAAACATCGTCTTATATTCGGGTCAATACGGTAGGTTTCTGATTTTTAAAACCAAAACCCCAGTGTGCCACTTTACAATCAAGTAGTTTTTTATTCCGGATTAAACTCTACAAACTCGAGTTTGTATGGAGTCATATACTTTATTTCTAAGCATGAATATACTCTCTATTTAAGATTTGACGTGGGAACCCATATGACTATCAGTCTCGATCCTTTCATGTCAGAATCAGTGTTTCAGAATCTTTGTCGATGTTTTGTGTTGTGGCATGCTGTGAGAATGAAGATGTGGGGTGCTTCAATAAAGACTCTTTATCTCTGTTAGGAGAGAAGCCGTTTGCTTGTGACATGTGTGACATGAGGTTCATTCAGAGGTACCATCTGGAGAGACACAAGCGTGTTCACAGTGGTGAAAAGCCTTACCAGTGTGAGCGCTGCCAGCAGGTAAGAACACGCTTTATAACACAGGGGTTTTAAGATATAAGACAACACCCATGATCATTCATTAGCCCTGTTCACACCGCAATACACTTGAAGCAACAAAGAGGCATTCATTTCCAAGAGCTGCCGATTTCCAGCGACCGAAACTGTCGCTATGTGACTGTGTCCATTTGAAAAAGTTGAACGATATTCAACTTAATATAATTATGCATTGAAGTCAGCAGAGCACACGTGATCTTTGTCCCGTCACATGCTGTAGTGAAATGTTGGAAAGATGGAGAATGACGGAGTATGTAGTTGTTATAAGTTTTTATATTAAATCAAGTCACTGCAAAGATATTGCCAGGTGTTCGTCAGGGGAAAAAAAAATTGGCTTGAGAGTTTTGTCTTCTATTTTATAATCTAAAAAGGAGTCATCTCATGTCTAATGTACCGCTAGAAGCAGACATATTCAAGCCACAGAGCCACTTTTGCTACATCGGTTCAGCTGGCATACAATTGTCCCTCTAGAATGTAAATTTAGTGGAAAGAAAACTGATTTGATGTTAACAACATGTAATATTTACTCACCCACGTGTTGTTCCAAAACCCAATCTTCGAAACTAAAATGATGATTTTTATTTAAACCTGAGTGGTTTCCGTTCCTCCATTTAAAGTCCAAGTAACCAAAACTTAAAACGACATGAGGGAAATGGAATGAAATTTAAAATATTTTTAATATTTTTTAATATTTTTAATTTTTAGTGTAAAATATATTTTAATACAATGTCCAATTTTAAAGACATTTTTGAAAAGGTCTTTCCCTGAAGAATTTTTAGCATTGATCAAATTATGATATTGTTAATATTGCCATGAATATAGCCATTGTTGCTGATATGGTGTTAAAACATAAATAAACAAACAACATGAGGGTGAGTAAATGATGACTAAATAATTTTTGAGTTAAAGTGATAGTTCACCCAAAAATGAAAATTCTGTCATTACTCACCCTCAAGTCGTTCCAAACCCATAAGGCCTTCGTTCATCTTCGGAACACACATTAAGATATTTTTGATGAAATGTGAGAGCTTTCTGACCCTCCCCTGTGGGTTTTCTAAATTAGAAGCATCATTTCAACCCAGCAGCCACTGTAGCCAACTGCAAATGGAATACACTTGGAAATGAAATTAATTTCCAGTTTGTCATTTAGGTTTTTCATTAAATGAACTCAGAAGAATAATCATTGAGGTGAAATCAAAAGTGTGTAAATGCACCAGTTGAACACTTCCACTAACTTCTCCGTTTTTCACCTCAAGAACTTCTCACGGACAGACAGACTGTTGAGACACCGGCGATTGTGTCAGGGTCGCGGCGTGGCAAAAGTCGAGGCCCAGCCTTGTTCTTTCACCCAGGAGCCTCCCGCAGCCCCTCCGTCCACGTGGAGTCCTCTACATCCCGCCCCGGGCCGACTCGCTGTCTGACACCGTACTCTTTAGTCAAGCCCTGAGACGACAGCACACCCAGACCTCTCTCCGAGCCACTGGCACTGTGGCTCCACCTGCTGACAGAGAGATGCGCTACAGACAGGATGAGGGGAAATTCTCCTCTTTTGTTTCTTTATTCAGAAACAAATAAGGTTCTCTTTTGATCATTGAGGGTTGTTTTATACTTTTTGGTAATATATTATAGGGCTAGAAGGGGTTTTATGGTACTTTTAAGAGGTGAAGAACAAAAAACACCTAACATGGGAATTTCATGTTACTAACCAAAAAAACAAAAGGTACAACCCATCATCTATCGACTGACACCTATTGATACACACTTCATGTAAGATGTAACAGCATTGTGTGATTAAAATCAGCATCATGTGTGATGTATAGGCCTGCTGTAAAGTGCTAAGGGTTAGTACCCTACTGTCCTGAGGACTCAGGTAATGTCCTACTACCATCGCGAGATCTGTTTGCAACACTGTACCCATGTGTAACCATATGGAAATGCACAGTGCGCTTCCATGTATTAATACATTAAGCATTCACAGGCTTTTTCTCAATGATACATGTTTGATCTGATATTGTAACTATGTATGACTTTGAAAGATGTGTATATTACTATGTGTAACAGCTGGTTTGTTCTGTTATTGCCATGAGCTGGTGGAAATGACACCACCAGTTGAGTTCTGCTCACTTAATGACTGGCAAGACCTGTCAAGGCCATGTTTTGTGGATCATTGGTCCTCGCAATCATAAATTTTGCTTCAAGAAAATGAGGTCTGTTTTAATTTTTTCATCGATACAGTATTTTTTATGAATATTTCACTGATATTCTTATTACCATGATGAAAAATAGTGTTTTTGAATATACATTAACACGATATATTTAATTTTGTCCTAGTGGCTTTATTTGGGCAATAGGAGCCATCAATAACAGCCATTATTGAGAATTACAAAACAACTCAAAAGTAAGATGTTTGGTTGCATTACGTAATGAGAATTGAAGAGGAGTAAAATCTGACAGATTATCAGTGCCTAAAAATAGGCTTCATTTTCTGTATGCTAAAGGTATTTTGTTCCCCCTTCCTGATTTTGGAGTGATATATGGCTGAGATATGTTTTTGTGAGATTCATTATGGAGTATTGACTACACTGTTAATGCATCTACATGGTAAATGACGCAATGAAAACATCCAAAAGTCCCACAATTTCATGTACAGATTTATATGTGCAACATATAATAAGATCTTGTGGCCTTAGGATGTGTTCATGTGTATTTTGTTTTGTACTTTTTTTTTTTTTTTTTTACACAATAATTATATACATTATTATTTTACTGAAATATTGACATGAGGACAGATAGTCTGCCTGTTGTTTTCTTTCCAAAGTCATTTTAACATTATATTGCCTTGTGTTCAAGCACAGCTGTGTTGAAATTTCTATTGATATAGATTTGTTGTTTTGTTGTAAGACTCCGTTGTAATATCTGAGATGGAAGTTTTAAAGTCGAGGTTTCCAGTGTGATATAGCAGTGTTGTCTTATGCATAGGTTTACTCTAATGTGAATCTGCATATGCAATGCCTTCAGTACACGTGGGCCAGATGACAAGGGCAGAGAGCTGATGTTATTGTTGCGCCAAATGATATTGTACCTGTCAGTTTATTAACTTCTCATTCTATTGTTAACATGATATCTACTGTTTGACGAGAGTCTCGTCTGTTTTTTTGTAAGAGCTGATGGACAACTAGGGATCGAATTGGGCATTTCCTTGCATCAGAATGCTTTCTGGTGAGAATATCTGGCAACTACAAAGAGAGTATATCTTTAGAGGGATGTCTGCTGTTTATTGACAAAAGATTGCTGCATTTCTATGTAATGACTGAATATTTTTCTTTGTAATGTTACATGTTTATATACTGTAACTGAATTGGTTAAAACTTTTAGTTCTATAGTAACAAACTTTGTGTATTTTAAGGATCTTTTTATGCTAATATAATTTTAAAACACTGGAGAGAAACGTGTGAAATGATCATCTATATACATATACAGTTGGATATTGCATATACACACACACATAATTAGTCTGTAGTTACTTATCAAAGCATCTCTCCAAAGTGTTGGGAACAATATTGCAATTTGTATACTCGGATATCCGAATTAAAAAGAAAGAAGCAATAGAAGTCATACCTGTAAATTATTTTAGGCATTTACTTGGACAGAGAAAGAGATCATCAGTAGTTGTTAAAGCATCACGTTTTTTTTTTCTTCTTCTTCCTGCATGATATTGCAGATACTGATTTAATGACTTCACTGAATTCCTTATCTTCAGCTGAGGGTGTTTTCCAAAAAAACTTCTGATAGCAAAAGAAACACGTTTTGTTAAGTTTTCAGACACTTCAGTAACATTTAATTGTTTTTGTGAGGAGACAGAGAGTTGCTTACTTTATGCATAAATAAAATACTAAATAAAATGTGTGGTTTTCACATGAGTATTCAATTTTAATTCAGGATTATTTTTGCAGAAATAGTGCTAGAATTAAATTAAAATCTGAAAAGTATTTTTCTCAAAAATGAAATATTGTACACTTTTTCCTAGTTTATTTTTAACTGGGAAACATCAAGATTAAGGGATACTTTAAATATTTTAGGTATTACAAAATTTTTCACAATATTTGTGCATTACAAATAATAATAAATAAATAATTGACAATTATTGGGTTCCAAGCACCAATGGCTTAAGTGGATGATCACGTGATTCAACTGAAGTGTATCTTTTCAAATATAATGTGTTTTTTCCAACAAGGTACTCATATCAAAAGGGGCAACTGACTTCCAAATGGAATCACTCCCACTTACTGTTAGACTGAAACAAACATTTAAAAAAAATACATTTACATGAACTGCATGTTAGGATGCCATAGGTCAATTTCAAATGACAGCCCTCAGGCCACACACCTCACTGCAGTAACAAAACACAGACTGACTCCATTAAACAAAGACAAGTACAAGTAAAGCACATTTATGCTGGTGGCCAGCACCATTACCCTTAGGGGAGGGACAAATTCACAACATTTAACATTTTCCCACAAACATAAGATCTAAGGGAAACATTTGATCCTAACATTCAAAATAAACGAACTACTATCTTTTGCAATAAAATAAATAATTTACAGTATATTGAACCAGAAAATATAACAGGAGCAACTTGGCCACATTGTCCCTGAAACAACCATTCTATATTAACTATTGGTACATTCCCAAACTTAGCAGAACAAAGAATTTTCACTACTATTTCCCCATCTGGATTTATAGGCTAAGGAACAGACAACACTGCTCAAGGACCAAAGGTATTTAATTAATTTTGCTGTACAACTTACAAATCATCATAAACAAATTACAACCTCAAAATCTTGTCAGTAAAACAGTGTTTATGTGTGTGAGTGTATTCTTAAAAACTCAAGTCCAAGTTAAATTTGCGGGTCGCACTCCTCCCCACCTCTGCAGAAAGTCTGCAGTGGCATTACTCTTACTTGGTACATATTGGATACTAAACCAATAAGGTTGCATAGATAAGTACCCTCAAGTAATTTGTGCATTAGAGTCCTTCATATGCTCCGTTCATTGCAACAGCCGATGATCTGTTTCTTTTTTTTAAGATTTCTTTTTTGAGTTTTTGCCTTTTTATTTTGATAGGACAGTGTTTAGACAGGAAGCGAAGTGGGAAAGAGAGAGGGGAACAGGATCGGGAAAGGTCCGCAAGCTGGGACTCGAACTCGGGATGCCCTCATGTTCTTCACCAGGCGTTTACACAGATACACACAGGAGTGTTTGAAAGCCATGTTTATCAGCAGATGTCTATGAGCAAATATATTAGGGATCCGCTGACAGATCCACTGATAGACGCAGCTTTCAAACGCTCCTGTATGTATCTGTGTAAGCACTCGGTGAAGAGTATGAAATCTAATGATCATTGTAGCCACAAACATGTCTGTTGAGCATGTGAATGCAATGGTCAATCAGAGGTGTTTAAGAATCCTCTCAACAGTGCTCAAAATACTTGTCTGGGCTAGCTGAGTCATGCTCTTCAGCTTCTCCCTCATCTGGAGAACATATAAAAGAATGTGTTGAGTTACTGAGTCCTCCTGACCTCCCATCCAGCTCTCCTTTAATAGGGACAATGGAACTCGTACCTGATGGCATATAACAATTCAAAAGGTGAAAAACAGGTAGAAGACTGAGGGACCTCCCTATAGGCAAATAAGAAGTAAGGAATCCATTGATTACAGTCGGCTCCAGATTCACATACTTCCGAAACATTTGTGCAGGTCCTTGATGGAGAGCTGCACCCTTTGACCAAAGATGTACCTGGGTGCCACAGTCAGCAGCTCTTTTGGTGCATCTCTCAGACTGGACCTTCCTGGTCCTCCTCCATGTACGATGGCAGCACTGGATAAACGCCTGGACTGAGGGGGCAACAGTTTAAGCACCCTTGGATAGGAACAATGGGGATTGATATAATTTACAACACATGAGTGGGGACAGCTTGGATAAAAAACACCAGTAAGGAGTTGTTTGAGCATATCCCACCCAAGTAAGCTGCTTCTAGGAGGAAGGATTGTGGGAGACCAAACATCAGAGCATCCACTCAAGAACCTGTTTGGCACATATGGTCTGACAGTTCATCTGTGGATGGAATTCTGGCAGATAGACTGGAGAATTCCCTTCAAAAGTGGGTAACAAACTGGGGCATCTGTCAGAGACCACATCCTCCGGAAGACCGTGAATCTGGAAGACATGGTCATTGACCACCTGGGCCATCTCCCTACACATCTCCGTTGTTGTTGTGGATAGGGTCTATAAACAACTCTATTCATTTATACTGTTATCAGCACATGTTGAAGTAGATTCGTCTCTTGTCTCTGAGATAATATGCGCTGTTAATGCAGCGTTAGAAAACTCTGTCAGTTTTTTTTACTTTCACTTTCTGTATGACTGAAGTTAAGACGTTCACTGGCATAAATATTGCGCAAAGTTTGCACGTTGCTTGTGTGATATCCATTGGCTCGCCTTCATGGTTTAAAACTACATGAATACATGAAAGAGGAATCAATTCGGTATGCCGCACTGTCTGAAACACGTCTCTATGCTTGTGCGCGCTTCGGGTGTGTGCGTACAGCGCGCAAGTTTCTTCTTGTGGTTTTAACTAGATTGAACGTGTAAATTGGCAAATTAATCTGCGAATCACATGCCGAACGGTGGGGTCTGGACCTGGTCCGTATATCACGGATCAACTGCGATCTGTTTAAGCCCTATGACAGATCAGAGCAATCTTTTATTTACTAATTTAACCATCGTCAAATTGCTACTCGATATCAATCGCATACAACGAAAATAAAGAGTGATTAGAAAAATCATTTACACACAATAAATAACAGAGCGTCATATCTATACACATTTTCCCCAGAACTTTCTCGCGACCCGGTAGGAATTCTTCCACGGCCCGGTAGTGGGTCGCGACCCGGTGGTTGGGG
This sequence comes from Onychostoma macrolepis, assembly GCF_012432095.1. Classification (NCBI taxonomy): domain Eukaryota; kingdom Metazoa; phylum Chordata; class Actinopteri; order Cypriniformes; family Cyprinidae; genus Onychostoma; species Onychostoma macrolepis. Next base: position 4,508,359 of record NC_081165.1, read on the forward strand.
ACCTCTGGATTAGAGGACTTGTTTTGAGTGCACACATTGCACACCCCAACAAACTAACAGATGCCATGGCCTGCCACCAAAAGCACCACAAGCCAGCAACCTCCTTATCCCAGGACAATGCATTAGCTTGGAGGCATGACCCCACTAAAGAATGGCAGTGTGGACTACAGCAGGCATGAATAGCAGAGCCGCCAGGAATTCCCCTGGCACCTGGCTAATGTCAGGTGACAGCCCCGATCACATGCCCTTAGGCACCCAAAATGGTATCTGGAGGAACACCTAAAAGAACAAAGCCCAACGAGCCTACCTGGAATTCAGCCATTTGGTAGACTGAATGTATTTCTGATTTCTGTGGTCGGACATCACTCTCCAAAAGCTACTGATGTAACTTATAAGGGTATTCTCAGGAAAGAACCACTCTGACACCCATTCCTGATGTGTCCACCTCTGCCACAAACTGTCATTTAGGATCAAAATCAAACCGTTGGCCTAATCAAAATAGTATTGTGGTAAACAACAAAATTTGAGATGAGGGACTGGAGATGCAAGACAAGTAACATGACAAGAAAGTCTCCAATACAGGATAGTGTCATTTGTCCAGTGACTGTGAGGGTTATGTGAGGAAAGTCAGGGGTGACCCAAAACAATAGGGATACAGAGGGAGTTAAATAAATAGAAGTTTAGGTCTTTACTGTGATTCCCTGAAGTGACCAGACTCGTTTGGCAGGCGATTTGTGAAACTCTCACTCTAACTGGTGATCATTGAGGGAATGAGCTGTGAGGGAAGGATAAAGATCTTGAATGGGTTAGAAACCTGTGACAAGCCCAGTTAGCATTATGAAATTCCCCTCCACCCCTGAGGCAACGAGCAGAACATTTCACAGAAGATCCACTGATCAGGACTGAAACAGGAAAGAGGGTGCAAGAACCCACCGAGGGGGAGATAGAGATGCTTCCCAACAGCATCCCCCACATTACTGACAGGAGGTGGCTTTGACTGAGCATACATAAGTGATGTGACCTTGACTACTTTGACTACTGCTGTAAAGAAAGAGACCCTTTGTTACTCAACGTTGATTTTCTTCACCTGAGAAGTGCATCCTCCCCACCTGCATGGGTTCTGGCTCATCAGGTGGATCAGGCACGTGGGAAGCGACAGGTGAAGGGTATGAATAGCAAGCTCGATGATGTCCAGGGGGTTGGGGGCATAGATCTCATCTGTGACCTCAATGAGCCAAGCTGCCAATACCGCTGGATTCCATTCACCCGTCATCTGCAACCAATGGCATAATCCGCCCCCAACCTTCTGCTTTGATGAAGCGCTGCCAGTTGTCAAGAAGTCTCCTTACCGAAGACTGACTAGCCAAAGACATTGATCATCTTGGGCTTGTGCTCATGTAAATCCTCACAGCACGGCACCTATGAATCCCACACAGCAGCACCCCAGTCACGAGCTCGCCCGGCTCGGAGTGAGATAACGTAAGCCACTCTTGACCGGTTGTGCGGGTGAGAACACCACCTCATACTGAATAATGAAGGAGCGACAATTATTAGGTTCACCAGCATATACAGGCAGATTATTGATGCATGGCTCGAGACTATCTGGCAGATGCCTAGTAGTCCGGGCACTGGCAGAATGGCATCCTGGTCGGTTAAGTCAAACTGACTCAATTGACCCAAGAGGTGTGTGACCCACGCAACTAGATCATCCAGTGAGACAGGCATTAGAGAGTTTCTCCTCATGAAGACATAGCATAGCTCCCTGAAGCTCAACAGCAACGTGAAACAGGGATCCCTGTGCCGAGTCCATAGCTGGCTAGTGTGTGATGTCAAGTTTTCTGGAAGGAAGGACTCGAACGCAAAATATATGCTTTATATTAAGTCAAGCTCAAAAACTGGTGGTGAGTTTAGTTTAGTTTCGTTTATTTATGTAGCACATTCAATAACGCCAGAGCCAATCAAAGTGCTCCACAGGCAGATTAAATTAAAAGACTAGCAATGAAACAAATAACAAAACAATATGCACTATTACGCAACAATAAATTCACACAAAACAAAACAAAGAAAGATCAAGCAAAGATTTAAAACCGAAATGGCAGATCTTAAGTACAAAGGCAAGTTATTGCACAACTGGGGTTCTGCCACCAAAAATGCACAATCCTCCTTTAGTTTTAAGCATATCTTAGGTACCGACAGCAACAGGGTATTTGATAACCTTAAAGGCCTATTAGTCTGATGGTAAGAAAGAAAATCAGATAAGTAGTGTGGAGCTAAACCATCAAGACACTTTTTAAACAAACAGTAATAACTTAAACTGGGTAGTATAGAACTCAATGCAAACTATCCAGAACAGGAGTGATAATTTGCCTCTTTCTAGTTCCTGTCAAAAGTCTGGCCGAGGTGAAGGGGTTGATTTCCAGTCCCCTCCTCTTCTAGTATATAATGAATAAGTAATATTAGTTTTCTTGAAACTAGTGTATCAATTCTGGTATGTACGTTAAAAGCAATGTCTGTATTTGATATCTGAGAGGTGAGAGAGGGTCTGACTATGGAGTGCAGTAACAGTGGTTACTTATTTAGCCCGGCTTCCAGAGAATATGCTGGATATAATTCATCTGAATCATTATATAATCAAATGTTATATTTCATAGAAAGAGAGTTGTAGATCAAACTTTGTTCTTATTCATTTTAGCACACAATGCATGTTCTGAATATCTTATCACTGAATGTGAATGGCCTAAATTCTCCTATTAAGCGTACCCGGATATTAGAATATTTGCACCGTAAATCGATTTCCTGTGCCCTGATACAAGAGTCTCATTTAAAACAATGCGATGTGGCACGTTTTCAAAACAAGTATTACAAACTGGTAGCCTTCTCTTGTGCTCGTAATAAAACTAAGGGGTTGCTTATCTTAGTTGATAGGAAGTTACATTTAACTATTGAACATACCGGGAATGATGATGAAGGTAGATTTGTTTTTATACGCTGTAAAATACATAATGACAGGTTAGCATTGGTCTCCATTTACTGCCCGAATGAGGCAGACAGTGCATTTTTCACAAATATTTCCAGTGTATTACTTGAGCAGATGGATTGTCCTTTAGTGATGGGTGGTGATTTTAATGCTGTTTTAAATCCTGCACTGGATAAATCTTACCCTGACACTACCGCTAACCCATCCTCTAAGTTATTGAATAAATGTATCACTGAACTTAATGTAATCGATCTTTGGAGAATCCAGAATACTACATTTAAGGACTTATTTTTTTTCTTTCTAAAAAGGATGGAACGTCTGATGGGAGGACCTTTCAAATTTTGTAACAACACACCCTTATGGCACAACTTTAATTTTTTATGTTGAAATTGGCCATTTGTCCAGCCCTCTTGGTCTACATTGGGCAGAAACGCATGCGGTGACTTATATGATAACCAGAGACTCTGGTCACTAAGTTGTGTTTACCAGCATCATCATATTTTGTCTTTTTTCAGTTACGTTCTGCTCTCAAGGCCCATGGAGTTCCCTGGGCATCCCCTATTTCCTCTCATCCTATGTGGGATTGGATCACACCACCCTCTGGTCGGCCATCTGTTTCTTTAATACATAGTGAACTTAATGATCACACTGCAAAGTTTCTTTCTATTAAATCTATCTGGAATCGTGAATTAACAGATTTTGATTTATCGGTCGACTGGGAGAGGGTGTGGTCTAATTTAATCTTAACTTCTAAAAACTTGGCTCATCGTCTTATCCATTTCAAAGTCATCCATTGAGCATACATAACTCCTTACAAGAGGTTTAAAATGAAACTGCAATCGACCTATAACTGTCATATCTGTACCACTGTATCAGCAGGTAATTTTCTACACATGTTTTGGGAATGTTCAATTGTGGTCGGTCTGTGGACTTTGTGTGGATTCTGTTTTGTCCTTTTTGCTGCAAATTGAAGTTGAAATTGTTATGGTGTGTCTGTTGGTCCCCCCTCCCTGTTGTTTGTTTGTGTGGATGTTGTTTTGTTGATAAAAAAAAAAACAATTCTGCAAAGAAGAGTTGGCCAAAATTCCTCCACAGCGATGCGAACGACTCATTGCCAGTTATCGCAAACGCTTGACTGCAGTTGTTGCTGCAAAGGGTGGAACAACCAGTTATTATACAAACCCGATTCCAAAAAAGTTGGGACAAATTGTGAATAAAAACAGAATGCAATGATGTGGAAGTGAATAATGTATAAAATGTATAATTTTAAGGGAAAAATAAGTTGATTTTAAATTTCATGGCATCACACATCTCAAAAAAGTTGGGGCAAGGCCATGTTTACCACTGTGTGGCATCCCCTCTTCTTTTTATAACAGTCTGCAAACATCTGGGGACTGAGGAGACAAGTTGCTCAAGTTTAGGAATAGGAATGTTGTCCCATTCTTGTCTAATACAGGCTTCTAGTTGCTCAACGGTCTTAGGTCTTCTTTGTAGCATCTTCCTCTTTATGATGCGCCAAATGTTTTCTATGGGTGAAAGATCTGGACTGCAGGCTGGCCATTTCAGTACCCGGATCCTTCTTCTACGCAGCCATGATGTTGTAATTGATGCAGTATGTGGTCTGGCATTGTCATGTTGGAAAATGCAAGGTCTTCCCTGAAAGAGACGACGTCTGGATGGGAGCATATGTTGTTCTAGAACTTGGATATACCTTTCAACATTGATGGTGCCTTTCCAGATGTGTAAGCTGCCCATGCCACACGCACTCATGCAACCCCATACCATCAGAGATGCAGGCTTCTGATCTGAGCACTGATAACAACTTGGGTTGTCCTTGTCCTCTTTAGTCCGGATGACATGGCGTCCCAGTTTTCCAAAAAGAACTTCAAATTTTGATTCGTCTGACCATAGAACACTTTTCCACTTTGAAACAGTCCATTTTAAATGAGCCTTGGCCTACAGGACACGACAGCGCTTCTGGACCATGTTCACATATGGCTTCCTTTTTGCATGATAGAGCTTTAATTGGCATCTGCAGATGGCATGGCGGATTGTGTTTACCGACAGTGGTTTCTGGAAGTATTCCTGGGCCCATTTAGTAATGTCAATGACAGAATCATGCCGATGAGTGATTGAGCAGTGTCGTCTTCGGGCCCGAAGACCACAGGCATTCAACAAAGGTCTTAGGCCTTGTCCCTTACACACACTGTATACAATGCACTGTAGATGATGATAACTTCAAACTCTTTGCAATTTTTATCTGAGAAACTCCTTTCTGATATTGCTCCACTATTTTTCGCCGCAGCATTGGGGGAATTGGTTATCCTCTTCCCATCTTGACTTCTGAGAGACACTGCCACTCTGAGAGGCTCTTTTTATACCCAACCATGTTGCCAATTGACCTAATAAGTTGCAAATTGGTCCTCCAGCTGTTCCTTATATGTACATTTAACTTTTCCGGCCTCTTATTGCTACCTGTCCCAACTTTTTTGGAATGTGTAGCTCTCATGAAATCCAAAATGAGCCAATATTTGGCATGACATTTCAAAATGTCTCACTTTCAACATTTGATATGTTATCTATATTCTATTGTGAATAAAATATAAGTTTATTAGATTTGTAAATTATTGCATTCCTTTTTTATTCACGATTTGTACAGTGTCCCAACTTTTTTGGAATCGGGTTTGTATTTAAGAGGCAATTACTTTTTCACATAGTGTCAGGCAGGTTTGGACAGCTTTTTCCCTTAATAAATGAAATCATTATTTCAAAACTGCATTTTGTATTTACTCGGGTTATCTTTGTGTAATTTGTTTGATGATCTGAATCATTCAAGTGTGACAAATATGCAAAAAAAGGAAAAAGAAAAAAAAAAAAAAACAGGAAGGGGGCAGAAACTTTTTCACACCACTGTATATCCACTAACTCTTATGTGTGCTTAATATTTATGATTATTTTTAGGGTTTACAGCACCATTAGTTGCTATATGTTAAACAGTGAATCATGTGTAGAAGTTTGTATAAATGCTCTATGTGAATGTTTTATTCTGTTGCAGTGATGTGCTACAGCTCAACCTTGAAGGGCAACCTATTGCCTATGTATTTGCCAAGTGTTGTTTAGGAATATGATAGGCATGTGACTATGTCCAAGGAACAGTCTCTAGGAGAATCAACAGTTGTCCAGATGAGAAGTGCCCTCACAAGATTTATGACCACTTATGACCCTTACGATAGTTGCTTATGAATAGAACTTATAACTCAAAGATATTGTCTTAAATAACCACATTTGTGTAAATAATAATAATAAAAATAAAAAACATAATTTTTGGATGTTGCTAGAATTATCTGTTCTGTTAACTTATTAGAACCTGTAAAAATTACATCAAATGATCTGTAAGACTATAAGTAGTGATTCTGTATTCTGTTAGTTTGAGACTTAATTCCCCTACAGTGGCATCTGGAGGCAAGATAAACAAGATTAAGTGACCCCTAAATACAATGAGATGCAGTAGTCTAGTTTGATTTTAAAAAATGCATGAATAACACATATACTGTATAACGCATGAATAAATGCAAGTCCCTATATGGAAGGAAAGTAACTTTTGTAATCATCTTAAGGTGAAAAAATGCTGATGTTACATTTACATTGACATTGAATCATTTAGCAGATGATTTTATCCAAAGTGACTAACAAATGAGGAGAACAATAGAAGCAATGAGACCAACGAGAGACCAACAGTATACAAGTGCTGTGACAATTCTGTTAGTCTAGCACAGTACACATAGCAAGGTGTTTTGTTTGTTTAATAAATTAGACCAAAATGAATAGAATAGAATAGAATAGAATAGAATAGAATAGAATAGAATAGAATAGAATAGAATAGAATAGAATAGAATAGAATAAACCTAAAATACTATGTGGAGGATGCAAAATAATTTAATAATTATTATATGACCGCGTGGTGAACCTATGAACCAAACTCATATTTAAACATGGTCTCTATGCTGTGTACACATATCTATCCTTACAAGTACAATTTTGGCTGTTATTTGTGTCCCCTTCAAAAATTGCTCTAGAGGAATTTTGTTTATTGTCCCCCCTACTGTTAATTAAAATTTACGCCCTTGCATGAGAGTGATTTTGTGCCTCTTTGGGATGGCACCATGAGGCGTCATTCACTTGCGGAATGCAAGCTTCTGGAGGGCATGTAAGTCTGAACTAGCGAGTTTAGGTATATTGGTGCAGCGCCAGAGGTTGTCTGCAAACATCAGTACCTTGAATTTGATGCGAGCGGCTATTGGCAGCCAGTGCAAGCTGATGAAGAGAGGTGTGATGTAACAACTGAGTTTATTTGTTTATCAAATTTGAGTGCCAGGTCAAAAATGACCCTAAATGTCTGGCATGAGTGCTTACAGTGTTAGTTACAGGACCAAAGGTTTTAGAGAGGATGTTGGCATATTCAGGAGAACCAAAAAATTAACCCTTCATTCTTCACTGAAAAAAATTATACTAATAGATATATTATCATCTGGTTTTACCGGAATATAAAGCTATATGTCATCTGCATAACAATAAAAAAATAATAATAATAATAAATTGGCTAATGGAAGGAGATAGAGGGAAAACAAAACAAGGCCTAAGATGTAACCCTGCGGCACACCGCATGTACATGCCACAGAGGAGGTGAAGTTTTTATTTGGTACAGAAATATTTCTCCCCTTAAACAGACAGGCAAAGGTCAATACCAGGTAATTAGTTTGTGCAGCATCCAAATCCAAAGAGGAGAGCAGAGAGAAGAGGTGAAATAACATGAAGGTCAGGACCAAGCGAGCAGCTGTTCACCTGGGCAGATCGAGATCATAGACAGTGACAGGCAGTGATCGGTAACCGAGGATGTTAGTTTCACTAGTTCCAGAGAACCAAAACACAAATTGCCTTATTATAGCACCACCTAGTGTTGAACAGATGTGTGTCTGGGTACATTTGGGACCACCCTGACAAGTTTGGGGTCTCTTTGATTTGCAGTCTATAATATCCATACACTTTTAGGGAAGAAGAAGAAAATCGGTACAAATGCAGTTTCCAGCATCTTTTCAAGAACCTTTTTAAGAATTATTTTCAAAGAACCACTTAAAATTGTCTGCTTTCATTAGGTACAAATGTTTTAATTTTTTGCATTTACAGATTAACTAAAATCTGATAATGATGCCAATATTTTTTGTGCAAGCTATATTTGTAAAACTAAGTAAAAAAAGAAAAGAAAGAAAAAACATCAAAGGCATAGCAAGAATCACTGGAACATACATCAGAATAAAATGAGGGATTGTCATGTGACCTACAGCATCATCAGTGTTGGAGAGTAACTAGTTACATGCAATGGAATTACGTAATTTAATTATAAAATAAAAGTAATTGTAATCAGTTACAGTTACTGAGAAAAAAATGTGTAATTAAATTACAGTTACTTATGAAAATGTTAAGGGGGTTGCATCTGATCTACATCTTCATGTCATCCCAGATGGACGAAGGTGAGATCAGATCTGTGTGGAGCACTGGCTGTTATCAGACTCCTTGTGCAAACAACAATCTCACAGGATTATTACAGTTAATGGCAAAATGAATATTTGGAAATGTAAACTGATATTTCCTACTGACATACTACAGCAAACGATAGAAATAGCTGGCTTAAAACCAGGGCTCAAGACTTTTGCACAGTAGTATATTAATAGCTGACAAATGAGCAAAAACAGTATTTGGTAATACTTTATTTCGATAGTCCACTTTAGACATTCCACTAACAGTAAGTAACTTTGCAACTACATGTCAACTAGCAGTCATTAGAGTACTAGAAGACTGTCTGCTTAATAACTTCTAACACTTTATTTTGATGAGTCCACAACATACAACATACTGACTGTGAGAAACTTTGCAAGTATATGTCAACTTATTCTACTAACCCTAAACCTACCCTAACAGTCTACTCTGAGAGTTAGTAATTAATGAGAATTAGTTGACATGTAGTTGACATGTAGTTACAAAGTTACTTATAGTTAGTAGCAGTGGCGGCTGGTGGCAAATTTTCTAGGTGGGGTGCCACATCCAAAAATTTTAGCATACATCCCGATATGATTTATCCCAGTATAACAGAAAGAAAAGGATTAAGACATGAAACATTTTAAATAAAGAAAATTGTTTTACCAAATTTAAGATTGAGGCTGATTCTCACAAAACTATATTTTCTGCGAGCTTTTTTCAAGAAAAATGAAAACATTTCTCTATGGCTCTGAGAAGAGTGAAAGCTAGCATAACACTGTGATTGAATGTGAAAGGAAAAAAATCCCTCCCTTTCTCGCTTTGGTGGTGCGTCGCCCGATCGCCCTAATGGAGAAACCGCCCCTGGTTAGTAGAATGTCTAAAGTGGACTATCAAAATAAAGTGAAACCCAGTATTTAATCATAATGACAAACTAAAGATTCCCCTTGGGGAAAAAATAATAAGGGTAACACTTTATTTTGATGGTCCCTTTTGAACATTCTGTTGACACTAAGTAATGTTGCAACTACATGTCAATAAACTCTCATAAGAGTATTAGTAGACTGTCTGCTTCATATCTACTAACTCCTTATTGTGTTGGTCTCCCAACAGATATTCTACTGTCTATAAGTAACTTTGCAAGAACATGTCAACTTAATCTAACCCTAACCCTACCAGTCAACTAATACACTACTAACACTCTAACGAGAGTTAGTAGAAATGTAGGTGCAACATTACTTATAGTCAATAGAATGTGTTAAGGGGACCATCAAACTAAAGTGAAACCATAATAAGATAATAATTAATTTAATTTAATTTAATTAATAAATATTGGCAAAAAAAAAAAAAAATTGGCATGCATATATTAAAGGCAGAGGATATTAGAATATTCACTGACAAAATCAATTAAGGCTAAAGTATTTAGAAGTAGAAATGGAAGAGAAGAAATCATTTCTACAAGGTTATGGTTAGGGTGCACAAGACACAATAACACAACACATTTCTAATGAATAGGTTAATGCAGATAAATGTGATGCATGCAAAGGAAATGAAGAGCTGAGCATGTAGCCTACTAATAAACTGTAGGGAATTTAGGGAAGGAATAACTTCAAGCATATATTACCAAAACAGTAAGGAAATTGGCTATTAAATAATCAGTTGGAAGTTGTTAGGGCGTCAATTAATTAATACATTTTTATTTTTTTGCATTATACTGGCCTTATCAGTAGAATTTAACACGCTCCAACACAATAGGTGGCGGTATGCCCCTTGAACGCTGATCTTTAGCCCGCGATGAAAACCGAAGAAGAACGCGTCGCGCTGCAGCGGTTGCGCACACAGTCGAGGTCTGCTGTCAGTCACTGGGAGACCGCCATGTCCAAAGAGGTAAAAACTCTCAAAAATAGCATAATTGTAGCACATAGATTGCATTATAACTGCTAAGTATTTTGTAATTGTCATGGAGTCAAATGTAAAAGAATGAAATAGTTTAATTACAGAAATGAATTTTTGGTAAAAGCGCAAATTTCCTCGCGGCTTCGTCTCATTTCTTTGTTCGCTGCCGAGGCTCGTGAGCTAAAACGCAATTCTTTTGTTCTGAATGTGTTTCAGCCCTTCATTTTGCTTTCACCCGTGCTTTCCTAAGATCAGCGTTTCTTTGCGTAAATGTATTTTTCCATCGGCTTCTAAAAATATGCACTTTATTCGCGGTGGCGCTGTAGGCCGCACGTTTGCAGATGCGCTCCTGCATCACAGATCGATTTTATCGACACAATATGGGAAGTGCTTGATATTGATAAATTAACAAGGTAGTTCAGTTGCATCCTTTGCTTTAAAGAAACTTGTTTTTCAGTTCTTTGGTTTGTGTTTTTGCTGTACGGGTGCAGGGAGAACGCCGAGATAGCTCATTTTAAAAATGCTGTTTCTGTTTGAATGGGCAGATACATTTAGAGCTGTTTGTGTAACGTTGTCATTTAATGTATTTGTTTTAATGGTTTTATTTCTCACAGCAACAGACCCCCCGTGAGCCTGAGCAGCTCCGAAAGCTCTTTATCGGGGGCCTCAGTTTTGAGACAACAGATGAGAGTCTAAGGGCCCACTTCGAGCAATGGGGAACTCTTACAGACTGTGTGGTGAGTACATCTGCGTGCATTCACATGCTAATGAAGGAGAGCAGGCTCTGAAACCAGCTGCTTACGTCTTTTCTTTACCCCTGTCTGCTCACAGGTGATGAGGGACCCCAACACAAAGAGGTCGAGGGGTTTTGGGTTTGTGACCTATAGTTCGGTGAATGAGGTGGATGCGGCGATGGATGCTCGTCCGCACAAAGTGGACGGAAGAGCTGTTGAACCCAAGAGAGCAGTGTCTAGAGAAGTAAGTGTTCATTCTGAGAAACCTTACAATCAGCGTTCCCGTTTTTAATCAAATCAAATAACAATTTTTGTTGTGTATTATCTTTTTATCTAGTGATCCTTGTGAATGAATATTTTTTTGTATATTGCAATAATTGCTTATACGCTGATTTCAGGACTCTTGCAAACCAGGCGCTCACTCCACTGTTAAAAAAATGTTTGTGGGCGGGATCAAAGAAGACACGGATGAGGAACATCTGCGCGAGTATTTCGGCCAGTTTGGTAAAATTGACGAGGTGAACATCATGACTGAGAAGAACAGTGATAAGAGGAGGGGCTTCGCCTTCATAACATTTGATGACCATGACGCTGTTGACAGGATTGTCAGTAAGTGACTGCCACTCATGTGTCCACTATCTTTAGCAGTTTTAGACCCCAGTTACAAGTTGGCGTTTGTATTGCGATGCATCGTTTCTAACATATTTGCATCGGTAAAAAAATATTTATTTATATTTAATTATTAGTACATGTGATATACTTGTTATTTAGAAACTGACCAATAATTTGTGACCAATATTTTATATGTAGATTGATTTCTCCTCTCCAAGCTGTTTCTTAAGCGCGTTCTCTCATCATCGCTGCAACTTGAATATGACGTGTCACAACACTATGGAGACCGAGGCGTTAGAAGTCAGAAGGCACTTAATTTATGATTTTCTGTCTGTCTGAACCAAAGAAATAAAAGTTTTGATTAGTAATATGCATTGCTAAGGACTTCATTTGGACAACTTTAAAGGTGATTTTCTCAATATATTTTTATTTTTTATTTTTTTTTGCACCCTCAGGTTCCAGATTTTCAAATACTTGTATCTCGGCCAAATGTTGTCCTAACAAACCATACATCAGTGGAAAGCTTATTTATTCAGCTTTCAGATGATGTATAAATCACAACTTCGAAAAATTGACACTTAAGACTGGTTTTGTGGTCCAGGGTATGTATATATATATTAGGGATGGGCAATTTCTTATTTCAATCATCGATAGGTTTAAAAAACGATTAATCACATAATCAGGGGCGTGTGCGGGGGGCGGGGCATGGCCGTAATGGAGATAATGAAAATATCTGAAGGCTGTTATGAAAATGAATGTTAAAAATAAAAATGACATGAACACATGATTAGATTACGATTATGATGCAGCAATGTTATTAAAAAATAATAGCTGCCTGAGGTGAAGCTGACTTTATGCCAATAAACTGAAACCCGTTCTATGACGCTTCCTATGATATTAATCAGATAACTTAGACACATAACATTACATCTTGTATCTACACAAAAGGATGCAGTGAACTTTAAGTTACACGCTATAGCGAGAGAGAGTGATCCAGCCGTGATGTGCGCTGAAACAGTCAAGGACAGGATTTACTAAAGATTTCACATTCTATAAAGTTCTCATTATAATACTTATGTCATTAATGTTTATGGCAGATTTGTGTTATATTTTCATCTACATTATCAAGTGATTCCTAAAATTGCCTGCATGTTTTCGAAGCCATACGAAGTAAAAACATCTCTGTTGCATTATTATAGGATCGTTTTTTTTTTTTTTTTAAAGAAACATCTAAAAGAAATATGACCATCTCAAATAACTCAGTCAATATCGGGCGTTGCATTTGAGCATGAAACTAAATACTGGTAATATGCAGCGCATTCAGCTGCATGTAAATGCACGTTAACATCCCAACGCAATCCTATTAGATTAATCAGATGTGTATGTAGCTAACCCAGACATCACTGTGTGACTTCAAAGCCAAGCTTCTTTCTCTTCTCACGTCTATACTTTGAACCCCAAGTTGTTGCAAGCTAAACAATCAGAGCTCAGGGTGCCGCTCAAAGTGCTGCTATAACCAATCAGAATTTTTTTTTTCCCACGCTCATTGCTTCCATGATCGATCATTGCTGTTACGGCCTACTCGATCACTGATGCACATCCCTTATATATATATATTATTTATTTTTTTCCCCCCATTGCATCATATTGCATTGTGTTGTATCGAATCGGATCGTAATGGGGTGAATCGCATCACATAGCTGCTTCATATGTATCTTTAATGTATCGTATTATTGGCTATGTATCGAGATGTGTGTCGCATCGGCCTCAGTTATGGAGATGCACATCCCTAATATATATGTGTGTGTGTGTGTGTGTGTGTGTGTGTGTGTGTATATCTCTTTTAACACGGTCTTCATTTGTTTGTTTTTTTCATTTAACCCACAGTACAGAAATACCACACAGTGAATGGACACAACTGTGAAGTCAGGAAAGCTCTCTCCAGAGAGGAAATGAACAGGGTGTCAATGAATCAACGAGGTAAGAATTACACACAGAGCACAGACCTCAGGGAAAATAAAATGTGCCACAGCATTATTTTTATTTTAGCTGTCTTGATTTGTTGCATAGCTGTTTGATGTTTTGTACGAAAGGCCTGAACTAAAATAACCTTTTCATAAAACTCATCTTATAGGCGGAGAGGAGGAGGAGGAGGAGGAGGAGGAGGCGGTGGGGGAGGTGGTGGTGGTGGTGGAAACTTTGGCAGAGGTGGAGGATATGGAGGTACAATTTTGCATATTATGTTCTCATTTCTGTTTTGTAGTGGTCTATCGCAGAGATTCTCAGAGTCCGTACCTTACTAAACATAAAATTGAAAGATTATGCAGACATCCTCAAATGTGCATAATTGTATCAAACCCTAAGTGGTTAGATTATTCCTCCTTCATTTCACTTTGAACTATGCATATTTCATCATGGAATAATTGGAAATTATTATTTAGGTTGTAAGGGAAAATTCAGTAACACACTGACTGACCCACCTTTTTGAGAACTACTGGTCCACAGTGTTCCTTAAGAGTTATTCATTCTGAAATGTTTCTCCTGTTGTAGGTGGATATGGAGGAGGAAGAGGTGGTTACGGTGGAGGCGATGGATATAATGGCTACGGAGGGAATGGTATATATAAAGATTTTAAGAATGTGATTCACATTACACTTGACCATTCAACAGTGTTTCCATGATGGTGTTTATCTCCCATCTCTTTATCAGGTGGCTATGGTGGAGGCGGACCTAATTACAGTGGCAACCGTGGTTATGGAGGAAGCGGCGGAGGTGGTGGCGGATACGGAAACCAGGGTGGAGGCTACGGTGGCGGCGGCGGTGGTGGCGGCTATGATAACTACAACAATGGTGGTGGAGGCAACTTTGGAGGAGGTCAGTTACCTTGTGAACCATTTTGTCATGTTCTTATTTTTGTTCTCCTAGGATGTGCTGTCGCCTCTGGCTTGCTCAGTTGGGGACACTTAATTTCTAGCGATTATCGCCGATTTGATTGCACAGATACTATTTAAACTAAACTGAGCTAGACAATGACATCTCTGAATTCAATAATGAAATGCCTTTAACTGAAAATTGAGTGTTTAATCTTATCATTATACATTACTGACACTCTGTCCTCCAATTTGATACTATTACAGGGCTCGCAAAATTTCAAAATCCCTGGTAGCCCTTCGGGCAGGTACTCTTCAGATTTTGGTAGCCCGGAAATTAATTTAACTAGCCCGAATTAAAAAATTACTATTTTATTTTATTTTTTATTTTTTTTAAATATAGAAAATCAGATAGGAGTTTAAATGTCAATCAAAAATATTTTCAATACACAAATATCAACAAATATGAAGGCAGGAATTTTATTTCACTATTTACAGGGTATCTGCAGAATTTTTAAAAATATATTTAAGGCAATTTATGACCCATTTTAAGAGCTGCACAAGTAAAATGAACACAGAATGAGCGGGTTGGACAATGTCTATGGTAACATACAGTTTTGAGCCATAAAATTACATGATTTACAGTTCAGATACAGGTTTTCACAAAAACAAAAATCTTATACAACAGTGCTTCAGGCTATAGACCGTTTTTATGAAAAGGGATCAATCAAGCATATAAATTGTTAATTTAAAACGTATAAATATTATTGTCTTAATTGTTTAGATTTTTAGAAGGCACATCAACTTCTTTCTCATTTACAACTCTGTGTTTGCTGCGTAAAAACATGAGTTGATATTTGCATTGATCTGACCATAAACAGCAAAAAAGGCTTATTGGAAATGCAAATTCATTCTCTGCCACGAAGTGGCGCTTTAGGAGAGCTGAAATATTGCAGTTTCCCCGGAAACGCTGTACACAAAGCAGCTCCGCGCTCATAAACGCTGCTTTATCAGGAATTATAGGTAAAATGAAATTAAAATGCCAATGACACGTTTCTGAGGACAGTCGGTTCCCTTCAGATACATTCACATAAAGACATCCGCGCCGCGTTTTGACTTGAAACGTGCAGCGCTCATATTTATTCAATGACATCATTGCCTTTTGAAGTTTAATCCTGCAGTATCGCGACTCATGTCTTTCCGTCCCCAACTGTAAGACCTCTTGAAATTATAATTAGGACATTTCTTACACCATTTAACGTATTTAAAACTTTTTATGGCCTTAATTTTGATACAACTCACTTTCAGAGTTTTTAAGGACCCGCTGGAGATCTGTATTTAAGGAGCCCGTCGGGCAGGCAGTGATACATTTTGGTAGCCCGACTGGAAAACACAATAGCCCCGGGACGTCGGGCTAGCGATTTTGCGAGCCCTGTATTAAGTAGAGGTCGACCGATAGCTAGGTTGGACCACACTGGCCGATACCGATTAATCAACCGATAGTTTTCAAAATGGATACTGAAAGAGAGCTAGTGCTTTACTATTAAAAAATAAAAATAAAAAGCAGGAAAAGTACTGAACCATACTTTGTTAATGAATAAAAATATTAATATTATTTACTATATTGATCATTAAAGTTATTTCATAATTTGCTAATGTTAAAAGAAGAAACTTTAAAATTTAAAAATATAGCCTATTAGTAGCTAATAGTGAATGCTACAAATGTACTCTTATTGTTAAGTGTTACCATTTAATTTCAACAGTCATGCTTAAAGATGGCCATTTTTAAATATCTAAGTCCATAGCATTAAAATTACATACATATGGATATTGTATGTGTACTCACACACTTTATTTGCTTCTATTTTTTAACACTTGATAATTATCTAATCCAAAAAAAAAAAGAAAAGAAAGAAAGAAAAGTTAGTCATACACCGGGCAAAAGGCGTGCTGCCTTTGTGGCAAATAAGATTTTAAAGAATCGCTGTATTTTTTGCAGGCAACTTTGGAGGTGGCGGAGGCTACAACGACTTTGGCAGCTACAACAATCAATCTTCCTCTAACTACGGCCCAATGAAGGGAGGAAACTACGGAGGTGGTGGAAGGAGCGGTGGTGGCCCATATGGCGGTGAGTGAACATTGCAGTGTTATCGAATAAGTACATTTGAATTCAAACCATTTCCATTCCACGCTGAAATATTTTGAGATGTCAGATGTCTCAATCAAGGTTCTTTTATAGGTGGTTATGGAGGAGGCTCTGGTGGTGGTTATGGAGGAGGCTCTGGTGGGCGGAGGTTTTAGATTCCAGGGTAAGAATTGCCCCACGTATGGAAGAGGCCTCTGAAGTTAGCCATTAGTTTGTTTTTAGCTCATCCATGTCCAAACATCTCATAAGATGCGTAACCTATGCAAATGTTAGCCCGTAATCACTCTTCAATTGGTCGGTAAATGAGTAAAACTATTGAGTTTTCAGTGCAGGGGATCCAGCAGCAAACCTTCAAATCTAATAAAGCTAAGATCCAGTATCACATGACGAATGTTGATTTTGAGTTGCTCTCCAAACCTTCTGGCTGCAGCACATGCAAACTCATCCCCATTGTCCTAACCATGCAGTCTTAGCTGACCTGAAGGTTTGCTTCTGTGCTACTACTACTCATTCCCCTCCAGTTCAGCTCTTGATAAAGACAAAGCAAGGTTGCAAAGTGTAACTGAATTTATGTTCCGTATTGTCCAACAGGCCACAGTACTTAGAGGAGAGCCAGAGAGAGATGACAGGGAAAGGAGAGAAGCAAGCAGGTTTACACCTAGATCTGCCCAGCCAAGCAGTGTGGTGGCGATATTAACGTCTGCCATACGAAGAGAACGTGTTCAATAGGGGAGGAAAATCATGTGGGAATGGGGATGGGGGATTTGAAGGTGTTAAAAAAGAAGAAAGAAAAAAAGGAACGTTTCAAAAGTACTCTTGTCCTGGAAGACATTTACTAGTTTGTAGTTTTCCCTTTTTTGTCTGTGAAGTGCAAAGCATTCCAATGAGATTTTATGCAGGGTTTAATTGTTGTGTTGGCTTTTCTCTTGAACCAGTAGGGTGTCTGTCTTTTTTCTTTTACTTTTTTTTTTTTTTTTTTTCTTGCCCTTTTTTTTTTTATGTGAACAGTCACCAATCAAGATTAAATAAACCGCTCCAGTTTTTTTATTTAATTGCATTCGTCAGTGTTTTGATTTGGTAAATTGTGAATAATCGCCCAGATGCATGAATGAGTGATTGTGTTTTACGCAACAGACCCGCAGCATGTTATGATGCTTTTGGGTATTTGTCTTTTGTCGACGTAGCTTTAAAGCTTTACCCTAAAGTCGCTTTGACCCTTGGTTAAAGCATTCATAAGCCTGGGTTACTGGATAATTAATGTAACGCTGGTTTGTTTCAACTTTCATGTGAAACACCTGTAAAGGTAAACTTCAGCAAAACTTTAATTAGCTTGTTCATTTATATTTATAATTGGGCCTAGCACACGTCCAGGTTCATGTTTTGGACAAACGATGTTTCTTTGTTTGAGTTCCGCTGGGGAATGAAATCCATAAGAGGATTTTTAGCAACTCTGAATTGCCGCCTGAAGGCAATCTTGCACGTAAGCGGTCAGACTATCTGATGAAGTGCCAGCAAAGATTCTAGCCATCGGGAGGAGCCAGCTTAAAGGCTAGCCAAAGAGAAGAGACTTTTCAGAAGCGGTCCATCGAAGAGAGGCTAGCCATTGGGATGAGCCAGCTGAGAGGCTAGCTTATTGGAATCGCCAGCAGTCTTATTGAGAACAGATGATTGCTGTTGTAAGACTAGCGAGAAACAGCTACCAAAGTAAGGTATTTAACATACCAGACTGGTAGGTAAGAGGAGAATTTTAGTTTTTTTTTTTTTTTCATGTGAATTATTTGTGCTCATCAAAATTAGGTAATAGTGTAAAGATTTTGTTGCTTGGTTGTTTTCGTGGTTGTGGTGAAAACATGAGTGCCGAACTATCACAGTGAGCAAGTTTTCAACTGTGTTTTAAGTAAGGTTCGGTATCTAATTTTATGTTGTAAAAGTAGTCTTTTGTGTCAGTGGTGCATGAGACACTTATGACTATACACTTTCTGTGCTTGGCTACATGTCATTTTGTTTCTCTCCTTATTTTGGTTTTAAGTCAATTCATTCTTTTTCCAGGAATATAAACTGGTGGATTTTATACCTGCGACACTGTTACTGCCAGTTCAAATGGCTGGTGATCTCGAAGGTGAGTGCATGCTAGATTTCTTTATATACTGTATCCTTTTTCAAGTTGGTTCCCCAATTATTATTTTCTTTACTTCTAGGGTAGCTAAAGACTGACGCCTACCCCAAAACGGCAACTGCACAAACATTTTAACATTGCGTTCTTTTGCTGTTTTGTCTACGTTGGCAGATGGTCAGAATATTTGAATTGGTAAGCTGTTTGTCTTTGATCTGTATGGTCATACAATTTTGTATTGTTAACCTTGTTAAAACCTTTTGCACAAAATGTTCTCTTTGTTTCCACCACAGATTGTTACACAGCGCCGAGTCAAAAACCAAATAGCTGCTGGACAGCATTAGAAACTTTCTTTAAAAAAAAAAAACTTTTTACAGTGTTTTAATAAAATTTTTAAACATTTAAGTATGGGATCAAATGCTTTATTTACCAAAGCAGTGATTTTACACCTATTTATATTTCATGGTTTCTTCTATCAGCTGGGATTAAAAGCATATATAACAGGCCATAGAAAAATGAATTGAGGGGTTCATCCGATCAAGTGATAAAGGGTCTGGGGCACAATGTCAACGGATCAGTTGAGTTGTCTGAGAAATGTGAGCAATAAAATATATTTTGATTTATGGTTACATGAACTTTTGGATGCAAAGCTCAATATCACTAGTTAAGTCACTGGCATGACTTACTCTGAAGCATTTGACAGCTACAATCGGCAAGGTTTTTCTCATGTTTTAGTTGTATACATAGACCTGAATATTAAGTAATTAATTTTACTTGCCATGGTGCAAATAAATAAACCTGTATCAGTAGCACTATTTTACAGTCCTGTTCATAACTGGGTAATAACTAGTTACAAAACCCGAACTTGCCCCTCAACCTAACTTTAGCCCATGTAGTTACCTTATATTACTCATTACTTTGCTTGGTAAGTGCTGTGTAAGTGCATGGACTCTAAAATAAAGTGCAACACATTTATCAATTGTAGATATAGTGGTGTATGAGCTGCATACACGCATGCAGTGTTCTAGATTAAACAGGTGACAGGTTTTACTCTCTCTTAAGTATAAAGAGATCAAACGCTTGTTTTTGCGGAGTGACTTCCTGAAATATTAAAATTATGGATTGGCATTCTTTTATTAAAGGCTGATCATGATGATAACAGTGTGGTAAAAGCCTTGAAAAAAGACAATGCATTTTTATGTTTTTATCAAAATTGTCATGTTTGTTTATACGTGAACTTAAAAGGTTTCTGCGGGTGTTAAAAAGGTCTTTAAAAGTCTTAATTCACCCTTCCACAAAAAAGGCCTTAAATCAGAGCAGAAAGTGGTGGCATTAAATGTTGCATGAGTTGCAAAAAAAATGAATATATTAGTATATTTGTTTTCCATTACAAATATCTATGTTCTGTTAAACCAAATTGTTTTCCCTCTCCCATTGGCAGATTTCTGTTCTTGATCATGTATTTAATCATGATTTCACTTCGTGATAAATTTACCAAAAACAAGACTTATTAACTTATGTAATTTGCTTGTCAAGTAAATGCAGTGATGGAGTAAAACTACATCTAATATAAAAAGTATATCTAATACAGCTCATGCTGTGCTTCCTAGACATTTACATGTAGATTCAATACGTATATTGGTGTATTATGTGATATATCTCCATAATCTATCTAGGGTATTGATGTAAGTTAAACTAAATGTGATATGATTTTATCTATACCAGGAGGAGGAGTGTGTGTGAAAGGAAGTAGAGAATAAGAGTCTCATTTATTACACTTCTCTTTAAACCAAGGATTCAAATTTGGTGCTCTGATGAGAATCTTAAACTTTTGCTGAAGCCATTTCTATTCCTTGTCCCTATTGGGTGAGAAATTAGGCAAAATCTAGATGAGGCAAACAGCTGCCAGGACAAGCACATTTTCAGCAGGATGCCAAGAGAATGAATGTGTTGTGTCCAGCTTAATGAGGGAAATTAATTTTTGCATGAGGAAATGTACAGCGGATAGTGATGGGAAAGCAGCGCTTGCCCCAAACAGCCGGTACGTCTGTTTTCTGTTTGAAGTGGACAGAATCAGCAGGACACTGTGAGAGACGGGAACAGACCCCATCACCACAGGCAGGGGTGCGACCATATAAAGACAAAAGGAAAGAGTGACAATATTGTGTGTGGGGATGTGCCCAGGACAACGAGAAAAAGCTGAAAGAACTGGGTAAAGGACCAAGAAGGTAAAAGACAGATTTATATCTGACTTCAGAAAAATAAAAGAACATGGTCAGACAGAGATATGATGCATTATTGTTAATGTGGGCATATGATTTGTTACATGGGTTATGTTGTGATGGACACAAATCGACTGAATGTTTATAATAATATTAATTGTATTACAGGTACTCAATAAATTAGAATGTCATGGAAAAGTTTTTATTTCACATTTATTTCAGTAATTCAACTCAAATTGTGAAACCCGTGTACTAAATAAATTTAATGCACACAGACTAAAGTAGTTTAAGTCTTTGGTTCTTTTCATTGTGATGATCTTGGCTCACATTTAACAAAAACCCACCAATTCACTCTCAACAAATTAGAATATGGTGACATGCCAATCAGCTAATCAACTCAAAACACCTGCAAAGGTTTAAAAATGGTCTCTCAGTTTGGTTCACTAGGCTACACAATCATGGGGAAGACTGCTGATCTGACAGTTGTCCAGAAGGCAATCATTGACACCCTTCACAAGGAGGGTAAGCCACAAACATTCATTGCCAAAGAAGCTGGCTGTTCACAGAGTGCTGTATCCAAGCATGTTAACAGAAAGTTGAGTGGAAGGAAAAAGTGTGGAAGAAAAAGATGCACAACCAACCGAGAGAACCGCAGCCTTATGAGGATTGTCAAGCAAAATCGATTCAAGAATTTGGGTGAACTTCACAAGGAATGGACTGAGGCTGGGGTCAAGGCATCAAGAGCCACCACACACAGACGTGTCCAGGAATTTGGCTACAGTTGTCGTATTGCTCTTGTTAAGCCACTCCAGGACCACAGACAACGTCAGAGGCATCTTACCTGGGCTAAGGAGAAGAAGAACGGGACTGTTGCCCAGTGGTCCAAAGTCCTCTTTTCAGATGAGAACAAGTTTTGTATTTCATTTGGAAACCAAGGTCCTAGAGTCTGGAGGAAGGGTGGAGAAGCTCGTAGCCCAAGTTGCTTGAAGTCCAGTGTTAAGTTTCCACAGTCTGTGATGATTTGGGGAGCAATGTCCTCTGCTGGTGTTGGTCCATTGTGTTTTTTGAAAACCAAAGTCACTGCACCCGTTTACCAAGAAATTTTGGAGCACTTCATGCTTCCTTCTGCTGACCAGCTTTTTAAAGATGCTGATTTAATTTTCCAGCAGGATTTGGCACCTGCCCACACTGCCAAAAGCACCAAAAGTTGGTTAAATGACCATGGTGTTGGTGTGCTTGACTGGCCAGCAAACTCACCAGACCTGAACCCCATAGAGAATCTATGGGATATTGTCAAGAGGAAAATGAGAAACGAGAGACCAAAAATGCAGATGAGCTGAAGGCCACTGTCAAAGAAACCTGGGCTTCCATACCACCTCAGCAGTGCCACAAACTGATCACCTCCATGCCACGCCGCATTGAGGCAGTAATTAAAGCAAAAGGAGCCCCTACCAAGTATTGAGTTCATATACAGTAAATTAACATACTTTCCAGAAGGCCAACGATTCACTAAACATGTTTTTTTTTATTGGTCTTATGAAGTATTCTAATTTGTTGAGATGAATTGGTGGGTTTTTGTTAAATGTGAACCAAAATCATCACAATTAAAAGAACCAAAGACTTAAACTACTTCAGTCTGTGTGCATTGAATTGATTTAATACACAAGTTGAATTACTGAAATGAATGAACTTTTCCACGACATTCTAATTTATTGAGATGCACCTGTATACTTTTAGACACAATTTAGTGGCAAGGTGTTTCTGGGGACCAAAGCACACAGCAAAACTTTATAGATTTGAGATTAGTGACTTGTGGTGGTGAAGAGAGATTTTACTGATGTCCTTTAATCTTTTCCAAGCCACTATATATATATAAACTTTTTTTTAATTTCCACAGAATTATTTGGTAGGCTATGACAGAGTAGGCCTAGACCTGTATTGGTATTTATGTAGTAACCTATTTCATGTAGCCTAAAGTTTTGTTGTAGGACTGAAGTCATGAAAGAGCCGGTTTGACATCAAGTTCTGGTCAGAAACCCTGAACTACACAACACACAATGACATTTCCAAAAGGCCAGCTGGCTACCTACAGCAGATTATGATCTTGTAAATATTCTCATTAGCTTGTAACATACAAATGTCAAGAGCAGAAGCTTGTCAGACAGAAAACTATTTCCGAAGACGTCGTGTGTGTGTGTGTACGTACCTGTGGTAGTATTAGCATCCACAGCCTGAGGCTGACAGAATTGAAGTCGTATGTAATCACACATCTGTGACGTTTGTCATTTAACACAGCTCTTCAAAAGGCCCATCATCACGAGCCATGTACACTCAGAAATAAATCAGAAATTACAGGTGGCGGCCACTGTTGTACCTCATACGAGCGATACAGTAACATCTGTTACCTGAGCCAACATCTGTTCTCTGATTAAGTTTGTTGACTGAGGTTGTTGCAAAAGATTGCTACAGGGCTCATTTACAATGTCACCGCAGCAGAATCTCAAATGTAGTTTAAAATGTGAACAGTGAGATTTGGTCTAAAAATAAATAAATAAATAGTAACAATCAAAGAGTTAAAAAATATACTTCTACTATACTATTTATTTATTTTCTTTTTAGCTTTCAATTCCTTCATTGTTCTGCATGACAATTGTGAAATTGCAATTGATCTGGAAATTCGGATCAATAGTTTGAAAAATAAATTAATATAAATGTAGATTTTTACATTTTCTTAAGAACGTCTGTGCATATGGTAAGGTGTTTATTACAAGCCATTACTATTTGGTTGCTTATATATGCTGTATAATAGCATCTGATAATTTTTTTCACCCGTTGTATTGTTTTAGGCAGAAATCAAATGTATTAGCCATTGTTTGCAGTGGTCCATTTTCTTTGTACTGTAAACTGTATGTATAAACACAAGAGATTTGAATATTCTGTGACAGATTTATGGCAGCACACTCCCTTCTGTGACACCATAGATACAGTAGTTGCTTGCATTTATATGTTTTCATTTATATTCATGTAAATGTTCTGATATACTGCACTCTTTTTGTAGCTACATTCATCCTTTTTGAATCCATGTGTTGTAATGGTATATTTACATTAGAAGGAAATTTACCAAACTAGATGACAATGAATAAACACTCTCATATGTGAGATTTGTAATACTGAAAATGAATGAGCGAAAACAAAAGAATTACTAAAATAATCAGTATATTTGGTAACACATATGGCTAGGCCACAACTGCCCATTTGACATCTGTTTGTCAGTGAGTGAGTAGTTCATGAAACGCCCAATTTGCTCAACTGGTACATACTGGTACTTTTGTCATGGAAGAAGTCTAAACAAAGAGAAAGAGGAGGCATTAAACTGATGGCATGCTTTACATCAAATTATTCAGTATAAAGGAATCTGTTTAAATTATTCTCTGTAACCACCTCTGGTAACAGTATCTATCCTGAAATCCTCAATATCAACCAGAAAACTAAAATGTAACAAAAGTGCCAGTAGGTAAAACAGAACTACCCCATTGTATCTATGAATTCATATGTTATACTTATCCCCAGCCGCAGCCAGAAATGCAGGTAAACCTACATTCAACATGTGAAGATTATTTTCCAGCGTTACAGTATGCCATAAAAAGAGATATACAAACTTCCATATCTACTGCTGCACGTGTGTTGTACAATATTTGATTATGCTGTGTACAACAGGAATAACTGACTTTTGTTGGGTTTCTAATTTATCCTAATTGTTTGAAGTTACTGTAATCCACTGTGTGTGTGATTACTTTTTTAATATTATTAAATGTTTTTTTTTTTTAAATACCAATGTAAATCTTGTTGTAAATGTAATGCATCATCATTATATATTTCTAATTTAATATTAATTGCATTATAATTATTCATATCCATTGGCCTTATGTCAGTGTAATGCAACTGAATTAGTTATTATAAATGAGATGACTCTTCTTGTTTTTGTCTCTGTTCTTAATGAGTGAAGTCAGTTTGGCTTCACGTTTAACCTAATAATTAAAAAAAAAAAAAAAAAAAGGTTTACTATCAACCATAAGGTGACGCTATTGAGCTACTTGTTCTTCTACTCACTCTATATACCTCATGTTGTTGTTATTCTATCATCATTTCTGTTCATAAAGTTCATGTTGCACCTGTAGTTTTTTTTTTTTTTTTTTACCTTAGCTTAGCTTTCATATTAAAATTAAATTACTGGCTAATGCATCTCTCTTATCTGCATACAACCCTCCTTTTGAAGAAAAGAATATAAAGACCAAAAACAAAACAGTAACAGATTGATGTCTGTTATTCAACCTTTCAGCATCAGGACAAACAACTTTATTAGATTCAAATAGTCTTGATGGATTTTAAACTTTCCTTTTGAATTCTCCTTTTCTGTCTTAAAAGTTTGAAAGAGGATCCCCACCTCTTACCACAAACAGAAATTATGTATAATCTCACAATTACTGATATTATTTGACAATAGATCATCCCATTAAAAATCCATGAGCATTTTATTTTCATAAAAAAAGAAAGAAAGATCTTTGAACACTGCTTTTAATTAAAGTCAAAATTACCCAAATAAAGCAGGGATTTTGGAGAATATTATATCATTTCTATTTTTAAAGGATATTAAATAATTCTGTAAAATACATATAATTAAAAATAAAACAAGTACATGAAGTCTTAACATGTTTATTATGTAAAAATAACAACAGTAGCCATGAGTAATGTCTTGCACTGTTGCACAAAGAAATCACGGCTGATCATTAGATTATTCCTCACATTTGAACATTTAGTCTATTCCTCACGCTGACACACTGATTGCAGCTGCTGTCTCTTTTAAACTATTTTTGGACAGATTTATAGGCATGTGTGAATCATTTAGTGGCGGCTGCAAATTCCATTAAGGGCTTGATTACTTGTGTTTTGCCATATTTAAATGCAAATTTAGTCATGACAATGGCGAAACAATATAAAACTGAAAATAAAGAAATAAAATAAAAATCTTTTACAGAACACCGAAGTGTGAATCCTTGTGCCTTGACGTCCCCATCGTAAACTAGAGTGGATCTAGATTAGGCAGATTAGGCAACAGACTATTGATCCGTGACAATTCACTTGCTTCTCTTCTAACACGGCATAATAATCAGAATTTGTGTGTGCTCATTTACATTGAAAATGTGACATTTAAAATAATTAGGCAAGTTTATTTGTTTGCCAAATCAGATTGAGAGGCAATTCAACTCAGTAACGGACGTTATGAAGTGGCATCATGGGACTTTAGAGTGTCACATTGATTTTAGAGGAGCACATGACAGATGCTGGAAACATGTATTGTAAACTTAAGCGCTAATAAGAATTTATATCCTCTAAACACATTAAACTATTCTGTTACACAGTGGGTTTCAGTCCTGACGCTCTAGCAAGCGTCTTGTGCATCTTCTGCGTACTGCATGTAATGTCTGTCTTCCAACAGCAAAACATTACACACAAAGATGATCGGGTAAGCATGAATTACATTATCATTTTGTTTTATAATCACTAAACTGTCATTATTTCATATCTTAGCTGATCCTTAGCTGAAACTGACTGCACAAATGTCTTCATGAACACTCATATAAAACTCCAGTAACACTATACAATAAGGTCCCATTAGTTAACATTAGTTAATGCATTAAGTAACATTAAAAAACCATGAAAAATTAATTTTTTACAGTATTTATTAATCTTAACGTTAGTTACAACTGCTCATTGTTAGCTCAGGGCCATTAAATACTATTAACAGATACAACCTTTGATTTTAATAATATATTACTAAATGTTGACATTAACATTCACTAAGATTAAATGCTTCCATTGTTAAAAAACTCATTCTGTATGGTTTATAAGCTTTTGTACCGAGGGGGACTTCAATTTAGTCCCCATGAGTCTGTGTGTTTGCAGGTATAAGTCCCAACCAGGATATATAATCCTGGGGCCTGTACCATGAAGCCGGTTTAGCTGGCTAGCCAGGTAAGTTTCAGTTTAGTTTACGCCAACTCTGGGTTTTAGGTACCATGAAACTGTTTTGGCTTTTAGCAGCGTTCATCGCCATAGCAACTTACGCTCCACAGCTAACCTGCTCCTGGGCAGGTTATGCTCTGGTTTAGAGATCTCAAACCGAAATACATAGTATTTCTACATATGTAGACATAGTAAAACATATTTAAAAATAAAATCATCTGATTTTTAGAGATGCTTATTTTGTATAATTATTTTATATCATTTATATAATTACTATACCCTTAATCCATTACACAAGCCAGCTTAGTTTAATAGTAATTCTTACGCTTTTATTTAAAATCAGTGTAAACATATAGATAATATGCAATATAAATAAGTTTTAGAATCAATAGCTTTAAACATGACTACATGTGAGCTTAGATTTTTAAGTGTTTTTATACCTATAAATATTATCAACTTTATAAACTAACTTTACAACTTTTACTTGCACTTATATGGTAAGATGTTTTCTTTAAGTTTTCCTCTTTCTAATAGATCGTTTCATGATCGTGCTGTGTAAATGTGTTTAAATTCTTCATATTGTTCAATCTTTTAATCTTCGCACTGACTCTCACAAGAAGTGAATCATAGCTTTAAGGCATGTGATTGGCTGCTCGTTACTGATGTCACACTTTCATGTGCACGCGCTCCATTAACTCAGAATCAAGCCTGAGCTGACAGAAGCTGATGATCAGCTTCATGGCACCAACAAAGCTGGATTGGACTGGTTTGGTTTTGTCAAAACTAATCCTGTAACACTGAGTTTGTTCAGCCACCATCATGGTACAGGCCCCTGTACACACACACACACACACACACACACACACACGCACGCACGCACACACACACACACACACACACACACATATACACATATACATGTTTGTTTTTGTGAAAAGTGAGGACATCCCATAGGCGTAATGGTATTTATACTGTACAAACTGTATGTGCTATTGCCCTACACCAACCCTACACCTAAACCTACCCCTTACAGACACACACACACACACACACACACACAACCCTACACCTAAACCTACCCCTTACAGGAAACTTTCTGCTATTTCAGATTTTCAATACACTCCATTCCGTGTGATTTATAAGCGTTTTGAAAAGTGGGGACATGGAGTAATGTCCTGAAAAGTCACCTTCTCCTTGTAATACTTGTCATACCCTATACAAATTTATGTCATCATTTGTCACAAAAACGCCCACACACACATTGAACCAAAGGGTTGTAAATTTGTGTGTGTGTATACATATATACAGTGGGTACGGAAAGTATTCAGACCCCCTTAAATTTTTCACTCTTTGTTATATTGCAGCCATTTGCTAAAATTAATTTTCATTCAGTTCATTTTTTTTCCTCATTAATGTACACACAGCACCCCATATTGACAGAAAAACACAGAATTGTTGACATTTTTGCAGATTTATTAAAAAAGAAAAACTGAAATATCACATGGTCCTAAGTATTCAGACCCTTTGCTCAGTATTTAGTAGAAGCACCCTTTTGATCTAATACAGCCACAAGTTTTTCACACCTGGATTTGAGGATCCTCTGCCATTCCTCCTTGCAGATCCTCTCCAGTTCTGTCAGGTTGGATGGTAAACCTTGGTGGACAGCCACTTTTAGGTCTCTCCAGAGATGCTCAATTGGGTTTAAGTCAGGGCTCTGGCTGGGCCATTCAAGAACAGTCACGGAGTTGTTGTGAAGCCACTCCTTAGTTATTTTAGCTGTGTGCTTAGGGTCATTGTCTTGTTGGAAGGTAAACCTTCGGCCCAGTCTGAGGTCCTGAGCACTCTGGAGAAGGTTTTCGTCCAGGATATCCCTGTACTTGGCCGCATTCATCTTTCCCTCGATTGCAACCAGTCGTCCTGTCCCTGCAGCTGAAAACACCCCACAGCATGATGCTGCCACCACCATGCTTCACTGTTGGGACTGTATTGGACAGGTGATGAGCAGTGCCTGGTTTTCTCCACACATACCGCTTAGAATTAAGGCCAAAGTTCTATCTTGGTCTCATCAGACCAGAGAATCTTATTCAGGTGTTTTTAGCAAACCCATGCGGGCTTTCATGTGTCTTGCACTGAGGAGAGGCTTCCGTCGGGCCACTCTGCCATAAAGCCCCGACTGGTGGAGGGCTGCAGTGATGGTTGACTTTCTACAACTTTCTCCCATCTCCCGACTGCATCTCTGGAGCTCAGCCACAGTGATCTTTGGGTTCTTCTTTACCTCTCTCACCAAGGCTCTTCTCCCCCGATAGCTCAGTTTGGCCGGACGGCCAGCTCTAGGAAGGGTTCTGGTCGTCCCAAACGTCTTCCATTTAAGGATTATGGAGGCCACTGTGCTCTTAGGAACCTTAAGTGCAGCAGAAGTTTTTTTGTAACCTCGGCCAGATCTGTGCCTTGCCACAATTCTGTCTCTGAGCTCTTCAGGCAGTTCCTTTGACCTCATGATTCTCGTTTGCTCTGACATGCACTGTGAGCTGTAAGGTCTTATATAGACAGGTGTGTGGCTTTCCTAATCAAGTCCAATCAGTATAATCAAACACAGCTGGACTCAAATGAAGGTGTAGAATCATCTCAAGGATGATCAGAAGAAATGGACAGCACCTGAGTTAAATATATGAGTGTCACAGCAAAGGGTCTGAATACAAAAATGTCAACAATTCTGTGTTTTTCTGTCAATATGGGGTGCTGTGTGTACATTAATGAGGAATAAAATCATTTGATTTTAGCAAATGGCTGCAATATAACAAAGAGTGAAAAATTTAAGGGGGTCTGAATACTTTCTGTACCCACTGTATATCTATATCTATCTCTCTCTCTCTATATATATATATATATACACACATACAGTATATGTATATTAGTGCTGTCAAATGATTAATCGTGATAATCGCATCCAAAAAAAAAAAAAAAAATGTGTTAATAATGCAAGGTGTTTATAAACTTATGAGCCAAAATGGGTATGCAAACGAATCAACTGTACATTCATACGCAAACGCATACACCACGTAAAGTAAGCTTGCAGGGATGTCAGACTGTGGTGGCTTGCAGCTTGGTCTGATGAATGAGCTCTTACTGCAAGCCATGTATTATCAACAAAGTTCACATAGGGGAAGGCTATTCATCAGAGAGGGAGGAAGAAGAGGAATGGGGTGGAGGATATGAGAGACTGGTTGGATTGACAAGCTAACAGCATTTAAACAGCTCTAGGGGGAGTTTTCTGACCTGTCTCTCAGCGTTGCACCAGACACTACTGGAACCACACCTGAGATACTAGACATCTGCTGCATCTGTAATACAAAGAAAGGGAGCTTTTTGGGGTTCCATGTGTTTGATTTATGAGCAATTTAATTAAAAGCACTTTATTTGAAAGATTTAACTGTGTGTAATGCAACAAATTTAATAGTTTGTTTTTATTTTCCCCATTCAGTGCATTTTAAAAGGTTATATAGAGAACAATTATATAGGAACAGGCCACTGAATGAATAATCTATGATGAAAAAGAAAAATGTATAGCATCCAATGTATAGCATGCTCATGCATGTCCTGTTGTGGTTTGTATGCAGCTAGACTTGTGGGTGATTTATTTTGTGCACATAATGTTGAGGTGCAGGCCATTGGACTAATGTTCAGGAACTTCAGGCACAGTGCTGTAAAAGTATCATACTGTACAGTGTCATCAACACCGTGTTTTCATTTAACCCCCTATGCTGAAATCATTACCCCTGCATTGATAGACCGGTTTATTTCTTAATAGGGCCAAAGATGAATAATTATAGCATCGATCAGCCAAAAGCACTGTTTGCTACTTGAGTTTTTTTTTGTAATTTTTTTATAAAGCCGCTCTTTTACATTTGGCTGCACTGCATACATGCAGCAATAGCTTTATACTTCACAAAATACAGCCAAAAGGCATATATAATTATTAAAACAAAAATACACTTATAAATAGATATACAGTTGAAGTCAAAAGTTTACATACACCTTGCAGAATCTGCAAAATGTTAATTATTTTAGCAAAATAAGAAGGATCATACAAAATGCATGTTATTGTTTATTTAGTACTGACCTAAATAAGATATTTCACATAAAAGATGTTTACATATAGTCCACAAGAGAAAATAATAGTTGAATTTATAAAAATGACCCCGTTTGAAAGTTTACAAAATAGTTCCTGGCTATTATTGGCAGGGCTTTTATGAAAACCATAAAAGCCTATTGCAGGCATGTTATCTGTTTAATTTCACAATGTGTCTATTGGCCGTTGCAATCAGTTTTTGCTGCATATGGTTTAAGCAATACCTGAGCCTAAAGCTTAAGTACAATATTCATGTTTACAACGATGCATTTTCAATATTAATACACTGAGACTCAGTTTATATGAACATTTTAAAAGATTCATTACATTTATGAATGCTGACAGACTTTTAGATATTTGAAATACATGTGCAAAACAAAAAACAAAAAAAATCTTGAAAATGAGTCATTATGGCAAACAAAAACAGTCATAACATCATTAGTGTGACCTTCTGGGCCTTGTTTTTAACAGGACAGGGCACACCCATTTACTTACGATCTCATTACGCTTCCAGTTATTTTAACTTTACAAAAGCAGTCCTTTATGCTGCTTGATATTGCAAACTGGTATTTGGCATAATATTATTCTAATTCATTGTCCTAATAATAAACACACTGTCTTGTAAAGCAAATAGTTTGACCGTTTAATGCACCTTGTTTTTCTCATAGCTATGAATCAGAAGTCTTGCACATTCACTGAAAATAGCTTACTTCCACGTTGCAAAATAAGGTAGTCTACTCCAGGTGTTTTTAACATTTTTAGGCTCACTTAATTGCATTGGACCAAAGCGAAATGCACAAGTCACAAATACCTATGTATTAATGATACATAACATCACCAAATGTGCAGAGACTTGTACACAGTTTCTCAAATAATTAACAAATACTGTAAAGCTGCTTTGACACAATCTGAAGACTGAAATGCAAAAAGGGAAAAATAATTGTAGAGACAGATAAAAGCAGACAGAAACGCAACACTCAGAATAACAGGGAGTGATCCCCATTTTGTATATTTTATCCTCCTAAATTACAGGTAATTTCATGTTGAGCCCCACCCCTCCACATCTGTTATTCTTCTGCCCCATCTGCATGCTAATTCACATTTCACCCATCCCACTTTCTCTCCTGTTCTTTCTCTTTTTCTCTCATCTCTTATTACTTAAGAGAGTGCTCAAAGCTGTCGCCCTCCGACCTCAGGCAGGTTCAGATGGAGGTCAGGCACAGAGAAGTGTGCCCTGAGCTAACAGTGAGCAGTTGTGTGTGTGTGTGTGTGTGTTCTCTCCCTCGGCTGGTGCTGCCATGGCAACAGAGGCAGTCAAAACGGAGATCGGGAAGTTAAAGTCATTCAGTTTTGCTCTTCACCGCTCCCTTTTCCTCTCCCATTGTCTTCCTCTATTACTCAGACAGCCAGGGAAATTAAAAACACACATTAGCGATCACTGATAACTTAACGACAAATTCTTTAAATCATTTTCATGAGGAAAGTTTACGTTGATAATAAGAAAGAGAATAACAGTGTCAAAACTGTACCTACTCTCAATCTTTCTCCTCTTTCAAACAATAAGGTGACGAGATTTCTGAAATAAAAATAGGGAAATTTGTTGTTAATATATCATCAAGATATTCTCAAGATATCTTCAGTTAAGCCTGGCAGGCAGCCTAATCATATCATTCATTCATATCATATACATAACTTACAATAACTATAAACTATTAGTAATTAACAAAAAACACTAAATTCAGAAGATCAGTATTTTATGAACAATGGAATATGAAGATATGAATTTGTAATAAATATTCATGACAGAAAATATTGAATGTATTTTAATTAATATTCTGTCAACATTATATAATGTTTGTTAATGTTATTAAAGATATTACAGTGTTATTAAAAGTGTAAACGTAAAGATACATTAGCCATGAAGAGCACACACATAAAACTGAAGTCTGCATGTTGTAATTTAAGTCATAAAGAAAGAGATAGTTTACCCAAAAATTAGTGTCATTTACTCATTCTTGTATACCATACCAAACGTGTATGACATTCCTTCTGTGAAACACAACAGAATATAATTTGATAAAATGTCTTTGTACAAAAAATGAAAGTCCAGTGAATTACAGGCTAGGCAATAATATTAATTTGTGTAATACAATTTTATATAATCTTAATTGTGTTATTGTGACATTTTCTCAAGCAATACAGTGCTAATTATGAAATGAAACAGCCATGTTTTTTTTTTTTTCCCTTTTCAAAATAGCTCATGGTGCAAGATGTTAAAAATAGCATTGATTACATCACTTCCCATGTGTGTTGCTTCACATCTGGAATATTTACTTTTACGTTTTGCTTTGTTTTCCTTCTTTCTAACAATAGGCCTGATCTGTTTGGCATGTGATCCTGTCTTATTCTTGGAGATTTGCATGTTGCGTTGGAGACTGGAGGGCTGTAGCTCTCTCTGTCTGTCTCTCTGTTTTGCTTCTTACAGCAGCTGAGTGAGTGAGTAACCGTCCTCTCAATCTGCTTGCAGTGATTTGTGGCTGCTGTTGAGAATTGTTTTGGCTTTTAACATTGATTTATTGACCTCCGAAGCCAAGGAGCGTATTAATAAATCTGCAATTATTAAATGGGGGAAGAAAGTGGAGGCATTTATATAAGATGCAGGGAAATGTGAACAATCACAAGATTACACAGAATAAGGTGAATGCAAATTTATGTCAACTAATAGAGCATCCTGGATTATAGTTATTGGACTGCACAGAATATAACACCGAAACACAAATATTACAGTCGAATTAAAAGCAAAGAAAAACTAAAATAAATAGCTACTATAATGTAGGCTAAAAGTATCTACAAAAAAATCTGCTGGCTAAAAACAAGAGGTTACTCATTAGAGCATTCCTTAATGTCACGTGTGTGGAAGCAAAATAATCAATAGCAAATATAATTACATATCTACAGTGTTATTTTATTTTATTATTTTATTTTTCGCGTTGGTGCTCCACACTTCATTCGGCGGTAATGCACCATGAAGCTGGTTTGCCTACCCATAATCAAACCTCAGAAGAAGAAGAAGAAGCAGCTCCCAGTATGCACCGCGGTCCGGTCGCTCTTTTGTTGCCGGAAACGCGTCTGGGACAATGCAATCACAGCCCGATGTTGAGAGGTAAACCACAAATACGTGATAAAATAAAATCTTACGAACGCAGGTAATAAAATGGCTTTACGATGTTGGATCGTCTCTCACTGTAGTCAGTCAT
This sequence comes from Onychostoma macrolepis, assembly GCF_012432095.1. Taxonomy (NCBI): domain Eukaryota; kingdom Metazoa; phylum Chordata; class Actinopteri; order Cypriniformes; family Cyprinidae; genus Onychostoma; species Onychostoma macrolepis. The sequence goes on from NC_081165.1 coordinate 4,542,871, forward strand.
GTATCGCTAAGAGTCATTGGGAAGGTGTTAAAACGTGGAAAGACGTTTTTAGAGTAAATTCCTTGATGTTTTTCATAGCACAGTAAACCCTTGAGTAAAACAGCAGTAATACTGCAACGCGTGAGGCAGCTTACGCAGTGAATCCTGCGCTTCAAATGTCTTTTGTCTACAGCAGTTGACATACATTATCAGTCAAAAGTGTTAAAATAAAAAGAAAGTCTCTTCACCAAGCCTGCATTTATTTGATCCAAAGTACAGCAAAAACAGTATATATATATTACTATTTTATATTTTTACTATTCAAAATAACTGTTTTCTGTTTGAATATGTTTTAAAATGTAATTTATTTCTGTGATTTTAAAGCTTTTTTAGCATTGTTACTCCAGTCACATGATCCTTCAGAAATCATTCTAATATTATGATTTACTGCTCAAAAAACATTTATTATTTTCATTATTATTATTGTTAGTATTATTATTATTATTATTATGTTGAAAACAGCTGAGCAGATTTTTTTTTCCGGGTTTCTTTGAGGAATAGAAAGTTCAGAAGAATAGCATTCATCTGAAATAGAAGTCTTTTCCAACATTATAAATCTTTATAATCACTTTTGATACAAGTACAAGTATTAATTTCTATAATTTGTATGGTATAGTGTATAATGTTACAAAAGCTTTCTATTTCAGATAAATGCTGATCTTTGAATCTTTCTATTCATCAAAGAATCCTGAAAAAGCATGTGCTTAACTGTTTTAAATATTGATGAAAACAATAATCAGAAATATTTCTTGAGGAGCAAATCAGCATATTAGAATGATTTCTGAAGATCGTGCGACACTGAAGGCTGGAGTAATGATGCTGAAAATGCAGCTTTTATCACAGGAATAAATTACATTTTAAAATATATTCAAATAGAAAGCAGTTATTTTAAATAGTAAAATATTTCACAAAATGACTGCTTTTGCTGTATTTTGGATAAATAAATGCAGGCTTGGTGAGCGGAAGAGAATTGAAAAAAAAAAAAAAACATTAACAATCTTACTGTCCAAAACCTTTTGACTGGTAGTGTATATTTGAAGTAGTGTAATAACTGTAGTACATTGTATTTAAGGTTTTTTTAGTATGTGTCTTCTTAAAAGAATTTCCCACCTAATAAAGAGTAATTGTAACAAGTATACATGGATATGATTTTATTAAAACAAACAAGTTCGTTTTTCAATAGCTATGCCACCAATCTGTTTAAGTTGAGTCATTTCTGAAAATTGTTTCATTTGTAGGTTGGCAAATGGAGATGTGTCTCAGAGAGACCATTTACTGGGAAAAGATGTCACCGGTCTGCTTGACCTGGCTGCTGACCAACTGTTTAACGGCTCTACAGTTGCTTCGAGGTTCCTGCGGGCTGAACTGGAACTGAATGCACGGTTACGGACGCTGTCCTTTGGGAAACCAGTGCGATACACGTACAACCCGCTGGAATATGCCTGGGACACACATCGATGTTATGTGGAGAAATACTGTCAGGAAGGCCAGAGCGTTCTCTTTCTAGGCATGAACCCAGGGCCTTTTGGCATGGCACAAACAGGGGTCAGAGGATTTTCTTTCTTTTTATGCTTTCACAGTATTGTTTTTTGTTGTAATGATATTATTAGAGAATAAATTCAGTGAAGAACAGGGTTTCAGTGGGTCTTAATTCACCCTTCCACAAATCAAGGCATTAACAGTGTCTTGAATTAGACCAGAATGTCTTACATTTACAAATTCATAGTATTAAATGTTGCTTGCACAATAATAATAATAATAATAATAATATCTTCCTCAGTGCTTTTGTCTTGTTTTCCGAAACAAATGATCTAAACGTCCTTAAATCAGGATACAATTACTTCAGATGCAAAATGAAGATATAAAGTATGGGGTATGACAACTTTATTTCCTTTTAAATTAAGTAGATTTTCTGAGCCCATTGGCAGATATTTATTATTGTTTTAATCAAAGATTCACTTCAATTACTCAAAAAACAAGGCAAGTAAAAGTACTTTAATTTAACCTTTGCACTGGACAACAAGACCAAAACACTGCAGTGTGATCAGAAGTTACAGTAAATGTTATTTCAGTATTCTAGTCTTTGGGAGAAGAAGTATTTTAAGCAATGTTTTTTTATTATTCTTTTTTTTGTTGTAAACTGATTTAAAAAATATATATATATATATATATATATATATATACAGTGAGGAAAATAAGTATTTGAACACCCTGCTATTTTGCAAGTTCTCCCACTTAGAAATCATGGAGGGGTCTGAAATTGTCATCGTAGGTGCATGTCCACTGTGAGAGACATAATCTAAAAAAAAAAATCCAGAAATCACAATGTATGATTTTGTAACTATTTATTTGTATGATACAGCTGCAAATAAGTATTTGAACACCTGAGAAAATCAATGTTAATATTTGGTACAGTAGCCTTTGTTTGCAATTACAGAGGTCAAACGTTTCCTGTAGTTTTTCACCAGGTTTGCACACACTGCAGGAGGGATTTTGGCCCACTCCTCCACACAGATCTTCTCTAGATCAGTCAGGTTTCTGGCCTGTCGCTGAGAAACACGGAGTTTGAGCTCCTCCAAAGATTCTCTATTGGGTTTAGGTCTGGAGACTGGCTAGGCCACGCCAGAACCTTGATATGCTTCTTACAGAGCCACTCCTTGGTTATCCTGGCTGTGTGCTTCGGGTCATTGTCATGTTGGAAGACCCAGCCTCGACCCATCTTCAATGCTCTAACTGAGGGAAGGAGGTTGTTCCCCAAAATCTCGCAATACATGGCCCCGGTCATCCTCTCCTTAATACAGTGCAGTCGCCCTGTCCCATGTGCAGAAAAACACCCCAAAGCATGATGCTACCACCCCATGCTTCACAGTAGGGATGGTGTTCTTGGGATGGTACTCATCATTCTTCTTCCTCCAAACACGTTTAGTGGAATTATTACCAAAAAGTTCTATTTTGGTCTCATCTGACCACATGATTTTCTCCCATGACTCCTCTGGATCATCCAAATGGTCATTGGCAAACTTAAGTCGGGCCTGGACATGTGCTGGTTTAAGCAGGAAACTTCCGTGCCATGCATGATTTCAAACCATGACGTCTTAGTGTATTACCAACAGTAACCTTGGAAACGGTGGTCCCAGCTCTTTTCAGGTCATTGACCAGCTCCTCCCGTGTAGTTCTGGGCTGATTTCTCACCTTTCTTAGGATCATTGAGACCCCACGAGGTGAGATCTTGCATGGAGCCCCAGTCCGAGGGAGATTGACAGTCATGTTTAGCTTCTTCCATTTTCTAATGATTGCTCCAACAGTGGACCTTTTTCACCAAGCTGCTTGGCAATTTCCCGTAGCCCTTTCCAGCCTTGTGGAGGTGTACAATTTTGTCTCTAGTGTCTTTGGACAGCTCTTTGGTCTTGGCCATGTTAGTAGTTGGATTCTTACTGATTGTATGGGGTGGACAGGTGTCTTTATGCAGCTAACGACCTCAAACAGGTGCATCTAATTTAGGATAATAAATGGAGTGGAGGTGGACATTTTAAAGGCAGACTAACAGGTCTTTGAGGGTCAGAATTCTAGCTGATAGACAGGTGTTCAAATACTTATTTGCAGCTGTATCATACAAATAAATAGTTAAAAATCATACATTGTGATTTCTGGATTTTTTTTAGATTATGTCTCTCACAGTGGACATGCACCTCGATGACAATTTCAGACCCCTCCATGATTTCTAAGTGGGAGAACTTGCAAAATAGCAGGGTGTTCAAATACTTATTTTCCTCACTGTATATATATATATATATGTATGTAATGGAAATCTGTAGGAAGATGCTTTTTTAAACGTTTAAGTCTTGCTAATATAACTCATAGTGTGCTCCTTAGATATTTACATTTTGAGAACATATTGACATTTAATTTTTCTTTTCTCATACTTAAAAAGCTCTTTACTGTACATTTAGCTTCATGAAACCTGCAGAAACCTTCAAAGAAATGATGATAATGCCATGATTTCTGATTAACAAATTTATAGTTTCATACACTTAAAGGGTACAATTTACCCCAAATCATTATTTGCTCACTTTTTTTGTTTTTCCAAGCTTGTCTGTCTGTCTTTTTTTTTTTTTTTTGTCAATACATTTAAAGTCACTGGGGTTGAATGTAATTTTAATCTCAGTGTTATTCAAAATATATTATTTTGTGTTCCACAGAAAATGTTTGGAACGATTTCATAAATGATGATATCATTTTTACATTTTAGATAAGCTATCACTTTTAAGTATTTGCAGAAAAAAGAGAACAGAAAATGAAACAGAACAAACTGAGACCGACTACATCCAGAAGAACTGTGGCAACAGTTCCAAACATTTCCAAGATGCTTCAAGAAACCTACCTGCAAAGCTTCAGTACTGTTAAATGTTTTAGGCACTTACTGCCACAACTGTCACAAATTTTCTTTATCAATTAACTTCTATTAACTAAATTAAATCAACATTTGGTGTGACCATCCTTTGTGTTTAAAGCATCTTTTGCTCTCGGTGCACTTGCATATAGTTTCTCAGGGAGCTTTGCAGGTAGGTTTCTTGAAGCATCTTGGAGACGTTGCCACAGTTCTTCTGGATGTAGTCTGTCTCAGTTTGTTCTGTTTCTTCATGTTATTCCAGACAGACTGATGATGATCAGATCAGATCTCTGTGTGGAGCACTGGCTGTGTTCAGACTCCTTGGTCAAACACAAATCTCACTGGATTATTACAATTAATGGCAAAATGAATGTTTGGAAATATAAACTGATATTTCCTACTGACACACTACAGCAAAAGATGTTTTTCAGTTTTTAGCTGATGAAAATACTAGTGTTCTAATCATTTTGGCCACCACTGTATATGCACAATTATTGGCACACTTAAAAAGGTTTGAGAGGAGCTTGTTCATCTAATCTTGCGAAATGGCACAATGTAAGCATACAAGTATTTCTTTTAAATTATTATTTAATTAAGTAATCTGGGTTTGAATCTCAAGCTTGATTCTTCTATCTTAAACCAAATCTCTTTTGCTGCCATATTTTGACCCATTGAAAATGTTTAAAGTCGCAGACAGACAATCGCTCCTCCTGATTAGTGTTTTTGGTAAGTTGCAGTCCACAGCAACATTTGAGAAGAAAGTCCTTGCATGCTGATTGTGAGTTATAAAAAAGCACACTTGTAAATGCAAAAGCAGCACACAAGAGTCACTTATTATTAGCAGCATCCACATGTTAGTTCTACCAAAAATGACCAGTTTCTGTAGTTGTCACTGTTGTAACTTGTTAAAGATTCTTACACTGTTCATATGAGATTTCATAATTTCTTACGGATCAAATATAGTGATGGATAATGCAGAAGAACATTTAAAAAAAAAGAAACAAAAAAATCAACTACATCTCTTACTTCCTCATTATCAAGGTACCGTTTGGCGAGGTGAAGGCAGTTCGCAGTTGGCTGAAGATAACTGGAGCGGTCGGCCGTCCAGCAGAGGAGCATCCTAAGCGACGGATCACAGGCCTCGACTGCACTCAGAGTGAAGTGAGCGGAGCCCGATTCTGGGGCTTTTTCCAAGAGCTCTGCGGTGAAACTCACAACTTCTTCCGTCACTGTTTTGTGCACAACTTGTGCCCTCTCATCTTCATGAGTGAGTCTGGCAAGAACCTAACTCCGCCTGAGCTCCCGGCCGCGGAGCGTGATGCCCTTTTGTCCTGCTGTGACAGTGCTCTTTGTCAGGTAGTCACTGCACTGGGAGTCTCCCTGGTGATCGGAGTGGGCAAGCTAGCAGAGCAACGCGCTCGACGGGCTCTTGCAGAAGCAGGCATCACTGTGAGAGTGGAGGGCATCATGCATCCGTCCCCTAGAAACCCACTGGCTAATAAAGGATGGGCTAACATAGTCAGAGACAAACTAGATAATCTGGGGGTGTTAAGTTTGCTTACCAGTTGATGATGAGGATGGTGATGACAGCTACTGCCTCTGCATTTTAAAATTTACTCATTAATGCTTTTGAACCTTAATGTTGCCATTATCAGAGACTTGTTTAAGATAACAGACGTTATGACCAATAATGGAGTACTTTATGACACATTTATTATTTTTAAATTTGTTTTTATGTGTATTATTTATCTCTGTATGTGTGTGTGTTTGTATACACAGAACTTTTGATGGCCATTTTAAGCTCTTTTGTATGTTAAGATGTAAAGGTACATGCATGTGTGGTAATTTTTTGTTTTGTTTTGTTGTCTTGTTTTTTGTTTTTTGTTTTTTTAAATATACATTTAGATTTAGATTTACATTTGTGGTGCTAGGAAAAAAAAAAAAAAAAAAACTACTGTAGATATTACTTTGTTATTCTTTGATTATAACACACTAATTTAGCCACAGTGAGTTCAAGAGGTTATTATACCTTGAGTTCAGTCTCATTTTTGCCCTTGAGTGGAGTGTCATTCTTTTATTCTGTGTGTTTAACCCAAATGTTGAGTCGAATGTATAGGTGATGGCAATAAATTGTATCTCATGTTTAATTTTGTGTTCACGAGTTAACCGAAGTGTTTTGTATTTCAAAAGAAAACAACTATGTTTAACATATGAGCTTATGAACTTTTAATGCTATATTGTTACTAAAATGGTTATTTTCTTGCATGTTTATAAAATGTTTAGGTTTGGAGGTAGGTTAAGAGGTCTAAAAGTCTAAATCACTTATTGATAAAATGATAAAAATGCATTGATAAGAATATCTTAATGAAATAAAAACAATATTACTAACTCATCATTAACTTAACATTAATTCATGCCTTGTTAATGTATCATAATGCCATGACTTTACTTGGGGGGGCACAATATTATTAACTCATCATTAATTACTTATAATTTAACATGAATTCATGAGTTGTCAATGTATCATGTCATGACTTGTCTTGGAGGGCACATCTTTAAAAAGTTATCAATTACACATGTTTTATACATATTCAGCTCATCTAAATCAGATATTTGGTGTTTTTTTTTTTTGGTGGTTTGTACAAAAGTAGAAGAGCAGAGGTCATGTGGCTGCTTTTGGATGGAGAAGGAACTGAACGGTAGGAGGAAGGTTAACATTTTGAAGGAGCAATAGTGGCCCAAAAGAAGAGCAAGAACTCAAGACAAACGTCTGATTTCAGTGCATTATTATGATATAAAGACAGTAAACCAATCCATAACATAACCATCATCTCTATGCTAACACTGATTTTTTTTATCGCATCTGCTTAATGAATACATTATTGTAGGAGGGCAGCAGTGGAATCACTCAAAACAGGATGAGATGAAGTTGTTTTTAATTATGAATGCATCATTGTGCGTTGGATGAGTTGGTTAAACATAAATATTGCAAGAAATCCACTTTCATTCACTGATGTTTGTGACATAGCTGCAGGTGGAAAATTTATAAACAATTTTGCAGTGTGCCATTTTCATGAATCTTTCTTCTAGAGCATGTTTGATTTAGTTTATCCCAAAGTGTTAATTAATACATTAACTAACATGCAGGAACTAACATGTAATTAAGGTGGTGTTATTCATGAGGTAATTCATATGACTCATGTCGTAGTTAAGTTAGTTCTTCATTAGTTCTTGATTAATACATGTCTTAACTCTTCATTAGTTCATAGTCAAGTAATTATTAATTAAGGTATTAGTACATGATAATTCATGTACTGTTATTGTAAAGTGTTACCCAATAATCCACCCAAGTTTCTCCAAGTCTTGACTGGAGACAAAACATCTAATTCTTGCAATGTTTTTGAGATGATAGTATGCTGATTTAGTTACTGCTTTGACATGACTACTAAAACTAAGGTCTGTCTCCAGAAACACCCCAAGATCTTTGACTTGGTTTTTAGTTGATTGACCCCTAGAGTCAAGGTATGCATTCACCTTGAGAACTTCATCTTTGTTTCCAAATGCAATGACTTCAGTTTTCTCCTTGTTTAACTGAAGAAAGCTCTGGCACATCCAACAGTTTATTTCATCAATGCATTGGCAGAGGGAGTCAATGGGGCTGTAGTCATTTGGAGATAAGGCTAGGTAAATCTGGGTATCATCAGCATAGCTGTGATAGGCAATTTGGTTCTTTCTCATTATTTGACTTAGTGAGAGCATATACAGGCTAAACAAGAGTGGTGCAAGAATTGAGCCTTGTGGGACTCCGCATGTCATGGATGTCCACTTAGACTTATGCTTTCCTATACTCACATAATAACCTCTCCCTTCTAAGTATGACCTGCACCGTTTGAGTACCATCCCAGAAAGCCCGACCCAGTTTTCCAGTCTCTCTAGAAGTATGTTATGATCAACAGTGTCAAACGCAGCACCACGATCTAGTAGTACCAGAGCTGATATTTTGCCTGAATCAGAATTGAAGCAAATATCATTTATTATCTTAATAAGCGCGGTCTCTGTGCTATGATGTGCTCTGAAACCAGATTGAAAATTGTCCAGGTATCCATTTGAGTTTAAGTAGTTGTTCAGCTGATTAAAAACTACCTTTTCAATAATCTTACCTATGAAAGGAAGATTTGATATTGGTCTATAGTTGTTCAACATTTTGTTATCAAGATTGCGCTTTTTCATAAGGGGCTTAGGAACCTAGGTATGCTATTTAATAGCAATCTTTCCTTTGACATCCACGTTTCTAGCATTTGTAAAACTGCATTTTTTCATCTTAAAAATATATCTAAATTGAGACCTATGCTCTCAAAGTCAAATGCAGAAATGTTAATTCATGCATTTATGACCTCAAGGTAAGATTATTGTAATGCTTTATTGGGTGGTTGTTCTGAATGCTTAACAAAACAAACTCCAGATGGTCCAAAATGCAGCAGCTAGAGTCCTTACTAGAACCAGGAAGTATGACCACATTAGCCCAGTTCTGTCAACACTGCACTGGCTCCCTATTAAACATTGTGTAGATTTTAAAATCTTGTTAATTACTTATAAAGCCCGGAATGGTTTAGCTCCTCGGTACTTGAGCGAGCTCTTATCGCATTATAGTCCACCAGGCTTACACATAACACACTAATACGCTTCTAATATTCAAATCTGTTAAAGGATTGTTAGGCTGCATTAATTAGGTCAACCAGAAGAACCAGGAACACTTTCCACATCATAAGAAGAATGGCATCTACGCTAATATTAGTCTGTTTCTTTCTTATTCCGAGATCACCGTAGCCATCTGATCCAGTCCGTATCCAGTTCAGATGATGGATCAGCACCTAGAGATGACCTCTACAGCCCTGAACGTCAGCGGAGATCAGGACACCTAGATGAACCCCAGAGACAGATCCCCAGTGAGGACCTCGTCACCTAGACAGCCATCACAAGACCTCGGGAACCAGATGAGTCCTTTACACAATCTGACTTTGCTGCAGTTGGATTTGAACTGCTGGTTCGTCTGGTCAGAGGAGAACTGGCCCCCCGACTGAGCCTGGTTTCTCCCAAGGTTTTTTTCTCCGTTCTGTCACCGATGGAGTTTTGGTTCCTTGCCGCTGTCGCCTCTGGCTTGCTTAGTTTGGGGACACTTCATTTCCAGTGATATCGTCGACTTGATTACACAGATTTAAATTTAAACTGAACTGAGCTGGACGACAGTGATGGAAATAACGGCGTTATAAATAAACGGCGTTACTAATGGCGTTATTTTTTTCAGTAACGATATAATCAAACAAATTACTGTTTCCCCCGTTACAACGCCGTTACCGTTACTGAAAATAAAATGTGGCGTTAATACGGTATATTATATTATTAGAATTTCATTTTTCAGTTCATCTGAATGGATGCGCAGTATTTGACATACCAACTTTCTTTCACAGACACGCACGCAAAGAAAGATACAGAGCAATAGAGTCTTTCATAACATGCAGAATTGACGCGCTACATGTAAACGATATTCTTTGTTGTAGTTTCCTGTCAAAATAACGGAGTTCCTTTGGAATTCTTCAGCTTTTAAGAACTGCCGGTTTCTCATTGGCTGGCACTCACCTATTATCGTCCCTGTTTTGATTTCAGCAAATCAATTCGAGCGAACGCAGACAACGTGATTAATATTCATGAACCCAGCAGCTCATTAATCCTTAGTGCATTTTATATTGATGACAAATATTCATACATGCATTCATACTTGGTTATTCTAATTACTAAAGTTCTATCATCATATAATATTAAATTATCATAATATTATATTATAATGCTTGACTGACTGATACTAAGTGTCAGTAGATAAATAGTGTAGATTAATGTAAAATGTTTTATAATAATAATTTATTATTTTTAGTGTTCATTTAATTAATTTAACATATTTAATTTTGGGGGCATCCAAAGTTATTTGACATTTGAACATTTTTTAAAATGTAACGCAGTTACTTTCCCTGGTAATTAGTTACTTTTATAATGATATAACTCAGTTACTAACTCAGTTACTATTTGTGAGAAGTAACTAGTATCTATAACTAATTACTTTTTTAAAGTAAGGTGCCCAACACTGCTGGACGATGACATCACTGAATTCAATAATTCAATTCTAATGAGTCTTTAATCTTGTCATTTTACATTACTGACATACTATTTTCCTATTTTGATATTGGAAAGTTGCTTTGACAGAATCTATATTGTTAAAAGTGCTATATAAATAAAGGTGACTTGACTTGACTTGACTAACATACTAACATTGATGCTTGCCTTAGCAAACACTAGTAATATTTATCTTCAGTGCTGTAGTTTTATGTATTGATCATGTCTGCTACACAGATGCTGTATAAAAAGAACCCTTTAGGCGGTCTTGACAAAGTGACCTCCTTGTGACCCCCCTGGCAACAAGTGGAGACACTGAGCATGCACATTAGTCCCTGTTTAATGGCTGATGCTTGCCAGAGCCATCAATAGAATGACAAATGAGGGCTTGGGTTATTAAAGCAGAATTAGACCGGAGGGAAAGGGAAAAAGAGTGACAAATGAAGAGGTGTAGAGATCCACTGGAGAAAGTTGAGGATGAAGAAGAAAGGAATGCACAGAGAAGGATTTTCATTTAATTTATTTATTGGTTCATTTGAATAATGATAGTACAAAAAACATAATTCTAGCAAAAAGCTGAAAAATATGCATTGTATATAGTTAGTATAGCTTATAGTCTAGGCACGGAGGCCACCCCAGAGCCGCTCGCTTTCTCTGCCATGGCCATGGCCATGGATGTTGTGTTCTTTTCTTCAGTTTTCAGTAAAAATGTCCATATATATTCTTTGTTCTGTGTCTTGTGTGTCTTCTTGAATTTACAATACACAGCTGTGACACCTATAAATGATGACACACTGGACAGATAGTAGTACAAACCTATTTTCTAATTTCTGTAACATCTTTAATTCAGCAACATGGCTGATTTGAAACATGTGAAAATTGCACCAACATGTAAATGAATAAATAATAAACCTGTAATCAGTAAATCATTTGGTGCATTTGTAGATTTCTGTAATAGATTCTATTGATGCTATAGAACTGTGATTTCTGAAACACATAACCAAATATAATGAATTCTTGTTACAGTACACTCTCAGAAGAAAAGGTACAAAAGCTGTCACTGTTTACAATGTGTTTTACAGGCAATGGCTGATCAGAAGTGTTTAAGTTAGAATCCACTACCTGCTCAAAAGGCTGTTTTTTTTATTTTTATTTTTTATTGATTTTTGATTTTTGTTGTCCAGTAGCCTACATGTTTGCGAATACATTTATTATAACAAAGCATAGACGCGATGTAAATAAGCGATTCATTGTGTGACAGATATATAACAAAATGTTCACCTTGGTGAGTATAGCCACATAAATGCAGTCACTGTAAGTATATGTGCAGGGATGGCCATGAGTCTTCTTTTGTGATCACCTTTTGTGATCAATTCTTTAATAAAGCAAAACACCTACAGTTTTGAATGGTTAAGAAAATTACACTAGAAAATAATATATTATTATTAATAATGATAATAGGGGCTGGCAAGCTTTAGTCCAGATTAAAATGCAAAAATATATAAGTGTATATTTGAAAAGTATTTAAGTATTTTGAGTTACCGTATTGACCCGAATATAAGACAATGTTTTTTTCTTGGAAATACATCTGAAAAAACGCTGTCGTCTTATATTCGGGGTCTAGACTTTGACATGTCAGTAATACACCCACAACAATAGGTGGCGCCAGAAACGCATAAAACGAGTGTGCCATGAAATATGTAATGTGTGCTGTAAATATAGCGAGTGAAAACAAAAGAAAAAGAAAAGCTTACAGCAGCACGAGTCGTGACTGTCATGTTAGTCTGATGGGACCAAACTTCCTCTGTAAGTGATTTAAGAACATAAGACAGTACCCAGATTTGAAGACTACAATAAGATTTCACTTCTACTGATAATACAATTTTGGTAGGCTACTATGAGATTGATAGCCTAAATGTTGTATAATTCAGATGGGCTACCTGTTATTTCAATGGTATATCAAAAAGTGTATATTTTTCAATGTCATTGTTGGTACATTTTACCAGTATTCTTTACCATACTTTCAAAACAAAAATTAAAATAGGAAAAATATGCAATTTGAAAATAATTTAAGAAAAAAGAGTTTTACAGAGAGAGAGAGAGAGAAAACAAAACAAAAACAAGATTTGGTTTTCAAAAAGCCTTTTTCCAAAAGGTACATCTGGAAAAAGGGGCGTCTTATAATAAGGGTCGTCTTATATTCGGGACAATATGGTATTTGATAAAGTCCATGGTGAATACAAAAATCTGAAATCTTTAAAAACATGTAAATACTGTTTGACGTCCTTTCTTCTCCGTGACATGCAGCTGTCAGAAACAGAAAGTTGAGCTTGTGCAGCGCTGCTCTGTGTACTCTGTTTGCATTTTTATTCAGCCTGTCTGCTGCTTTTGTTCAGGTCAGTGCGAGTCTTCTGAAATGCTAATGACACCGAATTTTCACGCAAATGCCGAATTAAACCCATAAGGTACGATCTTTTTGACAGCTTTTCGAAAATTCATCACTTACCGTTATCTTCTTCGGTTTCTTTCTTATTTTTCCTCTTCTCGCACCAGCCTCACCTTTTCATTTTAAAACATTAATTCACGCGACTGACACAAGCAAAGCTATTATTACCACGCATTACTGTTGCATAACTGTGTTATTATCTAGCTTTTTACTTGTAGCGTGAAAAAGCTTTACCTGACATCAATTATATTACCTGGTCCGTCTGAAACAGTTTGCCGCTCGAGCAGTACAGAAGTTACTGAATCAAAACTCACTTTAGAACATCTGACAATCACTCTGACTCAAAATGAGCCAAAATACCTGCATATACGATCCTGTGATGCTGGTTTTTGCCAGCTCATTCAGGGCATTTCAGCAAACTCACTGAACTGAGATGAGCCACTGATATGCACATACGTGAACTGCACTTGTATGCAGGGGCGAAATGACAGTTTTTATGGTTTTTCATTGTTTATGTAAAAAGGTGATCTGATGAAGAGAGGTTTGTTCTCTTTATATGCTTTAGACATGTAAAAAGTCCCTGTTTCACAGCATTGGTTGCTGTAATAATGCGTATGTTATTGTGTGATTATGTATACAAACTATTGAAATGGACCAGTTCATTGGAACGAACTGTCAGAAAGAATCATTTGGCAGAAAATAATCAGATTTCCCCATTTGTGTGACCAAGCTATGGATCACAGGTAATATTATGTTGTAAATAATGTTAATTTTCTTACGCATACCGATCGTTTCGCTTTGTAAGACCTCAATAACCTCAATATATCGTCAGGAGCCACATATTTTTGTGTTCCTTAATATGCTTTTTTATTCTTAAACATGGGCAACCGCTGACTTTCATTTTTCACCAAGGGCGGTTTCAACTAAGGATGCTGCCAGTCAGATGACATATAGTTTCTCATTTCTTTTTTGTGCATTGTCATTTCTTTTCCTCGCATCTTAAACAAAGTGCCCCTTGCAAATAATTTGTCCTTTGAACAGAAGGAGAGTGTCAGGTGTCGACATACTAGACATTTATATTTTTGATCACTGGAATTTCACTTCAAAGTGTCATCAGCTGTGCTGAAGGGATCTGCCCTTATGTTGTCGAAGTTTGGTTATTTAGAAAATTTATAATAAATAGTAATACTGCAAGATGACCTGTCTAAATTTCTGAAAGGGAAATGTTTTGAGGGTTATTGGTTAACTTGGCCTACTTTAAAATTATGTTAATTGCACCACATGTTTCACAAGACCCACTCAGGGTTAGATCCTGTTGAGCATAAGAAATTTCAGTAAAGCCCACGTTAACAGGGATAGCTTAAACATATTCTGAATGTTTCTGATTATATTTTGTTTTATATATGTAAATGAAGGACCTCCAAGTGATTAATTGTTTATTGACATTTGCTAATGGATAGATTTTATTTTACTTTCCTGTTTCTTACTTTATCTAGCCTAAATTTACATGGGCACCGCACATAAAAAGTTGCACAAAATTATGTGGAATGATTGGTTTTACTGTTTTCATGTTTTGTCAAAATACTTTTTGGGAACGGATTGGAAGGCTTTGCCTGGGTGTTAATGCAGTTTGTTTGTTCAATAAATGTCCCTTGTCTGTATCAATTTAACTAAACTGGAAGCAACTGTTGTAACTGTAGATGTGAAAGGAAAGCCATAAAAGTTTATGATGTGTTAGGGCAATAAAGTTTTACAATTCTGTACTGTAAATGACTGAAACAAGAAGTGGAGCCAGACAACAGGCTCGCATTACAGTGGATCTCTCCTCTTGAAAACATTTGTATTCTTGGACAGTAAACTCTTGTACAAATTCTTCCAAAAGGTAACTCGATGAATATATGAGATGTATTTATGATAACTTATTCAAGACTCTTTACTGATCACAGTTTCAGGATTTTTAATGAATTATTTCTAATTTGGTATTGCAGATTAACAGTACTGAGTAGATTCTACTTAGAAATTGTGGTCTGTTACTGATTCCAAATTACATGACAAAAAAATAGTAAAGTTTTAGGTAATACAATCAGATTACATTTAGATTACTTTTGACCTAACTGGTTTATCACATTGATTTAAATAGGATACTCATGTGCCATATTGATCTAAAAATAGAAGGAGAAAGAAAATACATTCTATTTGTTGTTATCAACAACTTGAAGAGCATTAAATATTGCTGTTCCAAACTGGGGTTCTTGAAGGAACTGCAGGGACTAGGGAGTTTAATGAAAAGCTAATAATTAATTATATCTTTAAAATGTAACATTAAAATAAACGATTTTAAAATAACAATAATCAAAATAAAACTCTTAAAAGTGAGAAAGGTGAAATAATTTATTTGTTTATCTGCATGTCATGTGACCATTAACCAACATCAGAGAACCTTGAACATGCAAATGTGTCACTTGATTATTAAATTATTACCTTAAAATCTACTAAATATATTAGTATACATTGACAAAAAAATCTGGGAATATGAAACATGTAAATATGAAATAACATAAATTTGTGCATTTTAATGTGTTTGAAAGATAATGGTATAACTCACTGAGTCATAATTCAAACGAAAATTAATGTCAGTATAGTTCAGTAGATCAGTAGTTGTTGCACTGTTGAAATGTTGAGAAAACACTTCTTAAACTGAAATCAAATCCAGTGGTCAAATGCTGCGTGACCTCTTCATTTTCTGTGCATTTATAGCCACCTTTGTGTGAATGTCCACAAAACTGAACACTTTCTGGATGTATATAAGCACTAGGGTATTTTAGAAAGGAACATTTAAAAGACGGGAAAGAGAAAGTGTGGAGAATCAATATTTTTTTAATAATAGTGTGAAATCATGTAATCGATGTAACGTAACGTAAAGTAACTCTGATTACGAGTAATTTAAAATGAAATAATCTAATTAGTTAATATAATACAATTAAAAAATATACAATTAGCCTAATTATTTTTTAACATAAACCTGATTAAATGTAATCAGGTAGTAGCCTACCCAGCACAAGATTATGTCAACTCTAATCTAAGAGTTTACATGTCCCCCCACATCTTTTATATATATATATATATATATATATAAATCATTTTTAAGTCAACTTAAATGATCTTTTATTCCATTGCAGAGTCAAGACCTGTAACGTCGTCATATTCATAACGTTCAATAGGCGAAATGTACTAAATGAAATAATCAGTGCAAGAGCTATGGTCTAACAACACAAAGCATTCATTAGTAATTTATAACTACCAAGTAGAGTGACTTCACTCGCGGTACCCTGTAGCTTGTTTGTTTCTGTTGCACGCAGGAGTGGCCGCCTGTATTTGAGTTGTTGGCGGGCGTATGGCTGTTTTCATGACTAAAACCATAAGTGAAGGTTATTATCCTTGATGCTGTAATCGCTATTAATTACATTCGATTAGAATAATGCATGCTGTATGCTACATCCCAAATTTAATTTGTTTTATGCATCAGTTAATGAAGATAGTGATCGACCATCTTAACATTGCTCTCTTTCTGTTAATTCAATTATTCAAATTGGGATTAAACTACATAGCAGGAAACATATGTAGACAAAATATGATTGTATGACAATGTATATAGATTTTCAACCCATTCTCACACCCAACTCGTCACATATTGAAGCTTGGTCAGGACCACTTGGCGTCGCTTTTTGACGCTCAAGGTACCCCCTTAGCGTCATTTTTCGACTTGCAGGGTCCTCCGTTGCTCTAAATAGGAAACCCTTAGCGTCAATATGCCGACGCCATACTGGGAATTTTATCGTCATAATTAAATTATATATTGGGTAATAACATTGCCATTATTGCATATATGTTGGGGTGTGATTTTTCAATGTAAACAGCCACAACAGTTTTATTTAGGGTGAATTCAGGTAATCTGGGACATGTTTTGCAATTTTGACTTCTGCGATTTATTTCGATATCTATCTAACACATTAGATCAACACATTAGACTTTTCTGAAATCCCTAAGATGTTTTCTAACCACACCAGAAGAAATAATGTAGATATTATGCCCAGAGGAGACATGCCACACCTATTAAGTGCTTTTGTGCCCCCCCCAAAAAATTCTGCCTGAATTTGATAACCTGGGACAGATCACTTTATAATCTGGGACATATGTATTAGGCCTAAAAATCCTATATTCACCATACTTTATGCATGCCAAACACAATATCACCAATAGCTCCCATCATTCTACTCTCATTGCATTGGTTTAGCTTCTTCGTATTTCTCTTATTTCCCTCTCTCTCTCTCTTCCTCACTCTTTCTATTGCCATCTCTTTTCCTGACGCTGTGGTGCCATTGCATTTTGTAATACATAGTAAAAGTGTGTTTACTGAATTAAAGAAGGATTTTTTGTGTGTTTTACCTGTCTTTTCAATTTTGCACTGAACTGAGTTGTGTTTCAGAGTTAACAGAAATTTCCGAGATTCTCTGCAGAAATATAAACGAAACAAACAGTGACTGTAAGTCAGTATTGCAAAATAAACAAGAAATTGGTTTGTTTTGTGTTGATTTTATTTATTTATTTATTTGCAGTTTGCTTGCGAACGCGTAAAAGTGACAGTTCCACAGCACAACTACGCATTTTTGTAAAGAACATGAGAGGATTTGTTGTCATAAGAATGTCTCGGAGTTTGATTGTCGCTTACTGCGACGTGCTTCTTCAGCTGCAAGTAACTTCTAGCTTGAAATCCTCCTTTTAGGCAGATTTTCAAATCAAGTTTGATCTGTAGCTATAGACGCAGTGAGTCGGTTGAAATGAAGCTCGATCTTTCTCAGTCCTTGATCTTTTTGCATCAGATTCTAGGTTGGAATCACAATAAAATGAGTGACAGTGGTGTTAAACGTCCCATACATAAATCACATAGAATATTATATGTTATAATATGCCTATTTCTTCCTGTTGTTTAACAAACATAATCTATAAGCATGAGAACATATCTGACAGTTTCTAAAGACTATGGTGGATAAAGGAATGATTGTAATACATTTTTTGTTAAATTAAGTCACGGTTACACTTTATTTCGATAGTCCACTTTAGACATTCTAACTATAAGTAACTTTGTAACTACATATCAACTAATTCTCATTAATTAGCAACTTCATGTCTACTAACTCTCAGTAGTGCAGGTTTAGGGTTAGTAGAATAAGTTGACACTTGTAAAGTTTCTCATACTCAGTATTTTGTATGTTGTGGACCCATCAAAATAAAGTGTTAGAAGATATTAAGCAGACAGTCTTCTAATACTCTAATGACTGCTAGTTGACATGTAGTTGTAAAGTTACTTACTGTTAGTAGAATGTATAAAGTGGACTATCGAAATAAAAGTCACTTTTACTAATGTTGGAGAAAATGTTTAAAGTCTGGCACTAATAAACATGTAGTCCACACACGTATATATTATCATCATAATAGCCTATTAAATATTGATATTATAAAACAACGATTTGTGTCCTTGATACCTAACAGGTAGGCCTATCAGTGCATGATGATTTGAAAAGTCTAATTATTTATTATACTGTCATAAATTTAGTCTTGACAGTGTTATCGGCTTTACGAGCAACTAATGGCTGTTATAAAATTTATTGCTACTAGTTTTACTATTTCCGAATAAGGTCTATAAAACACAAAACAATGAATGAACTACAGAGGGTGGGAAGACAAAACGACAACGAACACGTAGCACAGAAAAGTGAAAAAGCAAACCCTCCTCGGCTAAACTGTAACTTGCCTCTTACGTGAAGTTTAGACATACACTGACATAATTGCTGCTCGTTTCAGTTGTTTTGGCCCACAACTATGCCCCACAGGCTGAAGGGCTAAAGAAAAAGCCCTTGTTATAAACTATGGAAGCAGGTTTGGACAACGAATGGACCACTCATGAATTTACAAACAAATTGAAATACTGCTTTAGTTTTTCGTAGACCGCATGCATAAACACGTGCACCATTACATAGCCTATGCATTATTATTATTATTATTAGCCTATTATTAGTTTTCTTTGAAGTTTTTAATCCTAAATTATCTGAATATAAGACTTGTGTCCATTACGTGCAAGTGAGGAAAAGCGGCCGACAGCGTCATCTGTTAAATATAATCATGGACAGGCGATAAATCGGCATAGCAATTCGAAACTTGCCATGAGACATTTTTGCCTTCGTTTTCAGACATTTTATGAGAGGAAATGAAAAAGTGTTATTTAAACAGCATGGGATAGCAAAGCAACTGTCAGACCAAAGCCACACAAAGACAGTATAAAATATAGCGTCTTATAGTAATTTCACAATTATTTAGTGGTAAGCATGTAGTTTTGATGTAGCATTGATAAGCATTGATTTCGTTGAACAGCCTATAGTGATGTCGTCTGTATAAGATAACAACAAAATAAATGTGTCATTTCTAACCTTGATATCTGTTAATAACAACTGCAGTGAAAGGACACAGTAAAAACAAATGACCAATATCTTCTTTTCAAAGATTAGAAATAGCCTACCAGTGTGCCAACTAACGACGTTAGCCTATCTTGTTTAATGCTTAAAGCAAAATGTAGGCATATGTGAAATTAATTTTCCTGTTTTCCAGGTTTTTTTTTTTTTTGTAATTTACTTTGCATGCTGTAGCCTAAATAAAGTTTATTTTTGTGTACATATATTTTATTGAAACGCAAAATGAAAATCTCTCCGTTCCGATTTAACGTTCTAAATTAACCAATTTAACGTTATACTTTTTTTTAAATATTATTAACCAGCATCAGTTTTGTGATGAGTTATGAGTGGACAGAATTTTACATCATCGTTATTATTATATTATTATTATTACAAGATTGAGAACACAGAAAAATTCTCAATACGATCTCATTGTGCGATGAATTAACAGGCCTTAAGTGTTCTGAAGGTAGCAGTTGTCTGTAGCATCTATCTCGAATCCAACCTCACCTTGTAATTTAGAGGGGTTTCTGATGTTGTCGTGTGATGTTGATTTTTTTTTTTTTAAATAATGCGACTTGATTTAAAAATTAACCGGAAATTAAGTAGGCTACTGTTGTTACATTCATCACAACTTTATTGACAATTTATTTGCGTTATTTTCAGACATTGTATTCATTACGTTTGTTAGCTAATATTCCAAAATTTGAAAAATCATCTGAGAATACGTTTTTTACACCGCATGGTTTCTACAGAACGTAGCACAAGGAAAATAAATGCATAAAACAGTATTATTATTATTTTTCGCAAAGCTACACAAATGTTCATCAAAAGTATTTGGATCTGATATATTTACAAACATTTACAACGCACTTAATGTATATCTGTTTTACAGTTTATGATAATACACAATAAATTATTGTAGCGCAGTATTTGAAATTTCCCGTTATATATTTGGTCAAATGCATCCACAGCCTCTTATATGCACTTCTCAGTATCCAGATATCCGAATAAATAAGATGCCTTTAGAATATCCCAAGAGCAAATCAAAATACACTGAAGAAAAAGATGTTGTAGCTGTCTGTTTTAACAGTCTGTATGTAAGAATATCATTTCTGGAAATAAACATGTTTCCACAATTTTGGGAAAAGGAGAGGCACGCATCGCATCTAACTGAAAGATAACAGGTTTTGGTGTTAAACTGTGCAAACTATGAAAGTTCGATAAGTCATGAAGTAGAACATTTCAGACTGAATGCTGACCCAAGGTGTTAAGGCAGTCAGTTATGCTCTTTTTTTCTTGCTGTTTCCCCTTCTTCTTGTTTGTCCGTGTCCTGGCCAGCTCCTACCGAGCCACTGTCATTGAGGGTGGATGTGAGATTGCTCTCCTTCTTCCACTTCATGCGGCGGTTCTGAAACCAAATTTTAATCTGGCGTTCCGATAGACACAACGCATTGGCAATCTCTATTCGTCTGCGTCTTGTCAAATAACGATTGTAGTGGAATTCCTTCTCTAGTTCTAAAGTTTGGTATCGCGAATAGATTTGGCGACCTCGCCGTCTGTCAGACCCATAGCCAACTCCTGTTAGGAAAGAGATGGTTTGGTTAAAGTCAGGAAAAGGCTCCAAAAATACTGTTAAGTTTAGGTTGGCTAATACAATTTTAAAGACAGATGACATTATATTCATCATGCTAAACATTAATTTTCTCTTCCCTTCCACTAAGTAGGCTAGATATATTTAAACTTCTCGGAGAATGATCTTCTACATGCATGAATTCTCTATTGAATGGATTTGTTTGGCAAAGCGTTTGTTCCAGCCAAATGGATTTTCTCTAAACACAAAGCGCTTTTATAGCAGGTCAACGAGGCATTTCGTCAGTGCTTTATGGGGTGATAAAACGTGGGTTTCCCAGTCGTAAAAACAAAGTCCACCCCTTACTAAAGTCATCTTTTTTTGTTTGTTTGTTTATATACTCACCACTGTGCGAGTTCATCCGCTGCATCCATGGATATATTTGAATACTTCCTTTTGGTTCCTGAGACAGAGTCTTGCCTTGGTCTGAAGCGTAATCCTGGGTCAATGAACCCTGTGTTTGCCCAAGGCTTTGTCTGCAACTTGGAAGCACATCCTTGTCTTGGTAGAACACATTTGATCCATACTCGTACGGTCCACGGCTGGACCCGAACATAACGTTTTCTTGTGTTGAATAGAATGGACTGGAGTATATCCGGTTTGGGGCCACGGCAGCGCCATATGGCGAGAAGTGTCGCACCGGGTCATAGTTTGTCGAGCTGAGTGTAACATTGGGCAGAACCTCTTGACCGCCGTTTAAATGGCATGAGAGCGACGGGTTCGTAAAATAGGAATTCATACCTTCTTTCCTCAAAACACACACACATAAGCTATACAGGCCTTTTCTCTCACTCCTTCCCTTGATCTCTCTACGCACGCTTTCTTCTCACGTATTCGTGTCTTTAATCACAAGTATTGTATAAATAGGCCTATTTAATTTATTTCAGGACAACCGGCAGAGAATATGAACTCAGCCTAATGTTTCCAAATCCTCATTAAAAGATGGACGAGATGACAATGTCAGTTGACCATCTTCCAATTAAAAACAAAAACAGGAAGCATCAATAAAATTGCGATAATAAGACTGGCTTTTCTGTGCCCTGTTACAGCAACGTGCAGAACATAACGCATGCACACCCCTTTATATTGAGATATTAGATTATTGATTCTCTCTCTCTCTCTCTCTCTCTCTCTAAGTAAAAGTCGAGCGATATCGATATTACTCTACACGAACTAAGCGAGAGAGAGAGAGAGAGAGAGACAGAGAGAGAATCAATAATCTAATATCTCAATATAAAGGGGTGTGCATGCGTTATTTTCTGCACGTTGCTGTAACAGGGCACAGAAAAGCCAGTCTTATTTTCGCAATTTTATTGATGCTTCCTGTTTTTTGTTTTTTTTTAATTGGACGATAAGTAGTCATCTCGCCCATCTTTTAACGAGGATTTGGAAACATTAGGCTGCATTCATATTCTCTGCCGGTTGTCCTGAAATAAATGAAAAAGTAGGCTTAGGGATATATTTAGGGATATATATATATATCCATAAACAAAAAGAAAAGCAATTTGAGGGTTACTTAGTTGTACATAAGCTCAATAAACAGGTAGACTATTTATCTTTTTTTCTGGCTTTTTTTTTTTTTTTGGCTCGTCAGAGTAATGTCCTGTAATACAGAATTATGTTTACAAGCCCCAACCCCTATAGCATAAACGAGATTAAGGTTTAGTAATAAAATTAGGTAATTAGTGAATAGCCGTAGTTTATTGGTTAGGTTAAAGAATCGATTCGCCTAACAACGATGTCGTCTAATTTATTTGGTTTGTATTTAAATATAAAATTTGAAGTAATGAAGGTTACAGAACAGAGATACAATAGTCTCTTCACACGCTACATGTGTGATATTTGGACCATATAGTGTGAATTTTGGCCTACAAAGTGTTTTTAAAACTCTCAAAACATTTTTCCTGTGGCTGAGTGATCTGTTGGGACAATTTATAAACAACTATTTCGCGACTGTGTTTCACAACCATACCAAGTAAAAGGATGGATTATTAAGTCGATTAAACTTAAATATATGAACAAACCAAAGTTTTTTTTTTTTTAAATCGTTTTCTTAAGCCGTTTTAGCCACTCGGCTAAATAAAATGTGTATATGGAAAATAAACGCGTTTCACCGATTAAAATTTATATTAAATTTTGCAAAAACAGTTTTGTTATTTTAGCCAGTTTACTTCTATGACAACTGTACATTCTATATTTGGATATTTGGTCCCCACAATACACACACACACACACACACTCTCTCTCTCTCACACACACACACACACACACACACACTCTCTCTCTCTCTCACACACACACACACACACACACACTCTCTCTCTCTCTCTCTCTCACACACACACACACACACACACACAAACAAACAAACAAACAAACAACTGCAATGTAGAGAGATTATGGTTATTATAAAAACTATACATTTAATGTATAGAAACAAATACAGATGATATGACAAGTAGCCTAAAACGTAAAGACAATATATGAATATGTTTATAAGAGCCCTGCATAGTTTAGACCCAACCCTAATTAAACACACCTGATCCAGCTAATCAAGTAATTTAGGCTTATTTGAAAACTACATGGTTTGAACATTGGAGCAGGGTTGGAACTAAACTCTGCAGGGCTGCGGCTAAACTCCTTAATACCTGTGCAAACTGAAAGTCGTAAAAGCAGACAAATGACAGCTTCCGTTGGACTGACTTTAGCAGATGTGCTGAAGGCCTATATGTAATCTTACACATGACACAGAATTGTCCTTTTTTTTTTTTAGAAGCACGTGGAAGTCTTGAATAAGTCCATGGAAGTCTTGTCCGAAGGGAAAGTCCTGTTTTTACACTGTAAAATTAGACCTACACACACACACACACACACACACACACACACACAAACCTTACTTTCAGCTACTTTGATGACGCATTATAAAAGGCACATGATATCTTGCATTTTAAGTCGTTTATTTGTTTCAGCCCGCAGCTGCCGTTTCCACATTGCAGCTAGTTATGCTAATCGAATAGGTCATCGCGCTTGATTCTGGTGTTAGCTTTTTCCAGAATGATTCTAATGACATGCTACATTAATGTCCATGTGAATTTCATAAAAGCCGTTGATAATTTCGAGTGACCGTTGCTTTTTGCAAAGGGATTAATTTAGTTTAGACTATTGCATTGTGATCAAAACGGAATGTTGTTTTTATATGACAACATGTAAAACAAACAGCAATATTTCACAAAATTTTCCACTGGCTCTCAAAGTGTAAAATAAATTGGAATTAACGAAATAAAGACGTGGAGTATTTGCAGGGAAGTGATTTATTGCGGTTCTTTTCTGTGGCCTGTGAGAGTCTGGCCTTTACAACTTTCCAATAAATGCCAGATAACTGTTGATATTAACACAGACTGCTTCGAATATACAATAAAGAACATTCATTCCAGAAATCTTTGGTAAAAAGTTCGTACTATAACACATATTTATCTATTGACAAATGAGAAAAAGAACAATCATGTAATTTGCATGACATGACACAAATGAGGTAAAAACAACAACAACAACAATAATAATAATAATAGGCTAAGAAAAAGAATGCTTGATTATTATAGTGGTCTAAACATTTCCATTATTTTTTAAAAGGACAGGAAAATAAATGTTACATTATGCTTAAAATTGCATAATTACTAAAATAATAGACTACGTGATCTTATTAAATTAATTTATAATAACCATTTATTAGTTATTATACAGCTTAAACTATTCCTTCAGGTGACACTTTGACTTTATTTCAGGCTTTATTTGACGTTATTACAAATGTAAAATGTAGTATTTATTTATTTTTGTTTTAATTAATCAGTTTGCATACAAATGATATATTCTGATGTGAAAATGCGTGGATTTTTTTTAATGCATTTTTTCAAGATTTCTGCATTTCCATGCATGTCTGCTATTCAAATATTGGAATTTGACGCCCAGAATATCGCATAATTCTGATCAATATTAAGTTTTTAAAACGTATGTTAACATTTTGGCCATATTTTGTAGTTTGTTTTTCCCCAATTCTATTTGCAGGATATGAACATTTAAGCTTTATTGAATGACCTGATTTGTTTCGCCCCATAATACTGCGGCATACCATATAGAGTGCGTAAGGATATAAATGTAAGCCTCGTAAATGAATGAAGAGAAACGCTGAAGACATTAATGAACACTAGATGCCCTCCATAATATCTACAAAGAGAAATCTTATTAAAGTAGGTTAAGATTCGGTATAGGCTAAATAAACCACTACTATACAACAGTCAGAATAAAAGTAATGTTATATTGACCATGGCAGTGTGTGCCTGGACACTTTATGTCTGTAATCTCATTCTTAATCTCACTGAACCTGTAGATTGACTGTGTATTAGCTACTGATTTGAACGTGGTTCGAAACGAATCATGGTTTTGACATGGGAGGGTAGTGACATCTAGTGTTCATTTATGTGTTCATTTTAAATAGCCTCAAAGGATTGGGGATGTAGGCCTGTTAATGACGATTTAATGTATTTCTTAGCTTCTGTCTACTATGGGATTTATTGTTTTCTGTTAATTTACATTATAAATATGAATTTGGATAGAAATATATAAGATATATTTATATATCTTATATATCTATATTTTCTATTTAGTAAACTCACACACATCTTGAAACCAGGGCGGTACTGGGGTTAATTTGGCCTTGGACAAATCCAGCCCAACTGGCCCACAAGTTCAAAGATATAACATATAACACCACAAATAATTATAGATTTTATTGAAGGTAGGCCTACTGCAAATAACTTGCATGCTATTTAATTGATTATAGATCTCCAAGATCCTGCTGCATTGAACATGGCACCTGATGACTAATTTACTATATTTTGTTCCCTGTCATTTTGCATTATTTGATGTTTGATTCATCACCAGTTCCCTCTTGTGTCAATCTCTAGGGTTCCCTTAGGCAGCACATGCACACTCTTCAAAAATTGTGCTTACTGAGGATGTGAAAAAAAAAAAAAAAAATTAAAATGCATTTATATTTAGATAGAATGGGAGATAAAGATTGCACTGCATGTTAGCTTGCTTATTGTGCCCAAGAGCAGAATTTATTTAAGCCCATATCTTTCTAACAAGAAACTATGCTTCTAACCACAGGTCGAGAGCTGCAGTTCCAACCATGTAAGTTTGTGACGCTGTTTGCGAACGCTTGTTTGAACTATATGGTTTTGGGAAACAAGCATTGAATTCTGATGGTAATGATGGAACTTGTGACCATAGTTGGCTAATGATGCTTTTGGGAAACCCACCCCTGTACGATGGCTCAGAGAGGACTATGCTCTTACCAGTGGCAACATGCCACCTGGGCCTCCGAAGAGAGCTATAGAACACCTGGCCTCACAGACTACACAGCAAGATATTGAAGTTTTTTGAAGTTATTACAGGGTCCCACTAGACTTGGCGAGCAGTCCATTCAGCCACAGCAGTGATTATCGACCTCAACCATTCTCCAAGTGGCAGAACTCTTCAAGAACATTGAGAAACTGTGGCAAGTGCATGTACTTCCTTTCAGAAATGAGAAAGAGGTCACCAGGTCACAACAAGACCAAGAGGTCTTTAATAAATTAAAGACCACCCGAGATGAAATGGACACAGTTTTATGTTATTCCACCCTGCTGCTTAGGCACAAAGTTATGCCCCTTTTCCACGCCCCATATGAAATGGTAATGCCCAGCCTCCGCAACACCAAACAGTGCCTTGTTAAAGACCCAGAACTAGTGAAGACATACAATGCTGAACATTCAGAAACTGACTTAGGCCGGAATCATTAAATAGTTGAATTACCACGAGGTGACATAGTCAGCAGAATCATGGTATATCCCACACCGCATGCTGACACACAATAATAAAAATAATAAGATAAAATTATAATAAGATAATATAATAATAAGATAATATAATAACAAGACTACAATAAGATAATAATAAGAATAACCTCATTGTTATGTACCTGAACCTAAATGAGTGGTTGTTACCTAGACCCACCTTAGGACCCTCACTGCTAGGAATGCTGTTACGATTCCGAGAGCATAGTGTCGCCATAAGTAGTGATGTGAAAGTCGTGTTCCAACAAGTCTGTCTAATCCTAAGTGCAAACAGCAATAGATGCTATTTACACTAAGTGAAAAAAAAAACAATAGATTCTATTTGCATTCTGTAAAATAGCAGTATTTTCTTTGCAATAGTATAAATAGTAGTTATGATATTTATACTTAATGCAAATAGTGGCAGATATCTGCACCTCTGTATTGTAGTCCATTATAAAACAGTATGCAGTAATAGTGTACTGAAAATAAATTTTCATTTCTATTAAAAGTATTCAAGGGATATGCCTCTTATTGGGACAGAAAAGCCCTCCCTACACCTACCCCTGACCCTACCCCGTAAACACCCAGTCAGAGCTGTTTTTGAAGAGTGCGAATAAACACACACACACACACACACACGTTTGTTTCTGTGAATTGTGGGGAGTTTTCCGTAGACTTCTATTACTTTTATACTGACCAAACAATATTTTCTATCCCCTAACCCAACCCTAAACCTACCCCTTACAGAAAACCTGTTTGCATACACTTTCAGATAAACATAATTTACTATTTTTAATAATTAATACATTTATTTTTTTTTCCCTCATGGGGACCACAGTGTCAAAAATTTCAGGTTTTGCTATCCTTGTGGGGATATTTGGTCCCCACAACACACACACACACACACACACACACACAAACTACTACAATGTAGAGAGATTATGGTTATTATAAAAACTATACATTTAATGTATAGAAACAAATACAGATGATATGACAAGTAAAGGTAAAGAAAATATATGAATATGTTTAAAAAGTACAATGACAATAAACTTATGAACTTATGATTGATGTTCTCATTCCAGTAAGTAGTGCATAATAAATATATAGATAGAGGCAGTCATATGCATCCGTGCCCTGCCATTTTAACGTAACATTTCTGCCAAGAAAAACAAGATATAGTTCAGACGGCAGACTTCTGGAAATTGACGTGTGCGAAAATTTGACCCATATAAATACTTACTGTTTTGTCATTTAACTTATTTTCTGGACATTATTGTCACTTGTGTGCAGTGTGTGTTCCATGGACCATGACATATAATAAAATTCACTTAATAGTGAACTCATACATGGAAGATCCATGCAGGTTGCAATTTGGGGAACAAAAAGGAGAAAGGTAAATTTTTCCTGTGTTCAGTGGCCTACTTCAGTATCAACTACACATTTATTTAAACACATCCCCAATTCAATACGTTTCTAAAAAAACACGAGAATACAGACATGTATGCACTTGCAATAAATGGAATAAAGACGCTACTAAGAAAATAACACAGAAAGCTTATTAAACAATTAACAATTCTGGGATGACATTATGTTTGGATAGACAGTTTTTCTTCAAAGTCACCACCTTTTGTGGTAGAACAAAATCGTTCTTGCCTCGTTTGGTTTAGTTTGTTTACACCCATCGCAAACCAAACTAAACCGATGGGCTTATTGACACTTTTCCTCAGCAAAAATTAATCACCAGACCGCTTAAGCATTTCAGAATACGTAAAACCAGCTGATTCTTTAATTAAAATTATGTCTAACTGTCCTCTCTAGAAACCTATCTACTGCGATGCAATTGCAAGCCAACTTTTTTTTAGACGTTTTTTGATTTTAAATTAAATGATTAATAAAGAACTTGTCGGCCATAACAACACCACTTATGTTCAATTTACATGCACGTGGGAGCTTAATTTTGATTTACACACCAACTTATTCTCCTTAACACGACGGTTCTGGAACCAGATGGTCACCTGGCATTCCGAGAGATTGGTTGCGGCGGAGATACGCCTTCTTTTGTCTTTGGTGATGAACTTGCTGGCGGCGTACTCTTTTTCCAGCTCCTTTAATTGCATTTTATTGTAAGGTACTCTCTTCTTACGAGCGCGAGGGAACCCATTAATCTTTTTCTGGTGTGGCACCACATCTGCAAAAATCGTTCAAGAAGAACATATCTTAGAAATCACATGATTTAGCTACTTAAGACTATTTTTCAAGTCACTGGTACACTGTAAAAAGTGATAAGTTGACTTAACTTTAAAAAAAAAAAATTGAGGAAACCCGTTGCCTTAAAATTATTAAGTAAATAATCATTTTTTTTTAAAAGTTAAGTGAACTTATCACTTTTTACAGTGTTCGCTTAACTTCAACATCATATAACAAAGTTATTTTTAAGTGACCCAATTAAGTAGCCTAGTCTCATTTAATAATACAAATATTTCCGGTACTACTAGGCAACGAACTTGTACATATTAACAGGATTAGTTAATGTTTACATCTTAACTAAAAAAACATTCACATTTGTAGGCCTATGTACAGGTCCTCGGTCTTCAGTATTAGCAAAAGCTGAATCGTGTAACTGGTTTAAATGGAACATTAAACACTAGGCTATTAAATAGTATCGAGTACCAAGTAAAAGTTCTTGCTCAAACCACAAAATATAACTTAGTTTCAATTATTTTTTACTCTCCCATGCAAAGCACACTTGGAACTACACTTTTGTTAACAGCACCAAAAATCGAATACCTAACTGGTTCATATTCGCCTTACCTAATTTAACCTATATTGTACATTTTAAGGAATTACATTATGGCAAAAAAATAAATAAATAATAATAATAATTTTTAGAAGAGAAACACAATTTTGTCATGTGGCGCACAATAATAAGAATATCTGTTAATCCATTAAAAAGAAGCGAGATATGAAATGTTAGCTTCCAAATATTGTACATTTTCAGTAATTTTCAGACAAACTATTTTTTTTTTTTAACAATATGTTCAGTCAGTGCGAATTCTATTTTCTATTTTTAAATTGCTGCAATTACTGAATTACTATTGTTTAAATAAATGCATAGTCTACTGTACACTGAAAAAAAATATTCATTGAATTTACTAATTTTTTTAAGGTAAGTGGTTGCAATCATTTAAATCAATTCAGGTGACTTACTTTCAACGTTTTTTTAATTTATTTTATTTAATTGTATTATTATTATTTAAATGTAGCTAAAATAAATTGTTTGCAACCGCTTACCTTAAAAAAGTATATTTTTTATATGCTAATTAAACAATTAGAATACTTTTGTCTGTCTTGTATTTACGACGTGTTTAATTTGTGCCCAAAGCACACATTTATCAAAAATGTCTAAGTCCTAAATTTAAAAACCTGAAGTTCAACTGACACCTGCCAACCACGTTTCTGTCACAGAAAATCACATTGTATAACACAATCAGGCCAACGATAACAATCAGGCCAAAGTGAACATGAAATTTGAGACTGGGTGCGGGTGCGGATCTGCGCGGTCTCCCTTGCACCTTTTCAACTCCAAATACTGCAAGCAGGTATGAATTAGTATAACACAGTATTTCAATCATTAAATATTTGCTAATACATGTCATTTTACCCGAAAACTGGGACTTCCATAGGAGGTTAAAATGTATTTGTTCCTTAGAACAATATAGTTGCTCATCCCGGTTGTTCGACATTGCCCAGTGCTGATATTTGTCCGTAGGAATTAAAGTTTCATGCCGTGACTCTGGGTGCGCACTGATTCCTGGTACATCCGGGACGTCCGAACAGCCGGGAACTGTCTGATAAGAGCTGTAAATACCCAATTCTTTGGACCGACTGGAAAGCTCCTCAGCTGGCAGTGCACTGCTTGACTCCAAGTATTTTTCGGCAGGATGAAAGGAATATGCCTTCTGTTGCAAATTTACGTTGTGAGGATACGAGAGACGACATCCATAATATGGACTTCCAAATGGGTATCCATAGCTCAGTGATGTGGCCGAGGAGACCTGGTGCGCAGGGCACTGCCGGCCGATATCTTGTGCAGTGATACCCTGGTGATTCACGAGATTCCCAGAGTGGTGTCCCAGTGCAGGGTGAGAGATGAAATCCCTGTAATGAGAGGCAAAGCAATTCCCGCTCAGTCCCTCCATGGTTTTGTTTTTATGAGAACTATTTTCATTTGAGCTTTTTGTTAACGTGTCCGCCCAGTGTTCATGCGGAATGAACAAAATCGCCGTGATTTGTCGATGCTTTTAAAAACTCGACTACACCTACTGACACCTCACTTCCAAGCATTTTTTTCCCCGTGTACGCATGCGTATCCGCTAAAACGTAAATGTTTCGTAATTAAGACAGATTACTGACGCTAGCTGTCAACAATGTTCCCTTTATTTTTTTTCCTGCTGAGCAAAACTTTTCTCTATTGGGTGGACATTTCGGCCACCTGAGCAAAAACATTCTTTATACCAGACCTGTACAGCGCGCGCAAAAAAACTGTGTAACTTTTAACTTTAATGTGCTATTTATATTTGATTTGACCCTTGATGTAACTAAATGATGCACATTTTAGGTTATCTGAGAAAACATTTTTACAGTACAATACACTGCTGTTCAAAAGTTTGGGATCGATACATTAAAAAAAAAACAAAAAAACGTTTCTTAGGCTCATCAAGGCTGTATCTATTTGATAAAAAATACTGAATATTATTTCACAAAATAATATTGTGAAATATTATTGCAATTTACAATAAAAGTTTTCTATTTTAATATACTTTAAAATATAATTTATTCCTGTGAAGCAAAGCTGAATTTTCAGTGTCACATGATCCTTCAGGAATCATTCTAATATGCTATTTTGTAATCAATGTTGGAAAAAGTTGTGCTGCTTAATATTTTTTGGGACCTGTGATATTTTTCAGAATTCTTTGAGAAATAAACAGTTAAAAAGAACAGTGTTTATTCAAAATTTTGTAACAAATTTTGTGTTACAGTATACACTACTATTCAAACGTTTGGGGTCAGTAATTTTTTTTCTTTCTTATTTTTATTTTTTATTAATACTTTTATTCAGCAAGGATGTGTTAAATTGATAAAAAGTGATAGTAAAGACTTATATTGTTAGAAAATATTTATATTTTTAATTAATGCTGTTCTTTTTTACTTTTTATTAGCCTAATCAAAGAAAAAAGGTTCCAAAAAATATTAAGCAGCACAACATTTTCAACACTGATAATAAATTAGAATATTAGAATGAATTCTGAAGGATCACGTGCCACTGAAGACTGGAGTAATGATGCTGAAAATTCAGCTTTGCTTTACAGGAATACACTATATTTTAAAATATTTTAAAATAGAAAACCAATATTAGAAATTGCAGTAGCCTAAGAGTTCACAATATTACTGTTTTTTTTCTGTATTTTGATCAAATAAATACAGCCTTGATGAGCATAAGTGACTCCATTAAAAAACAAGGTCAATTATTTATTAAGTTTATAATATAGGCCTAACATAACATAATATAATATAATATCAAAACAACTTAAGCATTTAAACTGATAGAAGAGAATAGAAAACAAACGGAAGCATTTAAACTGAGATCTGTAAGTTAAATACTAAAAAAAAAAAAAACCGTGAACGTGAATTCTTATATAGCTATCTAAACATCCCTAAACAGTTTGCACAATACACCTGTGTGTGACTGCAAATGTTTTAGAGTTTTGGTACCGTTCTGTCCCCATCGTCCGCTATTTCCAGCACTTAATCAAGCCACTCTTCTTTAATACACGAGGACGTTTTATTTCACATGTCCTTGCGTTTGCGTTGGCTCTCGATTTGAGCTATTTCATCCGCAACCATTGAAGTATTCGGTTTCTACAGAGACTCATTTGGCGCACATCATTCTCTTTCTATGAAACCTGTAAACCGCATTCACCGGTTTTATAGCGGTTTACCCGAGCATTGCATTGCATTATTTCGTTTTTACTAGAATACAATCAAATGGCTTTCCCAACTCATTTTTGCTTGCGCGCGGCACATTATTTCTCTGCTCTGCCGCGCGCGCGCAGTTTAGAGGGAAAATTGGCTGTCAAGACAAAGCGCGAGTGAGATTAATATAAATTAATTAAAGCTTAAGGTTTTGCAGACACTGAATCTGAATGTTAATATTATTATATATTATAGGCCTATATATTATGGTTTGATAATTTGGAAAATATAAATAGTTTTTAAAAGATTCGTTAGACGTTTCTCTTACAGAAAATACATATAGGCTACATGAAAGTTATGTGGCTCAAGATTCAAAACACTCGTCGGTGTGTGTTTAGATATTGTTTTACATACATTCACACACATCAATTTCAAATGATGGACTAAATAAATAAAAAAATAAAGCGGTAAGACATATCTGGAAGTTAAATGACAATTTTGGTGAGGTGTGAATAAAATAATGAACAGACGAAGATGTAGACAAAAATGTTTCACACTATTATTTAAGGTAACTTTTTTTTTTTTTTTTTTTTTTGATGCGTGTCAAAATTACCAGGTTTCAGTCAGTTTCAAAATATGACGGAATCAGTGTTAAATGAAGTAAAGCCACTTTCACAGTATTTGTCTATTAATCGGAACAAAATCAAGAACACAAACCCTATTAAGTTGGCAGAAGTAAATTTGATTACGATTAATCAGTTTAAGAGACTTCAGTCTGGTCGCGCAAGTAGCCTATATTGAAGTAGCGTTCAAATTCAGCTGCCAAGAAATACAAGGTCAAGGTGAAAACGCAGATAAAGAGGGTCGTAACAAACAAGCCCGAATTCACACTTAGGTGTTAAAAAAAATACAAATAATAACACTTCTAATTTAAAATTTGAAGAATTAAAATTTTATTTTATTTTTTCTAATAAGCTATCCCAACAGATCTCTAAATTCCTACAACCTACTTACCAATCACGTAAAGTGTCCAAACAGGAATAAATGTAACACTTTGTTTAACCTTTATATCTGTATGTCCGTATGTTAATGTTATGTTAACCTATAATGTATAATGAGTTTTAAAATGTATATCTAGAAATTATAAAATTAATCTAAATTATATATATATATATATATATATATATATATATATATATATATATATATATATATATATATATATATAAACTGCATCCCCAATCCCACCATAAACGAAAACTACTGAGCCGTGGCCGACAAATTAATTAAATAAATTAATGTAGGCCAAGACATTTGCTGCCAAAACGTTTATAGTTAAACAAATAAATAAATAGACAGACAGACAGACAGACAGACATATAGATAGATAGATAGATAGATTTATACATTTTCATGATTGATACATTCTCATGGTTCATCTTTGCGAACCCTAGTGAAATAAAAATATGCTAAGTATACTTGCAGCCAGACTAAGGCCGCGTATTTTTTCAGTTGTTCTCAATGGGAGCGCCGCGTTTTTCAAAACGCCAGGAGCATGCAGAGCGCTGAGCGTCTTTTTTCGCGCTGAGAGTTCGGGCGTTTTTTCCTCGGCGCAGAGAGTTGAGGAATGTTCAACTGTGGATAAAACGCTGCGCTCATCACTGTCACTTTCTAGTCAGCTAACCAATCAGAGTGCAGGAGGGGCGGGGTAAATTCCACACCGATCAACAGTCACAACTGTCATTTTGTTACAACGACGTGTCAACAAGCACAACAACGGCAAAAATGGAAGAAAAATTAATATTGCTGGTTTATGAGCATCCATTTCTCAAGCACTCCGTGGTAGAGTCTCCATTGAGCAGACTCTATCCTCCTTGCACGGGAAAGATGGTAATTGAACACATTTTAAGGTGTTTTCCTGGATAGAGTCGGAGAAGGTTCTTCTTCAGAGGAAAATCCTCATCACCCACAAATACATGTGGCACAGGCTGGAGGTCTTCTGCTCCTCGTAAAGGTGCATCCTCTGGCAAGTCAAGGGTCCCCTGGTGGAGGGCCTTACCAAAGTCAGGGGCACAGAGGGTCCCACCATCACTGCTTTTCCCATATGCCCCCACATCCACCATCCGGAAAAGGTACCTGGCATCAACTACTGCTAGGAGGACAATGGAGAAGCTCCCTTTGTAATTGTATTACATGGACCCTGTTGATGATGGGGCCTGTACTGCAACATGCTTCCCATCAATTGCTCCCAGGCAGTTGGGGAAGTTCCATAGCCCATGGAAGTCTTCAGCGATCCTCTTCCAGCGGTGTTGTTCAGGGAAAGGCATGTATTCCTGGACCATGCCAGACCATATTTCCTCACACACATCTTTTACAATTCTTGCCACTGTGCAGTAACCCATCCTGTAGCTGAAAGCTATTGATCGGAATGAGTCTCCTGTTGATAGATACCTTCAAAAAAAAAAAAAAAAAAAGTTGCAATGGGTCATACATTTTATGTGTGCGTATATAATATATTTACTTTACTTATATTATATTATTTAATTATATTAAATGATTCATGTGTTCAGATATGTAAAATATAGCTTTGAAATATTGTATTACTGAATCATAAATACCTAGAAACTTAACAATTCTGCTACATTCTACGAGACAACTATTTGACAAATATATTATTTTTACTTTACTGATAAAACACCTTGGCATTTTCAGATTAATGAGAAAAATATCAATGTAAGCATAATGCTTCTTTCACCTATATGCACATAGGTCACCTCAGACAAATGGAGAGACGTTCTTCCGAGCTGATGGCTTCCCGGTAATTTGTGTTTCGCCTTGTAATAGAAGGTCCGATTTTCTGGAGCAACACTTCAAATTGTGCCCTGCTCATCCGAAAGTCCAACTTCAGTTCTTGGACCAAACGATGAAACCGAGCTGTTTTCGCGCGCCCAAAATCTCATGAACCCACACAGACCGGCGGGTCCGTCCTTTCTTTCTACGTGGTTCAATCACCCCTCCATGCAAAGCAAGGACCAGAGCAAGTACTCTACATTGTCAACATTTTAGTCAGAAACAAATTATCTGCCAAATCAGATACAAGTAACAGTTTTGCGGATATTCCGTGTCATAGCATCCAAAGCTTCTCAATTGAAAAAACGCTGCGCCACAAAAGCGCTCTCAAGCGCTCTCAGCTGGGCGTTTTCAGCTGGCAAAAAACGCTTTGGTGGACACCAAATTGTCTAATTGTCAGTATACTTCAAGTTTGTTAATGATTAATTAACTTGAAGTGTGCTATTTTTGAACAACTATTTTTGTACTAAGTAGATTTTAGTTGTAATCAAATTATAGTAAAGTATAACTTTAAGTGTATTTAGTGTAGTTTTATATGCTAAATTGGAACAACAAGTATGCTTAGTACACTTTAAGTATATGCCTAATTATATGCTTGATTAGTGATATTAAAGTGTACTTTTTTTGTATTAGAAGTACATTACAAATTAATTATTAGTGTCTTTAAAACACACACACAATATACCATAAATATATTATTTTTTGAGTAAAAATATGCTAATTTTTCCCCAATGCTGAATCCACTTTTCAAGGTCATTACAATAAATGCATAACTTCAATGACAGACAGAGACTCATTATTAAAAATTCAAACAGTGTTTATTTAAACCTCAAATGGTTTTAGCATTGCAAAACATAAAATGCACCAACCATGTTTTTAAATAAAAAGTACTCTGAAAGAAACAAACATAAAAAAAAAACATTTTGTAACAGCAACAACACACAAACTTCACTTTTTTTTTTCACTGAATTTGATTTAGATTTTTTTTTACACTTTATTTCGAACATGTAAAATAAATATAACACAAAACAAAAACAATGAAACACAATACAAAACAATTTTAAATTATACATGTACAAAAAATATTGCAATTCTCTATGTTATACTTGCGCCTGATGGCCGCTCGCACATCAGATGTGCTTGTGTGTGGCATGTTCATACAACTTATTCTTTTTACTACATCACACTGTAAATATTCTATATTAAACCCATACTACTTAATATAATGAACATCATGATTAGCAGTGTGGAATTGTATCAGTATGTCATGTCAATATTGCTTCAAGTGTATTAGTCAAACATACAGTATACAACAGAAGTGAGTACACCCATGTAGCATGACTATAAATCACATGATACAACACTATTCAAGTTGAAAGTATAGTACAGATCAGGCTAAATTGTAATAGACACATGTATTTTCTGTATAGCTGCTTTGAGAAGTTAGTGTACTCTAAATGAGGGCATAAAGTGCAAGAACAGCAGCAGCAGCGCGCTGACCCTAGACTTGGTTGACATCACCTCTTCGTCTTCAAAGACAATCAAAACATCCAGAGGGTTCCCCCTTCCTCCTCAACAGCAATGATGGGGACT
This sequence comes from Onychostoma macrolepis, assembly GCF_012432095.1. NCBI lineage: Eukaryota > Metazoa > Chordata > Actinopteri > Cypriniformes > Cyprinidae > Onychostoma > Onychostoma macrolepis. Next base: position 4,580,345 of record NC_081165.1, read on the forward strand.
GCTGCCTTCTGCACCTGGTCAGGCTCCTTTTTCTAAATGCATTAAAAAAAGTGTTAGTATATGTGACAACAAATCATAAAATTAACCCTTGTGTGGAAAGTCATATTTAAATTTTCATAAATTAAAATAAAGGTGTGAAGGATCAGAGTAGTGTTTATTAGGGCGTGTGCCCAATTAAAACCCTGTAGTACTTTTCAAGAACTTGTAATCTTCACAAGTCTTCCAGAGCTGTCGGTCAATTGGATTTATTTGGGAAAAACTTTCAGGGGTGTATCAGTAAAAGAAAAAAGTTGTTTCAAATCTGTTCAACATGATGCAGTCGTGTTTGAACAGGATGGTGTTAAATCAAAAGGAATTGTTTAAATAAAGTGAACAGCATCAACAATCTTTTTTTCTTTTTTTCAGTGAGCAGTGTTTGTTATCATTCCTGTAATAACACATAACAAAAAGAGAAACAATTCTCTTGTACAGTTAAGTGATGGAACATTCTGTGAAATTATGACCTTGGTGGCTTTCAAGTGTGAGGATGGGGCATCTCCTGCATCCATCAAAAACATTAATTCATTGGTACAACCCTCCCCACTCTCCAAGAACTGTACTTATCCAGAGTGAGAAAAAGAGCTGGCAAAATCACTCTGGACCCCTCACATCCAGCACACTCCCTCTTTGAACTGCTGCCGTCTGGTCGACGCTACAGAGCTCTGAGCACCAGAACGACCAGCACAGAAACAGTTTCTTCCCTCAGGCAATCCATCTCATGAACACCTGAAAATAACTGTGGAACACACAACACTATTTATACACTTATACACTTATTTATCTAACACACATACTTAGTCTACATTTCAATTTGCACATAATATACCTGTACATACAAAACTGTCTATTGTAATATACCTATACATACAATTTTCAATTTGTATATTGTTGTTCCCCATTTCCTTTTTTCTTATTTTATTTTTTATTTATTTTATTATCTGTGTTTTTGTTCCGTCACTGTCATTCTGTTGCACTGTGGAAGTCTGTCACGAAAACAAATTCCTCGTATATGTAAACATACCTGACAATAAAGCTCATTCTGGTTATGCCGAAGTCCCCCAGACATTCACACAGTAAGTGCGGGAAATCTCTGATTTACTGTACTGCAAACTGCTGTCACATGTTGAATTTAGTGTGTAGACCATATTGTTTATACATCGGAAGCTTTACAGTTGTTGTTGTGTGTGTGTGTGTGTGTGTGTGTGTATGTTTTAAAACGAGGAGGCAATTATATACATTATATATAAATAAGACTTCATTAGTTAACATTAGTTAACTACTCTAGTTAACATGAACTAAGAATGAACAATACTTCTACAGCATTTATTAATCTTAGTTGGATGCTATTTACACTTACATTTAATATTATGTAAATATTCTATGTAAATTTTTTCCCTGTCCATCTTGTACTTATTTGAACAATGCTTGAAACTTGGTATTACGAGCACTGCCTGTGTCTATTTGCCTCTGTAAGATGAATCGCTTGATGTATTCCCCAATTGTAAGTCGCTTTGGATAAATGTGTCTGCTACATGAATAAATGTAAATGTATATGTAAACTTAAGTTAATCACTGAATCCATTACTAGAGACACCACTCATACAAGTAATTTAAATGTTAAGGTGATGATAGTTCACCCAACAAACTCTCTCTCTACTATCTCTCTCACTACTTCTGCTGTAAGTGATCTAATTGTGACAGATCTAAGTCTAATCTAACATCCTGCCTGCTTGATCCTGCACCTACTTGCTTAAGATGTGTGTTTCTGAGGTTTCACCTTTTATAACACATATGATAAACTGTAGTTTGGCATCTGCCACTGTTCCAGCTAATTTGAAAATGGCTGCAGTGACCCCCATTCTTAAGAAACCAGGTTTTGATCATTTAAACTTGAATAATTATAGGCCTCAAATTTACCGTTCTTATGTAAACTACTTGAAAAAGTAGTGGCTTCACAACTGCGATCATATTTAGATGCTAATGGTCTTTTTGAACCTTTTCAGTCAGGTTTTCACCCAATTCACAGCACTGAAACTACCCTTCTTTGTGTGGTTAATGACATTCTCCTGTCCGTGGATTCAGGGTCAAAGATCATCTTGATTCTTCTTGATCATAGTTGTGCATTTGACACAGTTTGCCATGATTTACTTATCTCAAATCTTTTTGATATCGTTATCACTGGTTCAGCTCTTTCCTGGCTCGTTTCCTATATCAGCAAATGAACCTTGAGGTGGATTTACACCCTTGTCACTATACAAGGGTGTAAATCCACCTCAAGTTTCAGTTCTTGGCGCTCTACTGTTCATCATTTATATATATATATATATATATATATATATCCACTTGATAACATCATCCGCATGCATGGATTTCAGTTTCATTGCTATGCAGATGATATCCAAATTTACCTTACCACCAGCTCTGCTAGGCCATCACGGATATCAGGGATATCAAACATCGGATGTCCCTGAATTTCCTTAAACTATGACAAAACGTCCCAGGTTATGTATGTAACCATGGTTCCCCCCAGGAAATGCGACGCTGCGTTGGAGAACGCTAATGGGACCATGCTCTGGTGAGATGTCATGGGCGGGTGATGTCAGAGACCAGGAAGCTTAAAAGCACGTGCGGTGGAACCGGCGTCAGCTTCTAGGAATGAAGCAAGTGCTCGCAGAGATGCCGGAAGTATAGCTCTGAGACGCAGCGTCTCATTCCCTCAGGGAACCATGGTTACATACGTAACCTGGGACGTTCGCTTTCAGGAACTCGAGCTGCGTTGGAGAACACTATGGGAACAAAGTGCCCACGCCGCCAGACTTACAAATCCCTGCCTAGTGTGGATGAAGCAGAAGAGCCAGGGCTGGCTTGCATGTCTAGGCCATAGAACCTGACAAAGTTTAGGAGCGTGGACCATCCTGCAGCGTTTGCAGATGTCCTGCATTGGAGCACCTGCCAAAAAGGCCTTGGAGGCCACCACACTTGGCGTCGAGTGAGTCTTGACCCCCAGAGGCAAGGGGAGATCAGAGGACTCGTAAGCAATGCAAATGGCATCCACAATCCACCGACTGAGAGTCTGCTTAGAAGCAGGCAGACCCCTCTTAGGGGGACCATAGCATACCAGCAGTTGGTCCGCCCTTCTCCACAGAGCAGCTCTCACCGCTCTCACCAGACACATTCAATTAAGCTTCTGCTGGTCGGGCTCCCTGAAGGGAGGAGGACAGAAGGCCTGAAGTACGACAGGCCTTGGTGTAGAGGAGGGGACCTTAGGGACATACCCCGGTAGAGGTAGGAAGGGGCCACTGAGAGGGCCTGCAGATCCCCAACTCTCTTAAGAGATGATATCGCCAGTCTTCAGAGAGAGATGGCGATCAGATATCTCCTCAATAGGCTTGAATGGAGGCCTACAGAGAGCCTCTACCACAGCTGGGGAGACACGGGATCATACTGGAGGCCTCAGCCTCAGCGCACCGTGGAGGAAACATGTAACTAGGGGGTGTTTACCCACTGACTGGCCACCGAGAGGGGCGTGGTAGGCCGATAAAGCCGCCACGTAGACCTTCAGGATGGAGTGGGTTAACCCTTTTAAACCGGCTCTGTCGGCGCCGACACATCAGACCAAGCTGTATTCATGTTACCATAACTCTTCTACCGTTTGCACTATCAAAATAATTCAAATTGTTCCTGACAGCAGACAACATGCGCTTTTCGGCAATATCTGGCTTATTAAGGTCATTTCTTGCGCTCCGTCAACAAACGATGGCAGATTTCCGGGAGAGCGGGAAAGGAGAATTTGAATGGAGAGATAGGGAGCGCAGAGTTTTGGATTGCATAAAATAATAAACAAAAACATGGTGAAGGAGGAGTAGACAGCACAAGAGTCGATTAGGATGATTTTTGATGAGACTTTGGGAGCAGGCTGAGTGAGACTTTTTCACATGTGGCGTTTGCATCGTTATAATGAGTCTGTGCATGTAAATGTATGGGTGTATGCATGTGAATGCACGTGTAAATGTGTGTGTGTATGAACAAAAAAGCCTCCTGAATGAAAACTGTGCAACCCAGTGTTCCAAAAATACTTGTATATATGTATTATAGTTGAATTTTCAAGTAAGTAGTGTTGGATTATTTCAATCATGATTTTTCTCTTTTTTTTCTAAATGAAAAACAGAAAAATTATTCCTGTTTTTTATTTTTGTCTATTTAAATTCTGTTTACAAACTCAACACACAAGATTAATGGTCAAAACTGTAAAAACTGAAAAAAAAAAAAAAAATTACACCTTGCACTTTAAAATAGCACATTATGTTAGAATTTTACAGTCAAATAAACAAAATATGTGAAAATGACCCATTTTACCCTTAGGTTTTAAAGGGTTAACCCTGCGAAGAAACGGGCCTGCAAGAACTCCAGCACTGTACAGCTGACTGGGTCGAGCTGGCGGTCTCCGCACCATGAAGTGAAAAGTTTCCACTTCAGGGTGTACAGTTTCCTCGTAGAGGGAGCTCTGGATTGGAGGATGGTCTCAACAACCTCGGTTGAGAGACCAGAAGTTATGAGCTGTGCCCCCTCAGAGGCCACACCCACAGCTTCCACAGCTCTGGGTGAGGGTGGATGATAGTGCCCCCCCGCCATGGAGAGCCGTTGAGCAGAGAAATCAGGTCCGAGAACCATACTCGGCCCGGCCAGAACAGGGCTACTAACAGCAGATGGACCCACACTGTCTCCAGAACTCCCGGGAGCAGAGCGATTGGGGGAAAGACGTACAGACAAAGCCTCGGCCAAGTCAAGCTATGGTACATAGCATCTAGCCCCAGTGGAGCTGGATGAGTCAGAGAGAACCAGAGGGGACATTACAATGTCTCCCGAGTCGCAAAGAGGTCCACCTCAGCCTGGCCAAACACTCTCCAGATCTGCTTCACCACCTCGGGGTGAAGCATCCATTCCCCGGGCCTCGGCCCCTGTCTTGACAGGACGTCTGCTCCCACATTGAGATACTCAGGAATGTAGACGGCTCTCAGTGAGAGTAGTCTGTCCTGGGACCACACAAGGATCTGATGGACCAGCTTGTACAAGGGGCACGAACGCAGACCTCCCTGGTGGTTGATGTAAGAGACCACTGCTGTGTTGTCGGTGCGCACCAACACATGACGATCTCTTAGGTCTGGGAGAAAATGTTTCAGTGCTTGAAACACGGCCAGCATCTCCAGGCAGTTGATGTGCCACGTGAGATGGCAGCCGCTCCATAGACCAGGGGCAAGGTGGCCACTCATGACCGCTCCCCAATCGGTGAGGGACCCCTTGGTCTTGAGCCACCACTGTAGGAGTCTCATGTACAGCAGGGCAATAGGTATCACGTTGGACGCAGCTGCCATCAGACCCAGCAGTCTCTGAAACTGCTTGACAGCCTGCTTGACCGGCCTTCTCTCACTCTCTTGACTGACGTGAGGATCGACTTGATCCGAGCAGGGGACAAACATGCCTGCATAGTGGTCGAATCCCACACCACGGCCAGATAAGTGGTTCTCTGTAATGGAGAAAGCACACTCTCCTTGGCGTTTAGTCTTAACCCCAGCTCTTTCATGTTGGCGAGAACAACATCTCGATGTCGAATCGCCAACTGCTCCGATTGAGCTAGAATCAACCAATCGTCGATATAGTTTAGTATGTGGATGCCCTGGAGTCACAGAGGAGCCAGAGCAGCATCCACACACTTTGTGAAAGTGCGGGGTGAGAGTGCAAGGCCAAAAGGAAAAACCCGGTATTGGTATGCTTTGCCCCCGAAAGCAAACCTCAGGAACTTCCTGTGAGAGGGAAGGATGGAGACGTGGAAGTAAGCGTCTTTTAGATCGATTGTGACAAACCAGTCCTCAGACCTGATCTGAGACACGACCTGTCTGAGTGTGAGCATCTTGAACTTCAGTCGCATGACTGAGCAGTTCAAATGACGCAGATCTAAAACGGGACGCAACCCTCCATCCTTCTTTGGAACTATGAAGTACTGGCTGTAGAACCCGGACTCTCTTTCATGAGGGACCACCTCAATGGCCTCCTTCCTCAAGTCAAGTCAAGTCACCTTTATTTATATAGCGCTTTTAACAATACAGATTGTGTCAAAGCACTTAACAGTATCAAATTAGAGGATAGAGTGTCAGTAATGTATAATGATCAGATTAAACACTCAATTTTCAATTTTCAGTCAGGAGCTAAACCATTCAGGGCTTTATAAGTAATTAACAAGATTTTAAAATCTATCCGATGTTTGATAGGGAGCCAGTGCAGTGTTGACAGAACCGGGCTAATATGCTCTTATTTCCTGGTTCTAGTAAGGACTCTAGCTGCTGCATTTTGGACTAACAGTAGTTTGTTGATCAAGCGTGCAGAACAACCACCCAATAAAGCATTACAATAGTCTAACCTTGAGGTCATAAACGCATGAATTAACATTTCTGCATTTGACGTTGAGAGCATTGGTCGCAATTTAGATATGCTTTTGAGATGAAAAAATGCAGTTTTACAGATGCTAAAACTGACCAGACGAAACCCGCAGTTCAAAAGTTTATATTTCTATTTTAATTTTGTTGCAATTTCTAACAATAGTAGTATTATGTAGTTAGGTATTTTATTATATTTTAGTTATTTTGTTATATTTTTTTTAGTTTTATTGTATTCAATTGAGGTTTTCACTGGGGATATGTCTCTGGGGGTCATCTGGGTGTCCTGATCTCCGCTGACGATCAGGGCTGTAGACATCATCTCTTGGTGCTGATCCACCATCTGACCGGATACAGACTGAGAAACAGAATAGGAAAGAAACAGACAAATATTAGCGTAGATGCCATTCTACTTACGATGTAACGAGTACATCGTGTGTTATGGGGAGTGTTCCCGGTTCCGGTTGATCTAATTAATGCAGCCTAACAATCCTTTAACGGATTTGAATAATAGAAGCGTATTAGTGTGTTATGTGTAAACCAGGCTAAAGAGATGGGTCTTTAATCTAGATTTAAACTGACAGAGTGTGTCTGCCTCCCGAACAGTTTTAGGTAGATTGTTCCAGAGTTTGGGTGCTAAATAGGAATAGGATCTGCCGCCCGCAGTCGATTTTGATATTGTAGGTATTATCAAACTGCTAGAGTTTTGAGAACGTATTGGACGTGGAGGACTATAATGTGATAAGAGCTCGCTCAAGTACTGAGGAGCTAAACCATTCAGGGCTTTATAAGTAATTGACAAGATTTTAAAATCTATCCGATGTTTGATAGGGAGCCAGTGCAGTGTTGACAGAACCGGGCTAATATGGTCATATTTCCTGGTTCTAGTAAGGACTCTAGCTGCTGCATTTTGGACTAACTGTAGTTTGTTGATCAAGCGTGCAGAACAACCACCCAATAAAGCATTACAATAGTCTAACTTTGAGGTCATAAACGCATGAATTAACATTTCTGCATTTGACGTTGAGAGCATTGGTTGTAATTTAGATATGCTTTTGAGATGAAAAAATGCAGTTTTACAGATGCTAGAAACATGGCTTTCAAAAGAAAGATTGCTATCAAACAGCACACCTAGGTTCCTGACTGATGAAGAAGAATTGACAGAGCAGCTGTCAAGTGTTAGATAATGTTCTAAGTTATTACATGTGGTGTTTTTAGGTCCGATAATTAAAACCTCTGTTTTTTCAGAATTTAGCAGTAAAAAATTACTCGTCATCCAGTTTTTATATCGACTATGCATTCCGTTAGTTTCTCAATTTGGTGTGTTTCACCAGGCCGCGAAGAAATATAGAGCTGAGTATCATCAGCATAACAGTGAAAGCTAACACCATGTCTCCTGATAATATCTCCCAAGGGTAACATGTAAAGTGTGAAAAGTAACGGGCCTAGTACTGAGCCTTGAGGTACTCCATACTGCACTTGTGATCGATATGATACCTCTTCATTCACTGCTACGAACTGATGGCGGTCAGATAAGTACGATTTGAACCATGCTAAGGCGCTTCCACTAATGCCAACAAAGTTTTCTAGTCTATTCAAAAGAATGTTGTGGTCGATAGTGTCGAACGCAGCGCTAAGATCCAGTAGAACTAATAAAGAGATACAACCACGATCAGATGATAGAAGCAGGTCATTTGTAACTCTAATGAGAGCAGTCTCAGTACTATGATACGATCTAAATCCTGACTGGAATTCCTCACAGATATCATTTTTCTCTAGGAAGGAATATAATTGTGAGGATTCCACCTTTTCTAGTATCTTTGACAGAAAAGGGAGATTTGAGATCGGTCTGTAATTAACTAGATCTTTGGGGTCAAGTTGTGGTTTTTTAATGAGAGGCTTAATAACAGCCAATTTGAAGGTTTTGGGGACATATCCTAATGACAATGATGAATTAATAATAGCCAAAAGAGGATCTATGACTTCTGGAAGCAGCTCTTTTAGTAGTTTAGATGGAATCGGGTCTAACATACATGTTGTTGGTTTAGATGATTTAACAAGTTTATACAATTCTTCCTCTCCCACAGTAGAGAATGAATGGAATTGTTCCTCAGGGGATCTATAGTGCGCTATCTGATGTGATACTGTAGCTGACGGCTGCAAGGATACAATTTTATCTCTGATAGTATCGATCTTGGAAGTGAAGTAGTTCATAAAGTCATTACTGCTATGCTCTTGGGAAATGCCAACACCTGTTGATGCTTGATTTTTCGTTAATTTAATTACTGTATTGAATAAATACCAAGGGTTATGTTTGTTTTCTTCTAGAAGAGATGAAAAGTAATCAGATCTAGCAGTTTTTAATGCTTTTCTGTAGGATAGGGTACTTTCCCGCCAAGCTAAACGAAATACCTCTAATTTAGTTTTCCTCCAGCTGCGCTCCATTTTCCGGGCTGCTCTCTTTAGGGCACGAGTGTGCTCATTATACCATGGTGTTGGACTCTTATCCTTAATCTTCCTTAAGCGTAAAGGAGCAACCGCATCTAAAGTGCTAGAAAAGAGAGAGTCCATAGTTTCAGTTACATCATCAAGTTGTTCTGAGCTATTGGATATGCTGAGGAACTGAGATAAGTCAGGAAGATTATTTATAAAGCAGTCTTTTGTGGTAGAGGTAATGGTTCTACCATATTTGTAACAAGGAGTTGGCTTTACAACTTTAGCTATATGGAATATACAGGAGACTAGATAATGATCTGAGATATCATCGCTCTGCTGCCAAATTTCAATGCCACTGACATCAATTCCATGTGACAGTATTAAATCTAGAGTATGATTTCGACAATGAGTAGGTCCTGACACGTGTTATTTAACACCAATAGAGTTTAGAATGTCTATAAATGCTGATCCCAATGAATCTCTTTCATTATCAATATGGATATTAAAATCACCAACGATTAGGACTTTATCTGCAGTCAGCACTAACTCCGATAGAAGATCAGAAAATTCTTTAATAAAGTCTGTATGGTGCCCTGGTGGCCTGTATACAGTAGCCAGTACAAACATCACAGGGGATTTATCATTAACACTTGTTTCTTTGGATAACGTTATATGAAGCACCATTACTTCGAACGAATTATACTTGAAACCCGACCTCTGAGAGATACTGAAAATATTGCTATAAATTGTAGCAACACCTCCCCCTTTACCTTTCGGACACGGTTCATGTTTGTAACAGTAATCTTGGGGTGTAGACTCGTTTAAAGTAATGTAATCATCTTGTTTTAGCCAGGTTTCTGTCAGACAAAGCACATCTAGTTTATGGTCAGTGAACATATCACTTACAAAAAGTGCTTTTGAAGAAAGGGATCTAATATTCAGTAAGCCAAGCTTTATCATTTGTTTATCTGTATTATATTTGGTTTTTTATTTGTTGAACATCAATTAAATTGTTACTATTACTTTGGTTTGGATGTTTTCTGTATTTTCTAGTTCGGGGAACAGACACAGTCTCTATAGAGTGATATCTAGGTGAAAAAGTTTCTATGTGCTGAGAGTTAACTGACTTCTGTGACGTGAGACGGCTAGCAGATGATCGGTTTAGCCAGTCTGTCTGCTTCCTGACCTGGGCTCCAGTTAGTCAAGTACGAACTCTAAGACTATGTGCCATGAGTGGCGACATTCTCTTTTTGTGCCTCTTTATATGAGGAGCTGGTACGAGGTGAGGGCTGCTCCCGCCCAGCAACCCCCTGAGCTAGAGATCGGCGAGGGAGGAACCGCTGGAACGCCACCGTTTGTTTACGGGCCTCCTGGTACCTGTCGATGACGGAATTGACGCTGTCACCGAACAGGCCAGACGGCGCAAGCGGGGGGTCCATGAGGAAGACCCTATCTTTCTCTTTCATGTCAGATAGGGTCAACCAGAGATGTCTCTACAAATCAGCGGTTCTACGGAGCTCGGTGATGTTATCAGATCTGAGCTCCTCTCCCTCATCCAGCTCTTTTAGCAGGTCAGTTTGGTACGCCTGTAACACTGCCATGGTGTGCAGACACGCACCAGCCTGACCTGCAGCCATGTACCCCTTGCCCACCAGCGCTGATGTTGTGCGCAGTGGCTTGGAGGGCAAGGTCGGAGCCTTTAGAGACGATGCAGGGGGACAGATACTGTAGCTCCCAAGTGGCCGCTGGATCTGGCGGGTGAGGAAGAAGATAGGGACTTGCCCGTCTCCATTCCCTCTGCCAGATCCACCTGCTAACCCAACGAGTGCAGCCGCAGATGAAAGATCAGTTGTAAAAAAAAAACAAAAAAAACACACACACAAAAAAATAAAAACACACACACAAAAAAAACAAAACATGGATTGGTTACACTTTATATTAGGTGGCCTTAACTACTATGTACTTACATCAAAAAAATAAATACAATGTACTTATTGTCTTCATATTGTATTGAAAACACTTTTGCTGCTATTGAGGTGGGATATGGGTATGATTAGGGACAGTTTTGGTGGTTTGGGTAGGTTTAAGGGTGGGCTAAGGTGTAAGAGATGGGTTGACAGTGTAATTATAAATGTAATTACAGAAATTAATTACAGATGTAAGTACATATAGGTATTTTTTAAAATATAAGTACAATGTAAAAACATGTATGTACACAATAAGTGCATTGTATCAAATGATTAATTTAAATGTAAGTACATAGTAGTTAAGGCCACCTAATATAAAGTGGGACCCATGGATTTGTATAACGAACAGTCCACTGAGGTTCTGAACAGTCCACTGAAGTTCCGCCACCTCTGAAGCAGACTCATGGACAGGAGAGGCCTCTGGGAAAGACTTGTGGACAGGCAGAAGAGGCAAGAAACTGCTGGGTTAATTTTAGCGTTCTAGCTTTCTGTAACAGCAAAACCCAAACCCCACATTACAATTTGATTGGATTTGTGATTGTCTTTAGGTAGTCTAGAGAGGCAGCTGTCAAGTTGGGGCAGAATAAAAAAATCTACAGAGATTCTGATCAGTCACGCTATATTGGCAGCATGGATGGGAGGGGAATTTGAGTGGCACCAATCTGCCAAAACGTCCATTCTCAAGTCTATCATTATTATTTTACGGAAGTGTTCCTGACTGAACTTACTTCATATTTGTGTGTGTGAGGGAGAAAACATGCACAAGCATTTGCGGATTGGGTGCAGAGAACCATGGCATCATAAACATGCCAGTGTCATTACGGATCAGCTCCTTCTGTGTTCACATGCATGTGTTCTTTATTATAGAGTAGTTAAAAAAGGCCTTGAGCTTGCACTGAGATAGAGACAGACAGTCTGTGACAATGAGAGAGGACATATCCAGCCCTCTTAAGTCTAACCAAAAATAAGAAAGCATGTCTCATCAAAAGTAATTACTGAAGTTACTCTGAATGCTTCTTAAGCTCTTGGCATTCAAATGGAAGCAGCAGTATGTACAGTATTCAAACACATGAAGCAGTTTATTGGATAAAATAAAGCAGTGTCTTTGTATATTTATGTGCATTTCTTGGATTATAAAGAGGCAGTGTCTCATGCGGATGTCCAACAACACAGTCCTCTTAGTGTTCTTGGAAATGCAGGGCAATAAAAACAGTGAATTTCAAAATGACTGTATCACGGTTTAAACACAAAATATCTGTTAATGGCTTTAGACAGACTGTAACTGTAACTGAGCAAAGCTTATAGCTATGGTCAGATAGTCAGGGATGAGCAGTATTGGTGCTATATCACTGGTGCCAGTGAGTTGTGTTTTCCCCAGAAATGCGATGAACCCAGAGTACACCCCCTAGTCAAGTCAAGTCACTATTATTTGTATAGTGATTTTAACAATGCAAATTGTGTCAAAGCAGCTTTACAGTATTTAGACGGGGAATAGTGTGTCGAAATAGTGTCATTCTCCTCTGGCTAGACAAAATCAGCAGTTTAAATCTAGGCTAAAGCAGAGTCAGATTGTGCAGAAGACTCATCTGGTTCCTGTGGTCTTGTCCCGATGGCCGTCTAGGAGACAGGGTCTTCACTGGGGATCAGTCTCTGGGGCTCATCTAGTTGTCCTGGTCTCCGCTGATGTTCAGGGCTGTAGAGGTCATCTCTAGGTGTTGATCCACCATCTGATCTGGATACGGACTGGATCCGGGTGGCTGCAGTGACCATCTGATCTGGATACAGTCTGGATCTGGTGGCTATGGTGACCTCAGAATAAGAAAGAAACAGACTAACATAATACACTATCGAATTTCTATAATTAAAATCCGTTAAAGGATCGTTAGGCTGCATTAATTAGGTCAACCGGAACCGGGAACACTTCCCAGTTCCGGTTGACCTAATTAATGCAGCCTAACAATCCTTTAACGGCTGGTAGATTGTTCCAGAGTTTGGACGCTAAATAGGAAAATGATCTCCCGCCCGCAGTAGATTTTGATATTCTAGGTATTATCAAATGGCAAGAGTTTTGAGATCTCAGCGGAAGTGAAGTACTATTATGCGATAAGAGCTCACTCAAATACTGAAGTGCCAAAGCATTCAGGGCCTTATAGGTAATTAGCAAGATCTTAAAATGTATACGATGTTTAATAGGGAGCCAGTGCAGTTGTAACGGGGCTGACGAGACGTGAGACGTGCGGATCCATGTGCAAGCTTTTATTTAAAGGCATGGTCATAAATACAGGCAGGGTCGAAACAATGGCAAACAGGTATGGCAGGGACAAGACAAAGATTAATCCTAGGACAAGCATGGGTCGACGATCGGCGAACAGTATCCAATGGGCAAGGCAGAGAGATAATCCAGGGAACACGGGCTACAATCCAATAGGGGTGCAAACAGTGTCCAAACGGCAAGGCAAGGGTTAATCGAGGGAGCACTGGCTAGAAACAAAACATGGGAAAATAGGCAAGACAAGACTAATAACACTAAGTGGGCTCTGTAGAGTAGCTATCACTAAGAGAGGGATAAGTGCATACAATACTCCTCAGTGAGGTAAAGAAAGTCCAGGGTTTAAATAAGGCATGTAATCAGTGTGTGTGTGGTATCAGGTGTGCCTGGGATTAGTGCAATGGTGTGTGCAATCAGTGCAATGAATGATGGGAAATGGAGAGTCAATGTGGTGAGCGAGGGACCTCTGGTGGTGAATGAACAGAAGTGCAGGGACAGGATTCGTGACAGCAGTGTTGACAGAACCGGGCTAATGTGGTCATACTTCCTGGTGAGAAACTCTAAGCTGCTGCATTTTGAACCAGCTGGAGTTTGTTTATTAAACGTGCAGAGCAACCACCCATTAAAGCATTACAATAATCTAGCCTCGAGGTCATGAACGCATTAATTAATATTTCTGCATTTGACATTGAGAGCATAGGTTGTAATTTAGATATATTTTTAAGATGGAAAAATGCAGTTTTACAAATGCTAGAAACATATTTTTCGAAGGAAAGATTGCTATCAAAAAGTATGCCTAGGTTCCTAGCTGATGACGAAGAATTTACAGAGCAGCCATCAAGTATTAGACAGTGATCTAGGTTATTACATGCAAAAGTTTTTGGTCCAGTAATTAAGACCTCTGTTTTTTTCAGAATTTAGCAGTAAGAAATTGCTAGTCATCCAGTTTTTGATATCAACTATACATTCCGTTAGTTTTGCAAATTGATAAGTTTCATCAGGTCGCTAAGAAATATAGAGCTGAGTATCATCAGCATAACAGTGAAAGCTAACACCATGTTTCCTAATGATATCTGCCAAGGGTAACATGTAAAGCGTGAAAAGTAATGGCCCTAGTACTGAGCCTTGAGGTGCTCCATACTGCACTTGTGATTGGTATGATACCTCTTCATTTACTGCCACGAACTGATGGCGGTCAGATAAGTATGATTTGAATCATGCCAGTGCACTTCCTCTAATGCCAACATAATTTTATAGTCTATTTAAAAGAATGTTGTGGTCGATAGTGTCAAACGCGGTGCTAAGATCCAGTAGCACTAATAGAGAGATACAACCACGATCAGATGATAAAAGCAGGTTGTTTGTTGTAACTCTAATGAGAGCAGTCTCAGTACTATGATATGGTCTAAAACCTGACTGGAAATCCTCACATATATCATTTTTCTCTAAGAAGGAACATAGTTGTGATGATACTACCTTTTCTAATATCTTTGACAGAAAAGGGAGATTTGTGATCGGTCTGTAATTAATAAAAGTTAATTAAAGTTAATTAAACTTAATTAATAAAAAAATTAATTAAAGTTGTGTTTTTTTTTTTTTTTACCACAAAACCCCCTACAGGTTTGGACAGGAATAGTTGTAAGTGTGGAGAAGGAGTGGTGGAGGGATGCTGGAAAAACTGTCAAGGAACAGAGGTAAATCTGCTGTGTATATATACACACCTCTTATCTTGTTAACTGGGTTGATTACTGATTGTGCTCCTCTCGTGTTAATTAGGTTGATTATCTGAACGTGTTCCTCCCGAACTTTGTTAATAAAACATCATTTCACGAGTTCACACTTACATATAATAAATAGAAAAAATTTATGCGTATTTGGCGTGATGTCCAAAGGGAGGGCTCTGAGCTCGAACTTTGGCCTAAACCGAGAGTACCCCCCAAAAGCAACATAGCAAAGGACAGCTGCCCGACGAATAACCCCCCCAAAATGAGCGCCGAAAATTTCACAGTCTCATCCCAACTCTTCATATATTGACGCTTGGTCAGGACCCTTTGGCGTCGTTTTTTGACGCACAGGGTACCCCTTTAGCGTCATTTTTTGACGTGCAGGGTCCTCCATTGCTTTAAATAAGAAACCCTTAGCGTCAATATGCCGACGCAAAAGGCTTATCGTCATGATTAAATTATATATTGGGCAATAATATTGCTATTATTGCATATATGTTGGGGTTTTATTTACATTACACTATTTACACATTTAAATAGTATAGTGAAGGTATAAGGGATGGGTCAACAGTGTAATTATAAATGTAATTACAGAAAATTAATTACAGATGTAATTACATATATGTATTTTTAAAAATATAAGTACAATGTTAAACATGTATGTACAATAAGTGCATTGTACCAAATGATTAATTTAAATGTAAGTACATAGTAGTTAAGGCCACCTAATATGCATGTTTTGTTTAATTAATTAAACATTTTATTTTAATTAATGTTTTGTATTAAACACAGACCATTACTTTATTCATAATTTCTGCTATTGCAAGCTCATTTAGTAAATGAAAACATTTTAAAATTTAGATAAGTACAAACTTGGTGCTTAATGAAAAATTTGTCACATTAACAAAATCAAGTGATTATGTTCATCCATCTATGCAAATGTATGTTTATGTAGAGACAAAATAATTAGATTAATCACTGTCTGTCACAATCAGTTTAAATTTATATTTTAGAAACTTTCTAATTTGAATAAACTTTATATATAACAAAATAAACTTTACATGAAATATAAAGAGGGGTGTTATATTTATTTATTTATTTTTTGTATTACCTACAGGGGAAGGGAAGAGGTACAGTAAAACGTATCTAAATAGTTGTACACTTCTAAATGTGTGTGTGTGTGTGTGTGTGTGTGTGTGTTTTTCCAGAAGAGGTCCAGATAGATTTCAGCCTAGTATACCTGCACTGAATGGCAAATATCACATGTATTTTGTATATTTATTTTAAACAAACAAACAAACAGACACACAAATAAATGACTGTATTTGTATTTAAATACATTTTTCCACACAGTATTTTGTATTTGTGTTTAATAACATTTTTCCACACAGTATTTTATATTTTCATGTATTTAATGTCCATCTCTGCTGATAGTTAAGTTTGGTAACTTAGTAAAGAGAGAACACATTGTTTACAACTTGGCTACCATTCAGATTTTGATATGCACCTAATAAATGACAAGATTTACTGCTGTTATGAGTCAGATGTCTGCAATCCACATCATTCTTTCTGAATCTGCAAACCAGCACCCCCTTTTTATGTGAGGCAAGCCAACCACACCATGTGTGCAGTAGTGCTGCCATTCATACAAAGAAATAACTACAACAAGAACATTGTCTGATTTCTTTACCCACCCCCCTACTTTTATGATAGCTGATCATAAAACCCCACTTCCCTCACTATTCATTTTACTTTTGTTGTTGAAAAAATAAAAGATAAAAAATGTGCTAGAGGCTCAAAATAAAAAAGATATACAGTATATTCATAACTTAACATTAAAATGTGATCATAAGCTTTGCTGGCTTAAAGAAACTGGACAACAAGGCATGTGCATATGATTCTTTTAGATATCTCACTAATGATATAACCATGTATATTATCTGTTGCAACCTAAATTAATCACAGTGAATAATTTTCAATACAGTTTTTTCTCTTAGTAGATGCATGTACAGTACACTGTAAAGCATAAATCCATAAAATAACAGAAAAACTACTGGCAGTTATTACACACGACATTATCCATTAATTATACAGATATTGCTACACTAAAATGCAATGCAATGAAGTGTAAAATTCAAAATACTGGTAAAACACCTGTAAAAAATAAATACGAAAAAATATATATATATTTTGCCCTATTTTTACAGATTCTTTTTAGAGTGTAGAATCATCACTTTTTCCATCATACAGGGGTTTACACTTTATCTATGAAAAATAAGACATTTTATAGTGTGGCTGTTGAGGTCTGCATGTGACTTTTTTATTTTATTTTTATTTTTATGAATTGCTGTGCTGTGTGAATCAATAGATGCAGCTTCTGTATGAGCAGACCAGCTTACACATACCTTTTTCTGTAGTGAGGAAAATGCATGAATTCTGCATTATGACCAATCAACCTACATAGATTCTGATTAGTCACATTATATTCCCATGATGATATATATTCTGGAGCAGGAAAGTGAAGAATAAAAAGCAGATGGAAAACAGAGTTTGAAGGCTCATGATAGCCAGAATGCTGTAGGTGGCAGCAAAGACCCCCAAAATTCATTTAAAAACAGAAATATTTCTCTCTAATTCTGAATGAACACAGAATTACATTTCCAAACAATGGAGATCTACATATAGATTAATACAAGTATAAATATGTAAACAGTTGTTTATCATGAAAATGTGCCAGCTATATTGCAGCTACAACTACAATCATAATAGGTATGACTAGAAGAATCTAGAATGACAAAAGACAATTTGCAATTCTCATTTTGTTAAAAATACATCAAGTTAAAATCACTTTTGTTTTGGTCTTTTCATAGGTGCTCATACGTGTGCTTATAGTATGTTTTATAACCTCTTAACTGTCACCCCCCCCCCCCTTTTTCAGAAGTGAAATCATTTCAAAAAATGAAAGTTAAAAAAAATAAAATAAATAAAATAAAAGTTTAAATTTACTATAAAGAAAATCTAAAAGACTTTCAAATCACATGAGCCAATATTTTATTCACAATAGAACATAGAGAATATAACAAATGTTTGAACGGTAACACTTTATTTTAGGGTCTCTTAACTAGTTGCTTATTAGCATGCAAATTACTAGAATATTAGCCATTTATTAGTAGTAATTAAGCACATATTAATGCCTTATTCTACATGACCTTATTCTACATCCCTAATCCTACCCAATACCTAAACTTAACAACTACCGCACTAACTATTAATAAACAGCCAATTAGGAATTTATTGAGGGAAAAGTCGTGATGTCGAAATGAAGATTTCTGATGCGACCCGGTCAGTTCTTCCAAGGCAACAAACACTGGCTCATGACCAGACCGCTCCACTGCAGCTACATACTGTGTGTACTTTCAAGACTAGGAGTTTATTGTTTTAATTCCAGGTAATATGTGTAAATTTTTAGAGTTTTTACTACAATTATAATGTGCTTTACTGTTCTCAGTGGCATCTACGCTAAAATTAGTCTGTTTCATTCTTATTCCAAGGTGAATGTAGCCACCCAGTCCGTATCCAGATCAGATGGTGGATCAGCACCTAGAGATGTCCTCGACCTCCCTAAATGTCAGCGGAGACCATGTCAGCTAGATGAGCTCCAGAGACAGATCCCCTGTGAAGACCCCGTCAGCCATCGGGACAAGACCACGAGAACCAGACAAGTCCTCTGCTCAATCTGACCTGTGTTGCAGCCTAGAATTAAACCATGCCATGCTGGTTTTGTCTGGCTGAGATTAGAACTGCCCCCGGCTGAGCCTGGTTTCTCCCAAGGTTTTCTACACAATTTCTGTCACCGATGGAGTTTTGGGTCCTTGCCGCTGTCACCTTTGGCTTGCTTATTTGGGGACTTATTTTGATTGCACAGACATTATTGGAAGAGAGCTGAACTGGATGATGTCAACACTGAATCACCAATGAACTGACTTTAACTGGGAAAATGAATTGTTAATGTCCTCTTGTATTATTGACAATTAGACAGAAACTATTTTCATGTTCCTACAGAAACAGAAACTATTTTCCTGTTTGACTCTGTAAAGCTGCTTTGACACAATCAGTATTTGTAAATGTTTGTTTGCTAACATTTTGTTTAGCTTGTTTAGTTTTTTCTTAGTTAAACAAAGTTTAAACTGAATTTTGCAGTTTTATTACAGATGTAATGTTTGTCAACTGTAGCTTTAAAGGGATAGTTCACCCAAAAATGAAAATTTGCTGTTAATTTACTGACCTTTAGGCCATTCAAGATGTAGGTGACTTTTTTTTCTTCATTTCTGTATGTTTAGTTTGTATGAAAAATGTTATAAATGGAGATTATTATTAAATAAAGGCTATTATGTGTTGTAAAGTGTGTTATTAGTGATTGATAAACACCAGTTAATCATTTTTAATAATTTTGTTAAACTATAAAAATATATGCTTATGTAGTTCCCCAGCAATTTCTTATGATGCCCAAATAATAAATCTTAGTTGAGGTAACATATATAACACATAGAGTAAACGGTTAAATTTTAATTGACATAACTTGATGTAGTCTACTAAACGTTTGACCAATTTAAATATTTTAGTTGAATGGACTATAAAACTAATTCACTAAAGGTTGAGCCAATTAAAAAATAACAATTCAGATAACACTTTGAAGTCAGAAATTGACTGAACGTAACATTTCTGTGGAACTAGTTACAAAATAATAATTAGTTGAAACCGCTTTATTTTTTTTTACAGTGTAGAAAGAGCGTTGGGTAACACTTTATAATAAAGTTGTAAGCCATTTATAAGCGATTAGTTAATGATGAACTAATCATTTACAAAACATAACTATGTGTTCATAAATTATTAATAAGTGATATGTTAATATGTTTATCTATGTTTTGTAGATTGAGTTATAAATCATTTATAAGTGATTAGATGATGATTAACTAATAATTTACAAAACATGACTATACATTCACAAATGATTAAGTAATATGCTAATGATGTACAAATCTGTCATAAGTTATCTTAAAAAAAATAGCATATCATGAAATAATCAAACATATCCTTGGTAAATGGTTAATAAGTTACTAGTTAATATATTAGAAATCACTTATAAATCATTGAAATGTCAACATTGTGCTATTATCTCACAGCGTTAAAAATACTCCATATGTGTCAGAGAAGATATCTGTCTAACCCTCACCAGTCAGCCGTTACATTGCAGTACACATTACAAAGTATTCAAAACCTGTTGTGTAAACGCATGAATAAATAATTTACAAAGCTTTCTGCATCCCCTGATCTAAAGTGTAAACTACTCATCAGTTGTAAATGTTTTACTCATCATTCATAGATCTTTCACCCCAGTGTGTACACACACACAACCTGTAACCGGCAGGTTTGTAAAACATTTACAACTGATGAGTAGTTTACACTTTAGATTAGGGGATGCAGAAAGTGTTGTAAATTATTTATTCATGGGTTAGTAGATAATGGTACAATGTTGACATTTCAATGATTTATAAGTGATTAATAATATGTGACCCTGGACCACAAAACCAGTCTTAAGTCACTGGTGTATATTTGTAGCAATAGCCAAAAATACATTGTATGGGTCAAAATTATCCATTTTTCTTTTATGCCAAACATCATTAGCATATTAAGTAAAGATCATGTTCCATGAAGATATTTTGTAAATTTCTTACCATAAATATATCAAAACTTAATTTTTGATTAGTTATATGCATTGCTAAGAACTTCATTTGGACAACTTTAAAGGCGATTTTCTTAATATTTTGATTTTTTTTCAGATTCCAAATTTTCAAATAGTTGTATCTCGGCCAAATATTGTCCGATCCTAACAAACCATACATCAATGGAAAGCTTATTTATTCAGCTAGCGTTAGCATATTACTTAATAATCATTTGTGAACTTATTGTCATGTTTTGTAAATCACTTGTAAATTATTTATAACTTAATCTACAAAACATAGATAAAAAATATTAACATATCACTTATTAATCATTTGAACACATAAATCATGTTTTGTAAATGATTAGTTCGTCATTAACTTATCACTTGTAAATGACTTGTAAATGAATTAACAAAACATACAGTATATAAATTGTTAGCATATCACTTATTAATTGCTTATGAATGTTTTGTAAATGATTAGTTCATCATTAACTAATCACTTATAAATGCCTTACAACTGAATGTTATTATAAAGTGTTACCGAGCATTGTCTATTGCATGCCCATAACTGTTCATAAGGTTGATGGCTTGTAAATCCCGCTCTGCTCCATTAATCCATATTTAAATAATCCTTGTTACAGGTTTAGCTGATTTTAGTTTCTCTCTGTAGGTTGGTATAAGATAATCCAGACAGTGATCAGAGAGCCCCAAAGCTTCCCATGGGACAGAGTGATATGCATCCTTTACTGTGGTATAACAGTGGTCAAGTATATTGCTGTCTCTGGTATAGGGCATGTAACATGCTGTTTGTATTTTGGAAGTTCACGGGAGAGATTTTCTTTATTAATCTTTTGCTTTATAAAGTTTTGGACTTCATTTCCCAGAGTGCAACAGATGTGGGCGGTTCATTGACATGTGCATTTGTTATTGTTTATTACACTCACACACTCATCTTAAGTCACATCAAGATCATAGGCACACATACAAGGACATGGAAGACCTCAGGTGATCTGACTCTTCGATAAACCTAATTTTGTATTAAGGTAAGTGTAAAATGTATGCTGATATTTTAACTATGTTGTCCCTGTGACATTTTCAATGTAGATTAAAAGAAAGAAAGAAAGAAAGAAAGAAGAATAAGAAAAAAACAAGTAATCATATTTTTTGCTTTTGTTCATTTGAATGTTAATTTGCTGCCGTTCATGATTATAGTTCGTGTAGCTGAATTGGTAGAACATCCAAACCCAAAGTCATAGGTTTAATACCTAGGGAGCATATATAGTGATAAAATGTATGGCTTGATTCCATTGTAAATCAATGTGTGTGAAACTGTCTACCAAATGTAAATGAATGTGTGAAATGAGTGACATTTTACTTACTGAAAAAATCATAAGTAAAATATTCGCTGACATATTCAGGTGTCAGTACATCTAAACAAGATTTTATATTTGAAAACTACAATGGATGTTTTATAAGAAAGCCCAAGGGTTATATTGTATACTTAAGTGCATATAAATTGATTTAATTAAAATATTAGAAATGTTGAAGATCATTAAACAATGATGATTGCAGGCTGTTTGACTTGACTGCTACTTCTGAGTAAACATTCAAAGAAAGAATGCTGTTACCCCACTCTCATGCAGTTTCACAACACTTGGAAATCTAATAGCAGTCATCTGCAGTGTCAAGCATTGCTGTAGTTTGTAGTTTAACGGAAAGGCACTAAATATAGTTGACTACACAAACATGATTGTGTTGATTCACATTTTCAGCCACTTATTCACTTATCAGACAGTTATTCTGAAGCACTGAACAGCAGTATTATGGTCTTCAATGCTGAACAAGTTACAAAACAAGGTTTCAAAGTGTTTTTTTTTTTGCACACTGTTTGACTGATTTCTTTGCCATTGCAGTCATATGACCTGATTTATAGCCATTGCTATGGAGGAAAAGAGAACTGTGACTTTCCGAGATCTTGCCAAGAGCTATTTCTCACAGACAAGGGTGGACTGTCGCTACACTATAAGCAGTCATCACAGCTGGAGCAGTCATGACTGGATAGGTCTTTTTAAGGTAACTCCTGTACTGAATTTATTTAGTGTAAAACAAAATATGTGGAAAGCATTAACCTGCGAAGCAAATACATTTTATGTTATTTTGTTTCACAGGCGGGGTGGTTGTCAGTGAACGATTACTACACTTTTGCCTGGGCTCTAGCACCAGAAGGGTACCAAACAGGAACAGATGCAAACTGTAGTGTGGCCTTTCACTGTATGTTTATATTTGATATGTATTATATTATTTTATTTGTGTTTATTTATATACAGTAACCCAGTGTTTCTGAACTCTGTTCCTGAAGGCACATAAGTACATATTTTGGATGTCTCCCTTATCCAACCCATCAAGTCTTGGGCTGTGTTTGAAATCGCCGCCATACTCTCGTTCACTATGCCCTACATTAGTCCATTAATACAGTCCAGTTAAAGAAGTGGATGAAAATGAGTGAGTGAATTTGGACACTGGCTGTTTTGAAAGGGCTGTTGCTTTTGCATAGGTTGTGCTTGCTGTTCAATAATCATTTGAAATTTAGCAAACTGGCAGCTCCAGTGGTAATGAAAACATTTGTCTTAAAATCTATCATGGAAACTAGTATGTATGAACTTTAATTAAACTATTTAATAATCAGTTAAAAATAAATATATTTATGCATATATGCACATCCTCACAGTGCATTATGGGTATTCTCTAGCCCAGTGGTTCTCAACTCGCGGCCCGTCACAAATCCAAATGCTGCCCACCATGCTGAACGCAAATTTAAAAATAACTTCCAGTTTTACAATTAATTTTAGTTTTTACATTAATTTAAAAATGTACTAAAGAAATACAAGATATAATGTTTTTGTTATGTGAATTAATTTAGTTTTTCATATATTATTTTTAGACATGAGCAGACCTATGTACTCAGGTAATTAACATTACGCATTTAAAGAACACAAACAAGCACGCACTTTGGCAGAATTCAATTCAAATAGTCATCAGCAGCCATTAGTTTGGTAAAATTAAGCATCAGAATGGACAAATTTGTTATTAAGGGAAAAAAATGAAAAGTGGAAAATGCCAGTGAAGGAACACATACAAACTAGAATAGTCGCAGCATCAGCAGTAAAGGAGAGTGCTGAACTTTCGGCATCAACTTTTGGTTTGCCCCGCCATTCACTTGAAGATGTTCAGGCAAAAGGAAACACCCATACTATGCAGCAATCATCCTTAATTGCAGAAATGTGGCAAAACATCTCTGGAAAGAACCTCAGATTATTAAATTCGAAAGCACTTTCCATATTTATTCCAATATTTATTGGAATATTCCATATTCCATATTTGAATAAGTGCACTCAGCAATGTTTTGGACACCACTACTAATGGCCATTCCTGTTATGTCTGTAAAGGCGACTCGTATTTGAGCTTATTTTGATTTGTATTGTTCTCGTCTTTAACATCACTAAATTGTGTGAAAACATTCAAGTGTCAGCGTCACTTCACGTTCCAAACTCTTAATGTAACCACCTTTCATTCTATCTTATTAATTTAGCAAACACTTTACTTCAACAAACTATCAGATTATTAGTGTAACTAAGCCTGCCACGTTTCCCCTCCCCTTCCAGTGAGCTGTGTGTAAAAACATTGCTTGCAGGGTCACCGGATGTTGTGCTGCGGGCAGAGGGCATGAAGCACTGTGTGTGAACCACACCAGAAGGGCACAGTACTTTCCTAAAATGACTGGCATGCCAATGGAAACCATCAGATAGCTGGAAAGTGTGAAGCTTGTTTTCTTATGTGGCCACTGAACCCACACCCTGTTCAGCAGGATAATTCTGGGAATCCGGGACTTTTTCTTTGCATTATATCTGCCCTGTACTTTGAGTTGTTGTCCACGCATCCTGGCTTACACCACTGGGTTTCCACCGTGAGAAATAGGAGGGTGAAATCTGCAGTTGTGGCATGCTGAGCAGCTCTGTAGTGTAGAAGAGTCTGAAACAAGGCCTTGTTGAAAGAGCAGTCTTGAGCCAAGATGGTCTCTCAGACCATTTTTCAGTGACTGATTAAATCCCTTTACGCCCCTATTTGACTGTGAGTGATAGTAAGCTCTTCGTATGTGTTTGATCTTTTTGCTTTGGATGTAAACTCAGCAAACAAAAGTAGAGGGCCATTGTCTGTTGTCAAGTTCCTTGGCAGGCCCCAGCTGGCAAAGAGCAACTCGATGCAAAGAGCAAATCAATGATAGAACTGGACGTGATAGAGCCCACAGTTCAACCTCTGGTCAATTTGAGTGTAGATTATTAACTACCACAAGGCAATGCAAGTGACAGGGCACATCATGGAGTTCACCACAGATATCAAGTTGAATGTGGTCCCAAGGTTTAGTTGGCCAAGGCAAAGACCCCAGTGGGCCAGTTATCCTTGTTACAAGACATGGATTACAGTCCTGAACAAGCTGCTCAATGTCTTCGTCCAACCCTGGCCACCATACAAGATCCTTACAATGCCGCTTCAAGATTAACTGTGCCAAGATGGCCCTCGTGCATCATAGCCACTACTTGTCCTAGTTTAACAGTGATAATGGCGTAGTGTCTGTGCTGCAGACAAAGTTTCTGGCACTTGATGGATAGCCTCAATGTTGGAGTGCAATAGTGAATGGCCTTCAGCTGAAAAATCATAGCCAACGAAGTCAGCCTCTGGTACCACAAATAAGCATTTCTCCAGATTAAATGTCAGATTATGTTGACTGAGTGCAGAAAAAAGTGGCTCTTAAGCACTGTTTGTGAATAACTGCATTCTGGGCATGGACAATGACATCATCGAGGTATAATGTAGATGACAATGCCAGGGGCACCAGCCAGGATAGTGGACATGATTTTTTAGAGGCCGAACTGAGTCCAAAAGGAATCCACGTGCAATGGAATACACCAACATACGTAACAAATGCAGTGAGATTTCTGCTCTCTGGGTGGACTCATAAACAATTCCTTTTCGAGGATATTGCTGCCATGGCTAATAATGTGAAATGGAAAGTTGGGTAGGTCCTTGTTGCCATACTAGACAGGTGCGTGTATAAGACAAATATCTTCTATTACACAGCTTCCATATGCAAACAAATTCAGAGACGGTGGCTGGAGGGGCAAGCATGGCAGGAAATGTTCATAAGTGGCCATATTAAATAGCGAGACATAAGCCCCGGTGTCAAGTAGTAGGGGAATACAAGATGTAGGGGAAAAAAAGGCTGAATTGGTGTTGATTGAATGGATAGGGGTTGTAGTGTTAGCACTCTAAAGTGAGATCATCATCTTCCAGTAGAAGCCGCTCTCCAATGAGTGTATTGTTTGGTTTCTAAATGAACTGAAGTCATATGATCTCATCTGATTTGCCAGCCCTCTTAAGTCAACAACATATTGAAAAATCGACTTGCTATCATGCTATCTACACTGTCAGAACTGCAGCCGTTTCTGCAGGAGACTTTTCTTTCCCCAAATTGTCGATTTAACAGTGTCATCACAGTGGCGTGATCGTCTGCGTCTCAGAGTGTGCAAAAAACATGCTGTCATTCGGCACCAAGACAGTGAAGGAGTATGCCATTTTCAGTTTCATTGGGACAGTATCGGGGCCCATTGCTAACAGGTACATTTCAAGGGAAGTTTTCCATTGCTCCCATGGGACCATAGGCTCACCAGGATGGGGCAAAAAAAGAGGCTTGGGGGAGATAATGAGAACACAGGAAAATCATCTGCCATCCTCGTCACCAGTTGTTCTGCCTATAAAGGCGACTCATATTTGAGCTTATTTTATTTTTGATTGTTCTTGTCAAACTCTTTCACATCACTGAACTGTGTGAAAACATTCAAGTGTCAATGTCACTTCCCGTTCCAAACCCTATTCTATTTTATTACTAGTCTAATTAAGCATGCAACAGTCCCCTCAAATAGTCTTTTAATTTAGTGTTTTAGTTTTGAAAATGTGTAGTGTTGGTGTGCCTTCAGGTTTGGGAAACACTGTAGTAGCTTATATGTAGTTTGATACATGTACAGGTCATTAATGCTGTCGTATGTCCAACATCAGCAGAAACAGCAAGTGAAATAACAACTGCAGTTCTTGGTAGAACAAGAACACTCAGTTGCTATCTGATACTTTAAAACTATTGCAACACTACTGCAAGTGCCTGACATCTTTAAGGCTGTACCAGGCTGTTTATGTGTGTCATGTGTTTTGGTTTTAGGAGTTTTCTGATCTTTATTCCACTCTTCCTGCCATCTTTCAGCATCTTATCTACCAAAACCTGGCGAGGAGGCATATCAG
Source organism: Onychostoma macrolepis (assembly GCF_012432095.1). Lineage (NCBI taxonomy): Eukaryota > Metazoa > Chordata > Actinopteri > Cypriniformes > Cyprinidae > Onychostoma > Onychostoma macrolepis. Next base: position 4,607,284 of record NC_081165.1, read on the forward strand.
TTCGCTTATGTGGATGAAGGTGGCGAGATATGTGCAGTTAGCTCTCAGTTTACTTTTTGTGCTCCAAGACCTCTGGATGAACTAGTTACACTAGAGCAGGAGAAAAATGGCGAGGAAGAGGAGGGGGGAGATGACCTGCTAGTGGTGGTGCCAAAGGCTCTGATCCTGCAGGTGGGGCATTCTTCAACAGAAGAGACCAGAACCATTTTGACAATAACACAGTTTTGCAATTACCCTAATTAACATTTGGACACCTATCTGTATTTAAAAATGTCATTGCAAAGTATGACTTTAGTGTCCAAAAACATTTTTAGGCCAATGTATCAGTCATACTGTACAGCGTTTTATTTTACTAATTATCTGCATATGTTTTTAACTATTTCTGGTATTTCTACAGAATCTCTTAGAAAGATGCCAGTGTGAGTTACATGAGCTGCGTAAGAGGTTTGAGGCTACTGATGCTGAGGTTGAGAGAGAAAAGGAGAGATGGAAAGCTGAAAACGATGAGCTTGAAAGAGTAAAAAATGAGATGAAGAGTCAGATTGATGAGCTAAAAAGCAACCTGAGGCAAAGCACTGAAAAAATCGAGGAACTCGAGCAAAAACAAAAGGTACAATCAAATTTTTGGCCATGTTTCTGGATCACCACTGATCAGAAAAATAAGGACACAGAGACCTACTGTATATGAAACTTTAAGCTCTGGTATATTTGCTATCAGGATGTGCAAAGCACTCATGAAAACATGGCTGCTCAACTTAGTGGGCTGCTAGCAGAGAGAGATGAAAATCATCAGCAAATCAAAGAACTCCAACAGGATGCTGCCACTCTGACTCAACAAAAACAGGACATAGAGGCCGAGCTTGACAGGTGATTTGGGACTCGTGCCAATCTTCACTATAGTACAATTATTCTTTGTTTATGGACTGTTAATTTCTCTGAAATTTAACCAACTGGTTAAATAAAATAGCTTTTAAGGAAAAGAGAAAACAGCCATTTTTCTCTGCAGAATGAAAGAAAGAGTTAAAAAGATGACCACACAAAGGCGAGATGAAGAAAAGGAGAGGAGAGACTTGCAGGTGAATTAAAATAAGATGTTGTATTCAACAGTACCATTTACAATGTACATTGGAATATTTTCTGCATTCTGTGAAATAATTATGAATAATTAACTTTTGTTAATTAACATTTGTTTTTACAGTTTTAACTAACTGGCATTACACTGAATAGATTACATGGTTAACATGTGAATTAATATTTTCTCTGCAGGTAGAGAATGAGCAGGCACATGCTGAGCTGCGGACCCTGCAAGAGCGTCAGGAGGCCAGTGAGCGTAGCACTGAGGCCCTCCGGAGGGACCTAAGTGAACTAGGCTCCTTGCAGAGTCACAGCCATGCAGAGCTGCATCAGGTCAGACTTCAGTCTGCGCAGATGAGTTTACAACTGTCCCAGGCCAACCTGGCACTGCGTGAGGGGCAATCCACCTGGGCCCAGGAGAGGGAGACTTTAAGACAAAGTGCAGAGGTAAGAGAGAGCTAAGTTATAATAAGAAATCTCTCTCACACACACTATTACCACTTTTATCAGTCCAGCCACAACACCACTAGTAAGTATGTAATTCTCAATCTCTGTGCTGTTGTTAAAGTTGGATAAGGATCGTATTCAGAAACTGAGCCGTGAGCTTCAGAAGAAGGAAGAGTGGCTCCAGGAGGAGAGAACCGAGCGAGAAAAACTGGAAGTGGAGCTGGGGAACGAGAAGGACTGTAACCGAGTAAATATTCCAAGACACATGCATGGCCTATAATTAAACTTTCACATCAGTCAGAGCTTTCTGGGTACCCAGCACATATGTGGGTCAGATTACTGGTCTTGGAGCAACACCAGTATGAGGCAAGAGTTCTTTTAAAAGACTTGTAAATAAGCTGACCAAAATAGATTTGAAAACAATATAAAATACATGTGTATGTTTACAGAAGTGTTTTCCCCCTCATCATTCATGTTAGTGGATGACACGGCACACTGGTTAAACTCATTAATAAGAAATACTTAAAGGGGTTAAAGGGGTAATGACATGAGGAATCAAAATTTATTTAATCTTTTGACATATAAGTGGATAAAAATACTGCATGTTTCATGCATCAAACAATAGCATCTGTTGAAACCGCTTCCAAAATGTATTGTACTTTAATCAGCATCGAAAGCAATTTGATACATGGGAAGTAAATCTATGCACCCAAGCCCACAACATACAGTATTTATAGGTAAACCCCCAGGGGAAAAAAAAGAAGCTTTTAATGTTCTGTTGACTCAGTCAGACAGAAATAATTTGTGCTCGTTGTCAAACATTAGCTGATACCACAGGTCTTGTAGTCATTTTGAAGCTAGCTGAAGTAAATATTTGCCATTGATCAGAAATCGTTACTTGGGAAATCACAACACTTCTTCAAAATGAATCTTCATAATCTTCTATGTTTGGGTATCTGGTGTAGTAGCTGAGGTCTTCTACATCCATAGATGTAGAAGTGGGCTGGTGTGGAAGCAATGCAAAAGGTTTGGAAGAAAGGTCCATGATACTTTCAGCTGAATCTTCCCATCATGGACCTTGAGAAATAATCTTTGGTACCATCTTGGGCATCTTGACCCATGTTGAGTAATATTACACCAAAAGTACTAGTGTGAAAGACCCCTAAGGGGCTGTTCCCATGTCAAGTTTGTTATTTTAAATGTAGACACGTGCCAAGCACGCTCATAATAGAAGCGACAATGTTGCGATGCTCATGTGCTGCGACACGCACGTTTTTTTCCAGCCACGTCTAGCTTTTAAGAATGCCGCAAGCGTACAGCTGGCCATGTGACACCAACCAACTAGGCAGGGCCAGGCAACCAAAACCATATGTTTCCATTGTACTAACAGGGGTCCTGCCACCACAGATCAAAGATGGAAGAAAAACAATCTAGAAACAAACTAGAGTTGACCATACTCTTACATTCATGGATTATGGGTATTGGATAAGCATTAAGAATGGTTTTAGAATTGACTACTGTAGTCAATGCAAAAAGAGTAAGTTGGGATGTTAAGAAAGGAATAGAAAGTTGTTACCTTGCTGGGACTTCAACCATATCAGTAGTTAGAGACATCCAGGGTGACTGATGTTATCTTCAGAAAGTCAGTTCCAGGAATGAAAGGGAATGTCAAGAGTTCATCATCAATAATGTAGGTGTTGTCGATAAAACTCTGCGACCTGTGTGGTTGTAAGCCTGCTAAGTCTTCTCCCACTTGTTGCTGGGTGAGTGTTATACCATCAAAACATTATGATCATTAATCAAAGAGAGTCAGAATATGGTGGAAAATCATCTTAGGTTACGTATGTTACCCCAGTTCCTTGAGGGAACGAGACGCTGTGTCCAAAAAACGCTAGGGGAACGCCTCCAGCGTGACCGCGCTCTGATACAAATGTAATCTGTCCAAAGGATGGGCGAGACGTCACGGGCAGGTGACGTAACGGCCAGGAAGCATAAAAGCATGTGCGGTGGAACCGGCGTCAGCTTCAGGAATGAAGCAACCGCTCGTAGGGATGCCGGAAGTATGGCTTTGAGACGCAGCGTCTCGTTCCCTCGAGGAACTGGGGTTACATACGTAACCTAAGACGTTCCTCTTCAGGATCTCGAGCTGCGTCCAAGAACGCTAGGGGAACGAGATCCCCACTCCGACAGACTGACAAATCCCTGCCTAGTGTGGAGGAGCACAGCTAGGGTGAGAGAAAAAAGGCCACAGGTGGCTAAGGTGAGCGGGGCCTGCGTCACGAAGGCCAGCTTCTGAAGAGTGAGTCTTGATCCCCAAGAGGGGAGAGCAGAGGACTCGAGGCTATGGAATAGCATCCTGATCCACCACATAGCAAACGCTCTCTGGCCGGAGGCCTCAGCCACTGGAGGAAACATGTACTAGGGGGTGTCTACCCACTGAAAGGCCACAGAGAAGGGCGCGGTAGGCCAGTATAGCCGCCACGTAAACCCTCAGGGTGGAGTGGGTTAACCCTTCGGAGGAACAGGCCCGCACAAACTCCAGAACTGTACCAATCGGGCAGTTGGCTGGGTCGAGCTGGCAACCTCTGCAGCATGAAGTGACACTTCACTTCAGGGTGTACAAGTCCCTTGTTTTGTGGAGAAAACATGTAACTAGGGGGTGCCTACCCACTGAAAGGCCACCGAGAAGAGCGCGGTAGGCCAGTATAGCCACCACGTAAACCCTCAGGGTGGAGTGGTTTAACCCCACGGAGGAACAGGCCCACACGAACTCCAGAACTGTACCAATCGGGCAGTTGACTGGGTCGAGCTGGCAGTCTCCGCACCAAGAAGTGAAAAGTTCCACTTCAAGGCGTACAGTTTCCTCGTTGAGGGAGCTCTGGATTGGAGGAAGGTCTCAACAACCTCGGTTGGGAGACCGGAAGCTATGGGCTGTGCCCCCTCAGGGGCCTCACCTACAACTTCCAAAGCTCTTGTGAGAGGAGATCCCTCCTGACGGGAATCTCCCATGGAGAGCCGTCGAGGAGAGAAATCAGGTCCGAGAACCCTGCTCGGCCTGGCCAGAACGGTGCTACCAGAAGTAGACTGACCTCGTCCCAGCGCACTCTCGCCAGAACTCCCGGGAGCAGAGTGAACGGGGAAAAAACGTACAGATGAAGCCTCGGCCACATCTGTACCATGGCAACCAGCCCCAGTGGAGCTGAATGAATTCAGAAAGTACCAGAGGGGACATGCGCTGTGTACTTACCTGAGTAGCGAATAGGTCCACCTGAGCCTGGTCAAACACTCTCCAAATGTGCTTCTCCCCCTCGGGGTGAAGCATCCATTCCCCGGGCCTCGGCCCCTGCCTCGACGGGATGTCTGCTGCCACACTGAGATGCCCAGGCATGTGAACTGCTCTCAATGAGAGGAGTTTGTCCTGCGACCACCCAAGGATCTGGTATGCCAGCCTGTACAGGGGGCGTGAACGCAGACCTCCTCGATAGTTGATGTAAGAGACCACCGCTGTGTTGTCAGTGCTATCGTACCAACACCGGCGATCTCTTAGGTCTGGGAGAAAGTGTTTCGGTGAAACACCGCCAGCATATCCAGGCAGTTGATGTGCCACATGAGACGGCGAGTACTCCACAGACCGCGGGCAGGGTGAGGGATGCGTCCGTCGCTAGCGTACGCAGCGACACGGAGCTCCCAGCACCAGGCCCTGGCACAAGAACCAAGTATGTCTTCACATGTCTAAGGCACGTAGGTACTGCCGCGTGACCTTGATCGTGCGAAGCGGGTTTTCTCCCGGGGAAAACCCCTTGGTCTTGAGACACCACTGTAGGGGTCTCATGTACAGCAGGCCAAGAGGTATCACGTTGGACGCAGCTGCAATCAGACCCAGCAGTTTCTGAAACTGCTTGACAGTGAGTGACTGGCCTTCCTTCACTCTCCTGACTGCCGTGAGGATCGACTCGATCCGATCAGGGGACACACGTGCCTGCATCGTGGTCAATTCCCACACCACACCAAGATATGTGGTTCTCTGTAATGGAGAAAGCACACTCTTCCTGGCATTCAGTCTTAACCCCAACACTTTCATGTGAGCAAGAACAACATCTCGATGTTGAGTCGCCATCTGCTCTGATTGAGCGAGAATCAACCAATTGTGGATATGCGGATGCCTTGCAGCCACAACAGAGCTAACGCGGCATCCACACACTTTGTTAAAGTGCGGGGTGAGTGCTAGGCCGAAGGGAAGAACCCGATATTGGTGAGCTTCGCCCTCGAAAGCAAACCTCAGGAACTCCCTGTGAGTGGGAAGGATGGAGATATGGAAGTATGCGTCTTTTAGATTGATCGTGACAAACCCGTCCTCGGACCTGATCTGAGACACGACCTGTGTGAGCATCTTGAACTTCAGTCTGCTGACTGAGCGATTCAACTGATGCAGATCTAAAACGGGATGCCAACCCTCCATCCTTCCTGGGAACTATGAAGTACCGGCTGTAAAAACCAGAATCTCTTTCGTGAAGAGGGACCACCTCGATGGCCTCCTTCCTCAAGAGAGTACTCTACTTCTCGTTCCATTACCAGAACCTGCTCGGGGCCCACCAGAGTGGGATTCACCCCGTTGAAACGAGGCGGAGGAGAGCCAAACTGGATTCTGTAGCCTCTCTCTACAGTATGCAGGTCCCATGGAGACACATTTGGCAGTAGTTTTCACGCTGCCAAATAGTCTACTAAGGGAACCAGTCTATCAAGACTGGCCTCTGGTATAACCAGGGCGGCTAGCTCGGTGTCCTGGAACGGCACGCCGGCAGGAGACGGCCAAACTAGCTGCTCTAGAGACCCCTGAAGGGGGTGACAAGCATCTCAGCTCCGCTACGTTTCCAGGCGGAAGAAACTGAGATGTGTGCTCGCTGGAGATCGCTGTGCCCTGGAACACCGTACGTGGCAGGGTTGGCAGACCGATCTCCTGAGGGCACTGAGGAGAGACGGGCACCGTGTACCGCGGTGTACGCCACTCTTCCCCAGAGGGGCCTGCCCTCATAAGTTCTTGGCCATGGGCACCAGGACTGCCTCAGCCGAAGTCTCCTATTGAAGCGACTGTCCTCAGACTCACGTCATCTTCTAGGAAGACTAGACTGGTAGAACCAGAGCCTGCAATGCAGGACCCAATGAGACACGCTTGGCAGGGGCTCCCACACCGCCAGGTGCCTACTAAGGGAACCAGTCTCTGGAGACTGGCCTCTGGTATAATCAGAGCGGCTAGTTCGGTATCCTGGAACGGCACACCTGCAGGAGAAAGCCAAACTAGCTGCTCTAGAGACCCCCGAAGGGGTGGCGAGCATCTCAGCTCCGCTATGTTTCCGGGCGGAAGAAACTGAGATGTGTGCTCGCTGGAGATCGCTGCGCCTTGGAACACCGTACGTGGCAGGGTTGGCAGACCGATCTCCGGAGCGTCGCGCCCTCTCTCTGGGGGGGAAGAACCCGCAGGGCTTCCGAACCCAGAGAGCGGGCGCTGGATCTGATGGGAAGGAAGAAGATAGGGGATCGCCCATCTTCATTCCCTCCACCTGATCCATCTGCGATCCCCACGAGCACAGCCGCTAGGCGAAAGTGGGCCGGTAATGCAAGGAATGCAGGTGAAAACTCCCTCCTCAAAGAGAGCCCTCTGACAGTAAGCATACGCAGCAACAAACGCTCACACGTGGGCAGTCAGCTCCCTCGAGAGCTGAGTTCTGCGTGCTCTGCTCTCAAGCAGACCACACACGGATTGTTAGAGAAAAACACACAGCCTGTAATGCGATCTGCTCTCGCCCAAGTGCTAGTTTTCTCTGCACTTTAGACATTGTGGAGCTTATTTCAAGTGAGAAACAACACTAAATAAGACTCACAACACAGATCGACAGACACACACAGAGTAGCGGTTGCTGAATGACAAAAGCTGACGCCGGTTCCACCGCACGTGCTTTTATGCTTCCTGGCCGTTACGTCTCTCGCCCATCCTTTGGACAGATTACATTTGTATCAGAGCGCGGTCACGCTGGAAGCGTTCCCCTAGCGTTCTTGGACGCAGCTCGAGTTCCTGAAGAGGAAATGTTTTGAAACTGTTAAAAAAAAACCTTTACTAACATTATATGTGAACCTCAAGGAGCATATTAAAAACTCATGTCATGACCCCTTATAATCTAAATAACATTAAAGCAAATAATGTGACTTTGGAAATATTTATAAACTTTTCAAAGTCTGATATATGTCATTATTTATGGAGACACAAATAGCACCCTAGACCCTAAGATTTTCCTGATAATGACACTTATATTTTTCATGATAAATACACTGAAATTTAGTCCCACCACAGACAGCATAAAATGTGATGTATGAAGTTTTCACTGTAGTCTTTGCATATTACTGCATCATGTGTGTGAAACATACAGGAACTGAGAGCTAGTCTGAGAGCCCTGCAGAAGGAACAAGAGCAGCATCAGCTGGAGAAACAGGTGAAACCTTTCTGAATGTATGCATATTTCTGACTGGTGCTATCTTATCTGATGACATGCTGACTGGTAGTGTTTTATTCAAAAACAGGAGCTCTTAGATCATATTCATGTGCTGGAGCTGAGACTAGACAAAGAGACAGATGCTAAGTGGGCTGAGGCTGCAGCTACTCCAACATGTCAGTCTTAAAAAAAACAAAAAAACATTTAAATTTTGTAAATGTGGTGCCAGTGATATTGTAGTAAATCTTCATCGTATTTCTTGCAGCTAGCATTGATAGCCCTCCATCAGTTGAAGAAAATCCACTGCAAGAGTCTTTATCTGAGCAGTCTTTATGTGTGGAAGATTGTGAACTATCCAGCTTTCATGGGTCAGCAGAGCAGAGCCAAAAGGATAATGAGATCGATATGATGGTAAGTAACAAACATCAATGCAGTTCACTGCGCTCTCCCAGCTGGTTGAGTGCCAGGACCTATACTTATTCAAACATTGCAGAGGTTCATCTGCACTCTTAAAATGTTTTGTTTGAATTAAAGCAGGGGATAAAAGACAAATGTTTCAGCTATCTGCTATTGTCAGTGTGGCAGTTCTTTGTTTCACAATGACTTTATAGTAATCAACAAACATCAGGTGATCATAATTAATCAATCAATCTGCAAACTCCAGTTTAACATCAAAACAAATTAATTGTAACAACAGCACATTAGGCAAAAAATGCCATTCATAAACATTGTACCCAATGTACTCTTGTGTGCGTCTGTGTGTGTGTGTGTGTGCTATATACATACATGTGTTTACATTGTACTTATATTTAAAAAAATACATATATGTAATTACACCTGTAATTCATTTCTGTAATTACATTTATAATTAAACTGTTGACCCATCCCTTACACCTTAACCCACCCTTAAACCTACCCATACCACCAAACCTGTCCCTAACCTTATCCGTATCCCGCCTCAATAGCAGCAATAGTGTTTTGCAATACAGTATGAACAGAATAAGTACATAGTAGTTAAGGCCACCTAATATAAAGTGTGACCCAACTTTTTTTATTTTGCCTGATGTGCTATTGTTCCCAATAATTAGTCTTTGATGTTAAACTGTAGATTGATTAATTTTGTTCACCTGATGTTTATCGATTAGTCATTATCAATTAATTTATCACTGAGAAACAAAGAATTGTCACACTGATGAAGGCAGACAGCCAAAAGTTTTGTCTGCTTTAATTCAAATAAAAGTTTTTTTTGTTTTTTTTTTTTTTTTTTTGTTTGTTTTTTTGAGTGCAGACAAACCTTTGCAAAGTATCACAAAAATGAAATTTGCTTAAAAATCAATAAAAACTTCAAAACTTAAAAAAAAAAAAAAAACATTCAAAAGGGATTTTGCATTGTGTGGCCACAAAGTAAGGGTGTTGTGTTTTATTTGCAAAATGAGCCAAGGCCTCAAATTACCATTCCAACAAGTTAGTATGATGATGTGGTACCAAAATAAAGTAAACCAAATCTATCCATTTCCAACAACTGCAAATCTATTAAAAATATTTAGCAAATTATTTAATTGCTTTCTTTGCAATCATTTTTAATAGCTACAATTGGTCACAATCTTAAATATATATAATCCAAAAAGCATTTGGATACTTTTGGACACCTACATCACACATTTTAAGATGTCTGAATTTCAATGCATTTAGATACAAAAACAAATGATGCTGGAGCTGTTGAATGAAATTCACTCTTCAGAGCCACTCTTTTAAGTGGATGTATAGTCAGTTTCCATCAAGTTCACATTGGTATTCTTGCAGGATAACCACTGTTCATCTTTTATTAGCATAAGAACATCTCACAACCAGGAAGTGTATATTTTGAATAATATATCTTTTCATTCTTCTAACTATAAGTACCTTCGCAACTGCGTGTCAACTACCAGTTACTAGAGTATCAACAGACTGTCTACTTAATATCTGCTGACATTTTATTTTATTTGGTGATCCCCCAAAATACATTCTTTGAGAAACTTTGCCCGTACATGCACATTCTTCTAACCCTAACCATAATCGTAACTAATATTCTAAAGGGAGTTTGTTGAGATGTACAAGTTGCAAAGTTACTTATAGCTAGTAGAATGTCTAAAGTGGATTGTCGAAAAAGTGTTTGGAAGTTAAAATAAATGCTATTTTGTTTAATATTTTCAGATATAATTAAATGCCATGAATATTTTTATTTGTGGCTCAAGTGTCCAAATACTATTTTGAGAGAAACGACATGTTCCAGAGTTACTACTGTATATGCACATTAAAATACAACTTTGTATGTAACTTTCTTTGTACCCAACCCCTTACAAAAAGCAAGAGGATCTAGAAGTGGAGCCTTATTCCAGCATCATTGCTGACAAACCTTTTCTGCTTTCTGAACACAACAACAGTGCATTCAGGTAATTAAGGTGCACAGATTTAAGCCTGCTAACATCTGTGTATTTCAGGAACACATATTTGTTCCCTTTTCAAACATAATAAAAGCGTTTGGAAATGTTACAGCTTGCAGTGTGTTTCACACAGCTTCAACCAAATCTGAGATAACAGTGCTCTCTGTCTCCCCAACAGTGGTCTTGCTGACGCATCCGTGTGGTGATCCAGATGTGGAATAAAAATGAACCTGTGTGCAGCTTGTTTACATCAGAGCATGGTCATGTGCTCCTGATCAGTGTGAAATATCAAAACCGTTTTCCAAGCTGGCTTATTTTATAGCCAGTGTGTAACCTAATATATACTAAAAGTGTAGGTGTGTTTGTTTGTGCCAATATGAATTTCCTTTAAGAGTAAGGTGATATACTGGAAATGTAGGTATGTTTTCTAGATATTCCATTTATAGCATACATTACATACACAAATAAATAAAGGCAGTGGATTGGGTTACACTTTATTTTAAGGTGTCCTTGTTGCAGTGTAATTATACATTTAAGTACTGAGTAATATTTATTAGCTACGTGTACTGTATGGTCAGGGTTAGTATTAGGGTTTTGCTTAGGGTTACTTGCATGTAATTATGCATAATTCATTGTGGTAACACTTTATTTTAAGGTGTCCATAATACAGAGTAATTAACTAATTAAGTACTTAGTAGTAGCCATTGGACTGTTATATTTCAAATGTAGCATAAATAAGTCAGATGAGCTGCAATTTTAACCAATGAGATAATTCAAATGAATTAACATTAAAGAATGCTATTTTTTTGTTGTTTAGATAGGTGTGCTGGTTATGGTTGTCTGTCCTATATCACTTGGCAATGACATAAGTGCGTTCAGGTGCTAAGTTTCCCTTTAATTATTGTTGTTGTTGTTGTTGTTGTTTTTCACAAGTAAATGCCGATCACAATTTTATCACTCTGTTTGTGATGCTGTTATGCTATCCATCCTTGATCTAAACTATATGTGGTCCTCAAGGCTAGACAGTTTGACATTAAATTCTTAAAAGTAAAAAAAAAAAAAAAAAAAAAATCAAGTAATATAAAAAGTAAATAAAATAAATTACGGTTTGAATTCGTGAATTTAAAGGGAAACTTCTGTGGAGCAATGGACTAAATTTTGGACTGTTGTATGCTGTTAAGGGTTGTTTTGGTAAATTTCAATTTATATGCACATGTTGTGTATCTATTTATTTTAATTATAATGCTGTCTTGTACTGGACATTAAAGTGATTTGGCGTATGTGTTGTCTAGTCTGTAATAGTCTGTTATAAACACCCTGCATGTTTATATTTATTTTCATCAGCATTACATGGTATCCATAAGCATATATATGCATTGGACGGTTGTTGTTTTCTTTTTTCTTTTCTTTTGTTATCTGTCATCTTAGCCGCTAACCACACCAACATCACATCCCCCTACCTCTCCTCTTCCTCCTCTACTGCGCTTTCACTCCTTTCTCTCTCATTATGAAATCAGTTGTGATGCACACATTGTTTTTCTCTAAACCTTTAACCAATAAACTTTAACTGCTCCTTTAACTTTGTTTATTAAAATGAGGGAAGGTGTGTGTAGACCCTCAATTGATTACACCTGTCTTGCACCTCAAGCATCGGTCCTTTCCCATATGAGCATGTTTATGCCAGTCTTATTCTTTTACCATTATTAAGTTTTCAGGGATCTGCTGGTTAAAGATTCCAGCATTAAAATAAGAAGGAACAAAATTTAAAACCCCAAAATCAACATTTGCTTAAAATATACTTACCCTCCGGCCATCCAATTTGTAAATTGTTTCTTTGTCTGAATAGATCTGGAGAAATGTAGCATTACATCTCTTGCTCACCAAATGGATCCTCTGCGGTGAATGGGTGCCGTCAGAATGATAGTCCAGACTAGCGGTGTGCAGCGGAGCCATTATTTGTATCTGTATCTGTATCTGTGACCATCTCAAAATTATTTGTATCTGTATTCGGATAGATCCGGAAGTGGGCGTGGCTTAAACCGGAAGTTCGTCAAATTACATGAAAATACCATTTTAAATGCAAATCTCGTTTCGATTCGTAGTTTTCATTTAACAAATGTGCCTTGTATAACTAAAGAAAGTATTCTTTTTTATTAAAATTATAACTTTGTAAATATCTTCTATTTAAAACTTTATCAAAAAATAAAAATAGCTTTATTCTTCTTATTTTCCAGTGAAATTTTGTGTACAAATTTGACAAGAGACAAGCATCCACAATCTTAAATAAGAGTACTAGTAGAAAAAAAGAAGCTGAAAGAAGAAATAAATAAAAAAATAAAAATAGAAATGGAAAGAAAGTGTTCAGTAGCCTACTCATAGCAGAATGACAATAAAGCTCACTTAACTTTAAGTTACTTAGATCATGTGTTGCGTGAGTATGTGATCATTAACGAGTTTATTTTTTATCAACATAGCGCAACAAATAATTTGGACCCTCCCAAAAGCCTTGATCAAACATCGCTTTTCTTCGTCTTGTATAATTAAATGTAATGCCATTCACGAAAATGGCTAATGTAATGTGTTTTTTACAGTTGGATTTCGAAAAGGTTTGAAGTTAGGACCGTTTTTAGGATATTTTTGTCGAGTAGATATAACTCCAGACAAAGCTCTGATTTCTGAGAGATGCGCATAGACCCCAACGCGATTTGCGCTCATTTCATTCATATAGGCTATAGTTTACACTCATTCACTTTACACATCCAGGCCTATAGCCAGCTGATCAGGTCCAGACCTCCGTAAATGTTTCATGTTCAAAAATAAAATTTGAAAACATATATATATATATATATATATATATATATATATATATTTTTTTTTTTTTTTTTTTAATCATGTCGCTGAATAAATTCATGTGGCTGACTCGTAGCAAACGCAGGAGTGAAGGAGCTTGGCGTAAGTGCAGCCTCCGCTCCGCCATGTTGCCAGATCTAGTTATTATAAGCGTCGCTGTACTTGTTTTAATACTTAATGTAACAGCATTAATAAAGTAATTAGGGCATTAATAAAGTGGGAAGATGAAGGTTGAGGTTAGATATGCTGTATCTTATTTGCAAAATACAAGATTTAAACTTATTTTGGTGAATTTTTCAGGAGTTTGGTTGTGTTTGTTTTTTGTAGCAATATCTGGCAACACTGCTTTATGGCGTCAAATCTATGCCATTAATAACCAAGCGCACCACTTATGCTGGCGCGCGGTAAATCACTTCCGCGAGAGGAAAACAGATCTACAGGCGAGGAAACGGGAGCCCACGAGCTAATTTCAAACACTCGCACGCGAGATCACTTGTCCTCTGCGCGCAATACAAGCCCTCGCGTGCGTGATCATCCCATACATCCTAGCGCTCGATCTTCTCTCACCTGCTCGAGCAAACACATTTTTGTCAGTCGTGGGGCGGGGCTTGCTGTTTTAATTGTTATCTCTAACGCCATTGGTTACTTCCCCTTTTCCGGAAGTCAGCTGTGATTGGACGCCTGTGAAAATGCGATTCATAATTCACATGTATAAACTTTTTAATATATTTTGTATTACTATGTCAAATTTTAGGGGTTGATGGTAATATATTCTTTCATTGTAAGAGGGTTCTGCACTTTACCCTACTTATATTTATGAAAAAAATTAAAAAATAAATTCATGCATCTAGTCTGTTGATGAAGCCATGTCTCAGGTCACGTGAATTATGGATTGCCTTTTCACAGGCGTCCAATCACTGCTGACTTCCGGAAAAGGGGAAGTAACCAATTGCGTTAGAGATAACAATTAAAACAGCAAGCCCCGCCCCACGACTGACAAAAATAGAAGTGTTTGCACAAGCAGGTGAGAGAAGATCGAGCTCCAGGATGTATGGGATGATCACGCCCATGCAAGGGCTTGTATTGCGCACAGAGGACAAGTGATCTCGCGCGCGAGTGTTTGAAATTAGCTCGAGGGCTCCTGTTTCCTCGCGTGTAGATCTGTTTTCCTCTCGCGGAAGTGATTTACCGCGCGCGCCAGCATAAGTGGTGCGCTCGGTTATTAATGGCATAGTTTTGACGCCATACTGCTTCGCCGGCACTCACAGGCAGCAATCAAAAAAGGAGCGCGCGGATAGTTTAATAGTTTATTGCAGAGGAGACCACATTCGTTAGACAAATTAACGCTATGATCACCATATTATCTGTAAGAAACTGTGTCGAACGCTATCAAAGCAATTATTATTGCACAAATCTTAACCGCAGACCTCACTAATGCAGTGCTGTTCCAGCAAACATGTGATTGTGTCTGCCGAATGGTTTTTTCTGTTATTCGGATAAATCCGTTATTCGTTTAGAAGCCATTATCCGTGCCTTTCCGAATAAGGTATTCGGCTTCGGGCACATCCCTAGTCCAGACATATTATGGAGAGTCCACAATCCATAATAAAGCTTCCTCCAGTGAAATCCATTGGTGAGACAGTGATGTAATGCTACATTTCTGTAAATCTGTTCAGATGAAGAAACATAATCATCTATCTTGGATGGCCTGAGGGTGAGGACATTTTCAGCAAATTATCATTTTTGAGTGAATTATAACTTTAAAAAAGTGAAAGATGTACAGCTTGTGAAGCTCAAGCAGAAAATTCTGGGAAAATGGTTCAAGAAAACCACCTTAGTTTTCAGCATATTAACATATTCTCACTTTTTTACATTACTGTATTACAGTAGCCTAATTTTAACATATCAAATAAACATGAAGACAGAAGCACATAAAACAAGGGAATAAAATATTCCAGAACCCTAAACGAACATGCCCGCTGCTGGCAAGTTAT
Organism: Onychostoma macrolepis; assembly: GCF_012432095.1. Taxonomy (NCBI): domain Eukaryota; kingdom Metazoa; phylum Chordata; class Actinopteri; order Cypriniformes; family Cyprinidae; genus Onychostoma; species Onychostoma macrolepis. The sequence continues at coordinate 4,622,557 of NC_081165.1, forward strand.
GGAATCAGCCCTTGTGGTGGTCAGATAAATGAGGCCATTAAAGGCTACAGCTTGTTAAAAAAAAAAAAAAAAATGAACGTTAAATCAAATAATAAGAATGTGAAGCACATTATCGATCTTGTTCAAAGAACTTTAATTATAGCAGTCATTTATTTAGTCTTATTCTTTTTGCCTGTATTTTTGTTCTCTTTTTATTATAAAGAATGACCCTCCTAACCAAAAGCATTTCTGGTGTGGTGCCAAGGAGTCTAAAACAATTGATGCATATATTCTGTGTTAAGTCAATGAGAGCATTCAAAGCATTCAATGAGAGATGCATACTAGCTTACTGTATGCATTTGCTCTAAAATCTCACTGCTACAGGAGCTTCCAGTATCATACTGTGCCATAATAAATTGAGGAACCTGCAACTCACAAGTCAATGTTATATTATAAAATAGTAAATCATGTATATATCATTTCCTGTAGTAAAAATAACATTTCAGTAATGAGATCCAGAAGCTTTAAATACCTTTAGCATGAAGGTGGATCGTATCAATATTGAGTTGCTTCTCACAGTTTTCATACACCACACTGCATTGGAAATTCCACTGGTCTCTAAGACTAAATGTGGAAAGCAATCAAGCATACACTGTAAGAAAAAAAAAAGTTGAGCCAACTTAAAATTTTAAGGCAACCGGCTTCAGCAGATTTTTGAGTTTTCTCAACTTGTCGTTTTAAGTTTATACAACAAAAATTTGAGAATCTCCAACAAAAATAAGTTGAGCAAATTCAAAAATTTGCTGAAGCTGGTTGCCTCAAAATTTTAAGTTGGCTCAACTTTTTTTTTTTTTTACAGTGTAGAATCCATCTGGTTTTATCCAACAAACCTTTAGCAACTCGTTATTGAGCAGAATTGTTCTTATTGTTGAAAAGCTAAGCATTTTATCGGAGCCAGTTTGCAATTTGGTACCTTGCTAAAGGCCAGGGGCCTCATTTATAAAATGTTGCGCAGAAACCATTCCAAAATTGTTCTCACGATCAAATATGCATAATATATTCATTTTTAGATTTTCTGAATGATTTTGATTTGTACTTTTTAATGGTTATTTGATGGTGTGGCAAATTTGTTAAAAAAAGTCTGCAATGGCTCAGCATAAGATAATACAGCAGGATGAAACAAAATCTGGATCTATGAAACACTCCCAGTGAAGATAAATGCTGTATAAGAAACAGCATTTATAAGCTGTATAAGAAAACACAAAAAGTTACCTCTCCTAGTTCAGCAGGAAAGTACGACTGTACAGAATTTGATGAGAAATTTCTTTATAAAATCAAAACATTTGGAAAACAAAGTGTTTTAAAAAAGAATGTGGCCAGACATTATGTGGACATCATTTAAAGTCATTAATACTTAAGGACTTTCACTTGCATGTACAGTAAGATTCTTGTAACAATTTCCAAAAGTTGTGCAAGGCATTTGAAAAATTTTTTGCAAGGCACATAACCGAGACAAATGCTAAAAACAAGAAAATGCTAAATTAGAATGGGGAGATGAGGCATGGTGGGGGGAAAAAATACATCAAACATTAAATGCTATTATATTTAAAACATGTTGCTAAAAAAAAAAAAAAACAATAATAATAAAAAATAGGTATCCTTTTTACAAGAAAGAACATAGTTTGTGAAACCATAGTTAACGACTTTTAGAAATTAGAACGCAAAGAAGAAAATACAAACAAACAAAGATCAATACAAATCATTTTGTAAAATAAAAAATATGCATTAAAACACAAACTTGTCTGTGTATTCTTCTTAGCAGTTCTAACCCTTAAATGACCCACCATGTTTCCTATGTTTTAAAACCCAGAAGACACCAAGTCACAAATAAAATGACAAATTTAGCAACAGATAATGCAAATAAACAAACAGGTAATACACACATATTCCAAACCACCAGAAAAGCATTCTTCATTAAGGAAAAATTTGACCTCTACTGCACTAAATGGCAAAATACAAGCACAAAAGATAAACACTATTTAAGAAAGAAAGAAAAAAAAAGTCTCTAATTAAATCCAATATCTCATGTTTAATTTACAAAACAGACATTGAGTCTGGAGGGGAAAGAAAGTATGTCAAAAAACATTTGCTCTGATAGTTCGCAAAAACATTAATATCCAATGGCCTTCTTAAATTACACTTTGCCATGGACTGCTACATTTACACATTTATCAACGCTTAACTGACTTGGAAGGGTTAATGCATTTCTAGGGACTTTTATCATATTTCCAGAGACATGGCTATGTAATAACATACACACCATATATGGATGCATGTACATGCCAAAACAAAAACTGCAAATTTGTCTTTGGACCGATAATGGAAGTATAGACTCCTAGAAGAGATCAACTAATTCTGTTGAGTACCACCGTTTACTGCTGCCACTGCAGGCTATATTTACCCTGTCACGTATCCGGATCAGTGCATTTACATGAAGCTGCTAGACTTTATGATCACTGCAGATTTATCCACCATACTCTGTGGTAATCATGCATTCATTCTGAGATCTGTGGAAATGATCTCATTTTGTTGTCTAAGCACATCTACATTTTGGCTGATGATTACAATGGCAAAAAAACCCCACAAAGACAAACTCCTCCACACTGTGAGAGGATATCAATAAGAGATAGACAAGGAATTATGGGAGCGGTCAAAAACCCAGTTCATAACATGCATCACTGACTACAAACAGAACAAAAATGTAACAAGACAAGGATAAATAAGCAATAAATAAAAGAACACGTATAGCATATGATGTGTTTGTTAATATTTGAAAACATTTTAAAAAAATGTCAAAAAGTCTGAGATGTCCTCTTGATGCATTCAAATAAAAAATGGTTTGCAGTGACACAAAAGTAGAAAGATGAAAGTAGAAAAGAGATATCTTTACAGTTTTAAGCAAATAGTATACAAGTATGCATGCACGCAGCTTACAACCTTAAACCATATGGCTCTATCCCAAATATCTTGCTGTGCTGCTTCTATATATGCAGCAATCAGAAGCTTATGAGTTGTTTTGGTAACACTGTTCTGTCATGTAAGGAGGTATAACGTTGTCATCAGTGGCGTGCACAGACCTTAACAGGGCGGAAGGACAAAAAGGCTATAGACTACAGAACCCACTATAGAACTATAATTTTGTAGGGTGCTTTTTAATCAAAAACATCCTACTCTATGATATTTCTCACCTACAAATAACTGTTAACATAGTAATATCATGTTATTAATACCATGGTACTCTTTGAAGTTTTGAAGCACATTTTATATTAAATTGTAAATTCCATGGTATATGAATGTGGTAATCATTTATTACCATTGCATGGTACCATACAGGTTGTTGTACTGAGTGATTACCATAAGAAATATGAAATATGAATACATGGTGGTCCAACACACTTCAAAGGATGCTGTTATAGAGTTTTAAAAAAATGGCTTATTGCTTACGCTTAAAAAAAATCTTTGGTTGAATTAGACAACTCTTCTGTTATTTATTATATGAATTGTGCAAAGGGACCACTCTTATTTTATCACTTTTATAAAGTCGGTAATTCTGACAGACTGATTTAAACATCCATTAAAGCAATACACAGTCAATTTTCAAAACCTCTCTGATCTGCTGGAGCATTAAAACTCTTTTATTATACAGCTCAGTAATTTTAACATTTTTATTCCACTATCTGCAAAGAAACTAATGTGTTTATAGTCAGTTATTACGAGACTGAAAGGAACAGTTTGTGCACACCACTGCTCATATTTGCTGAGATGCTCGGCTCATGTTTGACACTCTAGAGTTCCTCTTCTTCTTTTTATCTAACATATCAGTGTGTCATTGCTTGTAATACCTAATCACACAACTCTTCTAAATCCCAGAGAAAAATGTTATATTTTAGCTTTTAATGTTACTTTTTGCTTAATGATTTAGAATAGCTGAAAATAAAATATATGTATAGTGCACGCATGTTCTGAGACATGTAGATCACCTTTGGTCCTTGATTTGCCCTGAGTGAAAGGTTTGATTTGTAATAATGTGATGTATTCTTTTTTTCAATCTTTAAATTTAATTTTATAATCTTCTAATGCCCAAAACCTAAAGTTGGTGTAAGTGTCAAATTTAGATGTAGAGTTGTGTGGCTGGAGGGCTGTGAATTTGGAATGTTTCGTAAAGATGCATGTCATCAATAACACATGAAAGAAGCACATAGTTGCTGAACATATTAAAATAACATATAACAGACAATGCAACATCAAGAGTATAAAGTTACATTATGCAGTAAATGTATGTTGTGTTGAATTGGTCATTTACTGTATGTGGTTGTTTGCTGTTCTTTGGGGTTTTTTCTTTTCTTTTTTCTCATTGATCAGTTCTGATTATGTATCCATATGCAGTCATTAAAAAATGTTTCCCTTACAGAACAAGGCTTTGGGATGCATTCTAAAATATTTGGCATCGCCAAATGAAGTACAAAATATGCATACAACAAGTAACTTCCAGATATGGCTCTATGGCTTATTTTTCTCTGGTCTTGCATTCTTTTACATTTCTCTCAATTCGTTGTTACTGCTTTTGAAAAGTTGAGGGAAACTAGATGTGCAAAGTTGTGCATGTTTTTGTCATATGAAGCTTATTTTTTGAGTCATTATGGGAAATTGCTTGACTGAATGATTTTGTTTGTATCAACTGATCAGGTGTCTGGAATACAATGTTGTCCGCTGTTATCTGTATGTATCAGACCCACATACATACTGTCCTCCAGCGGTCACTGTGCTCTTCCTGTCGCACTCTTTCTAGCTCCACCCATGTCCACTTGCAGGAGTCCCCATTCCTCATCCTCGCTGTCCCCTGCTCGGTCCCGTCCCTCCTCCGCACACTCATCATCCTCGTCCTCTTCATCCTCCAGAGCAGATTCCTCATCCCTCTCACGTTTGATGGCCTGGATGGCGGGAGGTGGCAGGGGGGCAGAAGCACCGGTGTCTTTAGAGTCGGAGCTCTCCTCAAAGACCTCAGGATTCTCCAGCATCTCTCTGATCAGAGGAGGCATGGGGCCTGGGATCTCCATCTTTAGAGTGATGGCTCGCTCTGCTCCTAAAAACACACACACAAAGATGATCGTCTTCATGTTTTGTGTTTTAATATCTTCATTTAGGTCCATATTTTACATATTTATCATGAGTGCGTAGCACAGGTGCTCTCAGGTCTTAAGATCTGTACCCGACCCAAACTTCTTGGACTTCTTGGACCCGACATGCATAAGTTGAAAGTTGACAGATGTTAAAAGAACTTGGGTCTTTTTGGGTCCATTCGGCAAAAGCACATTTATTTCAAATAACCCGTGATCCAAGGCTACTAATGTCAGTCCTAACCCGTGTGTGAGGCGTTCATCAAAGTTTTGCACCCAAACCTGCTTGAGTCTCTGGTCAGACCTCGGATCTTCAGATTTAAATGGATTCGTGGAGACTTTTAGTGTGTAGTAGAGTTTGCATCGAGTAGAAGTCGTGTAGAAGTCAGCAGCTATCAACTAGGTGAGTGCGCTTTAAACATATCACACTGTAAAATTCCAAGACTTTATCACATTCTTCATACTGAGTACCATACAGGCATAAACAGTGCGTACCTTTAGTGCTGATGCCTCGGAGGTCAGTGACCTTCATCAACATTCGTGGGAACATGTGAGGTTTGTTTGGGCGTCGCCGGCGAGCGTAGATCTTTAACGCCTCTAGCAGAGGTTCCTGTAGCTGGTCAACCCGATGAGGTTCCTCCAGGTCCATGCGGTCTACTCATTCAGCCAGATGCAGAAAGGCATGACATGTCAATCAGAGTTCAATGACAGCAGAAGGAATAAACCAATCACGGAGTCAAAATGTTTAGCAAAGAAGCAGGACAACCAGAGCAACTACTGCTGAAGGTGCAAAGATTAAAACAGCACTCAGAGATAAGATTAGCACATCACAGAAATTACTCAGATATTTTCCACATGCAATTGAGTTTCTACCTGTAAGTAGTTGGAGAAGAAGTAAATAACACACTGAGCGACAGCAGTACCTCCACAGATGAGGCAGATGGCGCTAAGGAGCCCTGTCTCTGTGTCGTCCATCTCCAGGGGCAGGAGCTGCCCGGCGAAAGCAAACACCAGGTCTGTGAGTGGGCCGAAACCAGCGTTGTGCATTTGTGTTCTGTTGAGGGTCAGTCCATCTGAAAAGGTCATAGTGTCCTGTTCTGGAGTGTAGCGAGTACAAATCCGCAACATCTGCAAAGTTGAATTTCACAATTTAGAAAAAAGAAAAAAAAGGGTACAGTGTCTCTTTTTTTTTTTCTTTTTTTTTTCTCAGAATCCCACACCACGTGCACTGAATTTTTAAAGGCCAATTCACACTGCACAGTCACCATATTACAGTATGTCACCCCTCAGATGTTCCGAGACCTGACAAACCAGCGCTGACCAATGCCAACAGTGATCTACACACTGATCTGACAAAACCCACCGAATGTGTCTGTTGCAGTTTGTCTGCGTCTCTCAATGCAGAATGAATCGGCCTTTAAGTGATAGTTCACCTGAAAATAAAAATTCCGTCATCATTTTCTCACCCTCCACTTGTTAAAACCTTTGTAAGTTTCTTTCTTCTACTGAACACACACCAAAAATATATTCTGAAGAATGTTATGGAAGTCAGTAGCTACCGTCAGCTGTCTGGTTAACCTCATTCTGTAAAATATCTTCTTGAGGGTGAGTAAATGATGATGTTTTTTTATTTTTCCTTCTTTTTTTGTGAACTATCCCTGTAAGATGTGGCATCTATTGTAAAATTTTCTACCATGCATTTCAATGCAAGAATGTGTTTTGTTTGCACTGCCCCTAAAACATAAAACTGCGTTTTTATTGTATTTACCAGTATATCAAGGCAGGCAGATTTCAGTAAGGTGATCTGGTCTGCAATGGTGAGTGAAGTAAAACCTGGCAGACGTTTGGCAAACTCCACAATCTTTATAATGCACTTTGTGGAGAGCTCACTGAACTTATCCCACAGTCCAAGATCCAGCTGAACCCTATGATCCGCACTGGAATTCTGAAGTAAAAGTAAAACAGGAAAAAACGTATCCATAAACCTTTATACAATTAAACCAAAATGTCATAAAAAAAAAAGAAAAAAAAAGAAAAAAATCATTGTTAAATCACTGAACAGAAATTGAGTGTGTTCACATTATATGTGTGTGTATGTGCGTGTGTGCGTGTGTACGTGTGTACAACAGCACTATAGGCTGGCAAGTACAATAGGAGATATGCAGTAGGTGGACAGAGGTTTCAGTGTAACTGGTTACATTTCAGTTTTGACTAGCCAGCTGAAAATTTTGACTATTAATAATTCACAGTGCACATATCTGTAATGCAATTCTGACTTATAATAGTTCACATAAAACATGTCTACAATACAATTATGACTAATGAAAACCCCAGGCTCATAATGTCAGCCCTTGTGTTGTGTTTCCCGCCCTCTTGCGTCTATATATGGGTATTTTCCTGTCCTTATTTAGTTTGATTAGTTAATATGATTTCGTTCAGCTGTGTGTTTGATTATCCTGTGTATTTAGTTCCTGTCTGTTCAGTTCAGTTCCTTACTCATTACTCCCGGTGTTACTGTGTGTAAGCCCTGCCTTGTCTTGCCCTGTTTGAGTTTATTAAAGACTGTATTTGAGTTTATCCTCGTATCCTTGCTTCCCTCGTGTGTGTGCACCGTGACAGATAATCCATCATTCACATGCCCTGAAGTGTGAAACATGTAGAGTTTCATTTTTTTTTTAATTTTTAAATTTAGATTTCACTTTGAACTAGTAATATTTTTTAAAGATCCGTCCAGCTGCAATTATGTCTAGTCATAATAGCATACAGATATTATAACATCAATAAAATAAATCATATTTTTTTGAACGTTTTAATTTCCCCTCTAAGGTGCTAAGATTATACTTTCACTGGCACTGTGTGTAGCTCAAAGCACTCACAAAGAGATTATAGCAGTGACTGCCGAAATTTCATATTTCATACATACAGTCAGACATAGATAGATAGATGGATAGGTAGACTTAAATTCTCTTTATGCCATATGAAGTATTACAAGTACAGAGAAACTGTGTAGTGTGAAGGCAATCAATTGAACGATCACAGTGGCCTTATATTAAATGAGAAACTACACATTATATTTGATGGTTCAGTACATGTGTAATGTTATTACATTGGTGCGGGTCATTTGCATGATCTTGGCCCACATAGTCCTGCTCATGCTTATTTAGCTGACAGACAGAAGGATGTATGTGAATATGAATTAAAGTGTGAGAGCTCAGGACTCACAGTCGTGTATTTTCCGAGCTGACAGAGCGAAGGGAAGGTTTCCCTGTGTGCTTTGCTGACTTTATTAACCAGTTCTTCCAGTTCTCCACTCAGCTCGTAGCTTTCTGGAAGAACAACTTCCTCTTTTATGTCCTTCTTTTTCTTATTCCTGTCATTCCGGACCGCTTACAGATAAAGAACAACACAAAATGAAGCCAACCTTGTAGCATACACAAATAATAATAATAATAATAATAATAATTATTATAATAAAACATGCTACTCAATAGAATTTCTTTAGGGTTTTATTCATAGCAGGTAGTTCAGAACAAGACTTTTTTTTTTTTTTTTTTTTTTTGGAGGCAATCATAGATGTGCTTTTCACAAATTTGTGAATTCACTCTAAACTACAGCTTGCATGTCTTTATTGGTTGTGTGAACTGAGAACAGTATAGATGGTGACGTACTGCTCTGATTTTTACCTTCCTTAGACATGCCGACCTCAAAGCACTTCTGCAGCCTGCAGTACTGACAGCGGTTCCGTGTCACCTTATTGATCTGGCAGTTTTTGTCTCTGTGGCAGGTGTACACCATGTTCTTCTGGATACTGCGACGGAAAAAACCCTGTTATGAAGATAAGAGAGAGAAAGAAACACAGAAATATGGGCAGAAAAAAGGCAAGTTTAAATTCATGATTCATGTTTGAATTTAAAGGCTTTGTGATTTCATGAAGTTTAGATCATGAAAATTACTCAAAATTTTGTGTAATAGAGAACAGTTTTTATTAACTTCAACAGAGAAAGCAGCAGAGGGCACTAAAGAGTATGTTTGAATGAAAACAAAAGCTTTGATCTTGGTCTTATCACTAGGTGGCAGCACTCAAATAATCACATATGCTTATTTTATGCATGCAATGTGTTATAATGTAATTACACGTAATAGAGGTGTATTATTTGTCTAAGTCTTCACATTAGGCTGTATTTTCCACAAATCGTTTTCCCACTGCAGGGTTCAAACATGATTAACATTGTAAAATGCATTCTCAGGTGTTGTTGTATGTATGTCATGCATTTAAAGTGCATTCAAAGTTTGTCTAAAAACAAATAACACTCTTTTAGAAAAAAAAAAAAAAAAGTGTATATATATATATATATATATATATATATATATGCTACTTTCATATTATAGCTAATTTAGCTTTGGTTTATGGCAAAATTAAGTTTAAAAAGCCAGATGCATATTATATTGGCCTACATTAATTAACATTTAGACTTTGTCCAAATAAAATTTGTGGATTAAGTATGGTACAGTCTTATTATAAAAAAAAATAATACATATTTATTTGTTTGTTTGTTTGTTTGTTTGCTTATGTCTGTCTGTCTGTCTTTGGGGAACATATTTTGTTTGATCAATTTTAAATCTAAGTGGAAGGTTTTTAAGGTTTGGACCAAACCATAAATATAATTTGAGAAATACGAATTAGTGTGGATGAACTAGTTGGTCAAAAGTATATATACTGCATTGGTTTGCGTACCTTGCAGCCCTCACAAGAGCTGACTCCATAATGGTAGCCAGAAGATTTGTCCTGGCACACAAAGCAGGGTTTATAGACACGAGGAGGAGGGGGTGGAGAAGGAGAACTGGGAACCATCTCCTCTGAGCTTGTGCTCTGGGTCTCCACCGCTGCAGAAATCAGGAAGAAAAAGAGCAGCTAATTAGTGGTGATTTCAAAGGTAAGAATGTGGTTGTTGTTTTCGAACTCTCTACCCACACAGGCAAGTTCTGCACTGGAAAACATCACCACTCTTCAAAAATGTAAAAATCTATTTATACCATTAATATGTTAAAAATCTATTTACACTTAAAACAACAAAGCCACTTTCACTCTCTTTTCCCTGAGCAATTGTTTAGAGTAAGCCTGGGCAAAGTTGTGAGTTTACGATACATTTGTCATTATTTAACAGCACTGCACCATCAAAAATCATGATTGAATCGGAATGTATTTCCATTTGAAAGAATATTAGCATATTTAGAATGAAAGAGCCAAAAACTGGATGGTTGATAACTGAAGTTGTCAAATGCATTAAGAGGCATCTGCCCAGGGGTCTGAGCTCGAAGATAAATATTAAGTGAGCGCACTGAGGGGCAGAGGTGTTGAAAGAGAAGAGAGATGAGAAAAAATGAACTCCGGGACAGATGGATGAATTGATAATATGCTTTGACTGACACCTCAGCATGTGTTCGACTTGCTGTCACGCACCCAAATGGTACCACAGTCAGATTCATAAACATCCCGGACACCACCCATACAGACGCAGACATATAATCTAACACAGTTTGCCCAATTTAAACAGCACCGTGTGAATCCTGTGTAATATATTTTGCGTAAGTCCACACTGTCACTCGGTTCAACTTTCACCTCTAGACACCCTCTCCCCCCTCATGCTCTTGTTTCCTGGACCCTAAATTCCTCAGGCCTGGATGACTGGCTTTTTACTAGAGGTCCAGTCTCAAGATTGCCCGTAAAGCCCGTCTGTGGTCTGACCGAGGCCTGAGGCCTGCATGACCGGCACTTTATTGGCAGTGAGTTACCTTGGCCAGCCATTCACACTAGCAGCAGCTGTCCCCTCACTCTCCACTTGTAAAAAAAAAAATGAGAGAAAAACAGCTAAAACTGGGTCTTCAGAACTCCACATTTTACGGCCCACAGAGGCCTTCGCCCCCTCCTCCTACTGAATGGAGCGGATCCCCCAAATGTGCCTCTCATTCTCTCTTTCTTCTCCTCCCTCTGTCCTCCACTCTCCCTCCATGGGCACCGTTTAACAAGAGCAAAATGAGAGAAGGTATAGATGAGAAATCTCATAAAAAAAAAAACAGGGGGAGCTGGGGCTGGGGGAGGCTGGGAGAGACAAATGAAGAATGTGTGAGAGAGGGTGAATTTCACTTTGACCTTGGCTTTGACAGCAGCTTTGGCTACTCGAGACATGAACGTGAACCGAGAGTCACATAAATACTGCCAATGATCTAATCGCAACCTCAGCTGATATAAAATATGCAATATTGATGATGTGACATTTGGCAAACTATGAAACCAAACACCACAGAAATCTATTGTAGAGACGTTCCAAAGTCACAACCCAATTTTATTTTATTTTTTTTTAAATATACGGAACTTAGTCCGGTTAGATGTCGTATATAATTTGACTGGATTGAAAACAAAGCTGTGAGAGGAACAGTTACAATACAGTATATTCAACCCAATTCATGAAACTAAAAGCAGAGCACATTTCTGTCAGTTGTTTATATAGCTTTATTTGCAAAATTATGCATTCAGTTAATATATCTTAATAAATATACAAACACTGATTAAAAACTAACTAAATAAAAAATAAATAAATAAATAAAATAATAAATCTTAAGCAGCAAATCAGCATATTGGAATGATTTTGAAGGATCATGTGACAATGAAGACTGGAGTAATGATGCTGAAAATACAGCTTTTCATCACAGGAATAAATTACATTTTAAAATATATTAAAATAGAAAACAGTCATTTCAAATTGCAATAATATTTAACAATATTACTGTTTTTTTTACTGTATTTTTGATTAATGAATAAATTCATCCTTGGCCAAATATATATATATATATATATATATATATATATATATAAACACACAAACACACACACACACACACACATATGGCCTCCTTGCTTTATTATTTCATTGTTGTAGATTTCTTGCATTATAGAACATATTTTTTTTTATATTAAAGTGGGTGTTCACACAGAACATTCTTGTGTTCACAAACAGACAGAATGGAACAGAATGCAGGGTCACAAAATTCCTTTTTTTACAAGTTGAACTCATTTTAAATTGACACAGCATCTTAAAAAAGCAATAATCATTGCACACAGGGCTGAAAAATACATCTGTCTGATGCATATGTATGTAGATTCACAAAAAAAAAAAAAAAAAAAGTTACAGTCCCTGTAACATTATGTAGGTTAGGGTCAAGCACTAGTATTGTGTCTTTTTCTTTGGATTTTGTGCAGTTCTGTCATGCATATCAACACGTCTAGGGCTCTGGAATGCTGATAGACATAGTTCTTACACGTAATGTTCTGTGAAACACAAGGCCGAGGGTGATGGGCGAGTGAGTGGGTGAGAACGCAACCTGATCACTGTGTTTATGTAGTAACTTAGGCTGAATTGGCTTTATGTGTTTATGTGGCAGCAATGCTTGAGTGACACAGAGCGGTTCTGAAAACATCCAGCTCCTTCAGTGCTGGAGGAGTGGAAACCTGGCGCCACCAGAGAAATGACTGACAGACAAAAGGGGAAGAAAGATGGAATGCTATTCTGTTCCCATTTCAGTTTCTTTCTTTGTTATATTTGACATGCTAGTTTTGACTTGTGGAGGATTTGGTCGATTTTGAAATAAACAGGTGGAGTGTTCAGAAGAAACAGTTAAATGAAAGAAATGATTTTCTATATTGGCACTTGACACTCTAACTCTAACTTCTTCTGCTCAGTCATTGTTTTATGAATGGGACTGAATTATATTTGACTTATATTTGATTTAGACTTACTTCCATTAAAGCACTGGTTTACACAGAAAGAAAATGATTTAATTGCATGTTCTCAGCCCATATTTCTGCAGATTTCATATGTTTGCACTGTTTAGACAACGAACGCAGTGAAAGGTGATGCAGGTTTTATCAGTAAAGGAGCTGAGGACTTCAGCATGACAAGCCAGGTTCTCTCTGCTGGCTCAGATTGTGCTGGGAGAGACATGGACTCGCTGACGGAAACACTGATTTAATCCTCGTCTTTCAGCAACCTCAGCAAAACTAACAGGTGACCACAGTCTCTCTGACATCACCAGAAAGAAGCAAGTTCTCACTTTATAGAGAAACATCATGCAATGCAATATGTTGCCTGCTCAAGACTAGCATGCGCCTGATGTTATATTGTTATTTAATGAATTAGACATAGATTCAGTCATGACTACGTTTTGGTATATTTGTAGAAGTTTTGAACCACTGATCTTTATCATTTCACATAAGCAAAAAGGTTTACATTTTCAATACATATAATGTAAAAACTGTACATGGGTTAAGATTTGATTCAGGGTTAGTAGCAACAGTGTAATTATAACTGTAATTACATAAATTAATTACAGATGTAATTACATATAGGTATTTTTTAAAATATAAGTACAATGTAAACACATGTATGTACACAATAAGTGCATTGTACCAAATTATTAATTTAAATGTAAGTGTATAGTAGTTAAGGCCACCTAATATAAAGTGGGACCCAATAGTATGCACAATCAGAATGTCATAATGAATGTACTAGATTAAAAAGAAAAGCAAAAGAATGATGTTGTTAAGGATACACACACAATAGTTTGCAGACTGAGAGTAGAGATGAATGCTTCTTTTATTTCTTCTGCGTGGTTGTGTGTGTGGATGGACTGAACTGCATGATTGAGTCAACTCAAAAGTTACACTATTGTTTTCAAGGCATTCATGAAGCTTTTAATGCTCTTTTAACTACAAATTGAGCAAAGGCAAATGAGTCATTAGCAGTGTTGGGCTAGTTACTCAAAGAATGTAATATATTACTCATTATTAGTTACTCCTTTCAAAAGCAATATTGTTTCTTTACTTATTACTTTCTGGCAACAGTAATTAGTTACACTACTAGTTACGTTACTTTTTCTTCACGCCCCACAGAAGTTGTAACTGTGTATCCTCCAGATAAAATTCTTCTAGAATGTTACTAACAACATATTTCTGCCTCATCATTTGACCAAAATCCACATTGGATCGCAGTCAGAAGTTATTACAAACACTCAATTGTGATTGATAGTGACATTCAAGTGTTGTATTCATCTCATTAATTGTCATGTGTAGCTTGAAGTCATTTTTCCGTTACCCATATGCAATTAAATTTTGTTATGTATTTTATCAAATCACAGAAGTTTGTAAGAAACTGTTTAATTGTCCAACAATATTTTTAATTATATTAATATAATGTACCACATGCTGATCAGAGAGATGTAATGCCAGAGTGAAGTAAAGCCACAACTTACACAACAGATCTTTTTTTCCTGACAAAATCAATGTAATGCAATATTTCTATCTGCTGAATGTAAGCTTTTCCATATTCCAAGCTTGCCTGCTGCACTGGAGATATCACATGCGTGTGCGAGTCATGAAAATTATGAAAATAAATCTAGGAATTATTTGATTGTTAGATTTTAAATCAGCAGGGTTGAGGCATCAAAAGTAAAACTGAGCTGTTTTATGGAAATATATTCAGTAAATATTATTACTGAAATCTTATTAGTAATTAGTTACACTAGTTACTGCAAAAAGTAATATTATTACAGTAACTAAATTACAAGTAACTAGTTACTGCCCAACACTGGTCATTAGTACACTCTTAAAATTGCTGGGTTAAATATGGACAAACACACCGATTGGGTTGTTTTCAACCAACTGTTGGGTTAAATGTTTAACCTAACCGCTGGGTCAAAAACAACCCAATCGCTGAGTTTGTCCATATTTCACCCAGTGCTGGGTTGTATTTAACCCAGCATTTTTTAGAGTGTAGTCACCAAACAGATTTTAAGTGAACACAAAACTTTTTATACAAAAGCAAAAAGAAACATTTAAAGATCATTCAAGAGCTCGTCAGTTGCGTGGAGCTGTTTGAATAGTTTCTTTCGTTTTCTTGGAAAAAAATAAAAAATAAGCCTCTAAAAGACAACAGTATTTGTCTTAACTCCTTTTAGTAAAATGCTGACGCAATCAGTTTTACAGGCTTTCTGCATGTTGTTAGAATTTGTAACATCTCACCAACATTCGACTTGAAGTGTTACTGAGAAATTTAACAAGTTGGGTCAATTCAGGTTTGCCTCCAAAACCTTATGTTAGGGTTTAGATGTTTGCTATATGCTGTAAATGCCAACGTTTCTGAACATTTGGCTTGATGGATCAAAGCATTAAAACCTCATTTGATTTGCTTGTTGTACTTTTACATAACTGCTCATATTAATCAATGCTCTGGTAAACTAACCAGTGGTGTGCTCTGATCTCTCATGGCGTGTACAGACCTCCACTGGACCTCTATAAGGGCAAAGAAAGTATTATTTATTTCATAATTCACCAAAGTGTACTGAAGAAAATTTTGTCCACATTCTCCAGGGTTCCTTTAGACATTAATGCATACGCGCACTCTTCAAATGAAAGAAATTGATTGAAATGCATATATACTTACACATATCTATATCCATATAGTCCAGAAGTCATAATAACAACAAACTTCTCACCACAGGTCGAGAGATGTAGTTCTTGAGACCATGGTTGGAGATGATAATTAATATTAATTTTCAGTTTAACAAATAAAACAGTGAGAATCGAAGAGATAACTTAATCTATCATCATTTTGTGATGTAAAGTTATGTTTGAACAACTGAAAAGTCATCTCTTCCATGAGCACTTTACTATTTCTTATGTCCCTCCATGCTCAAGCTAGACAACGTTTGAAACTGTATTACTAGCACTGCTCATGTTTATTGCCTCCTTATGATGAATTGTTGTATTCCTCATTTATAAGTGGCTCTGGATAAAAGCATCTGCTAAATGACTGCTGTACAGCACAGTTCAAGGAAGCTCCACTCTGAATGTTTAAAATATTCATTACTAGTTTTAATAATATTTTGTATGTATTATTAGTAGCAGTAATAGTAGTATTTTATTATTAGTAGCAGTAGTAGTAGTGTAATTAATTAATAGTCATACTCACTGTGTGTGTACTTAGATAGACTTTTGGGAAAAAAATAGGGATAACATGGTTTTTGGGATAGGGTTAGAGTTAAGTCAGGGTTAGTCTGTAGGAGTTATGCATGCATACATATTGTATTTTTCAAATCACATGTCCTCTGTAGGATGCTGGAGTCTTTCCAAGCATGTCTGAGTGCAGACAGGGAAACGGCTATCACAGGGCTAACACACACACACACACACACACACACACACACACACACACACAGACACACATTTACATCTATGAGCACACCTACAGACAATTTAATGTCTCCAATTTACCTATCCAGCACGTCTTTGTATTGTGAGGGAAACCAGAGCGCCTAGTACTCACAAACATACACATAAGCATACAGACTTTTTCCTGCCCTGGCATGTCACCATTTTGAAAATAATGCCCTGAAATATTTCAGCTTTGAAAACACATAATGCTCGTGCCTGTGAACTAAACCGATTCTTGTTTTTCACATTCACAAGAGACACACATAACAAAAGCCACAGTCTTTGGCTTGACTAAAAGCTCATTTAATCCTTTAACAAGCTGTGCTTGATCCAAACCAGCACCTGTGTGAAACTACATACTAAACATACACTATGCCTGACCCATTCTGCTTTCTGCCTATGACCAGACTGTGAACATGAATAAAGCTGGATATTAATACTGTAGATAGAAACTAAGGTAAAAACAAGAAAGACAGTCGGTGCCAATAGCCTTGTGGGCAATGCACCGACATACAGTGCCTATTGCGCTACGGGCGTCCTGAGTTCAAATCCCAGCTCGAGGACCTTTCCTGATCCTGCCACACTCTCTCTCTCCCACTTTTGCTTTCTGTAAACTCTAAACTGTCCTGTCATCATAAAGTCAAAAATGCCAAAAAAACAAAAAATGTGAAAGGGGATGAAATGACAAATGAGGATATAAACTGACACATACATTTAAATCTATTATTTAACCAATATAGTCATTATTGAGCATTATTCACTGGCTGATAAATGTGTTACAGTGTTTGATTCATAAGATGTTAGGTCCAGACTGAAGAAGGCCTGTGGTTGAATCTTCTGCATTTATCACTCTGTGTCTATGTATTAAAAAGAAGTATTTTTGCAAGGCATTTCCATAGACATTTTCAGATTTTCATTTATTTTTTGTTTGGTTGACGCACCTGGGGCCTCATTTATAAAGCGTGCGTTTGCTCAGATTTGATCTGAGAGTGTGCGTACGCTTAAATCCATGCCAGTGCTCATATTTGTAAAAACGTTTTTTGACGTGGAAAAGTGCTTAGCGTCACGTCAGGGTGTGAGCAGACGTACACAGTTTTTCTTGTCGGAGTACTGCAGGTTTTTGAAAATATAAGCTGTTCTGAATGAAACCATTCATTTGCGTGCAAGTACACGATCATTTGCGATTCATAGATTCACTTCGGAAAGAGAGGCGTACATGCGTTTTCTGTTCGTACGTTCATTTTATGAATCACACATACGTATATTTGAGAGATGATCGTAAGATCAATTTTAGGATGGTTTCTGCGCAACATTTTATAAATGAGGCCCCTGGACTTGCTGGAACAGCGCCGTGATTATTTTCAATAAGGATTGACTAAATCAGTGAAAGTCAATCATGGTTTTAGTTTACTGAAAAGTCTCCGTTTATGAAACATCAAAGAACAACTAAGCATAAACCTTAGCTAGCGTCACCCCCAGATCCTCTGCACACATGGACCAACACATGTCCTGATGGGCTGAAGGAAGACTGCAAAAACAGGAGCTGTCTTTCTTAGAAGCAAGTTGTTAAACTTGGATTGCCCCTTTCATTCAACAGCATGCATACAAAGCTTTCTTCTTTATAGTACCTCATAAACTGACCCTTTTATTTTGCCTTTTCAGGGTGAAGCTGAGTCAACATTTGGCCACCTCCTCCCCAGCCTCAGTGAACATCGTAACACCCCACTCAACCGACAGGCTAAAAAACGTATTCCTGATCAACAACTCAGTGTCATTCGTCCCGTTCCTGACGGGAACTTAACCAAAGAACCCATCACATCCTGACAAGAATTTAGCCAATGAATTATTCCATCCTAGTAAGAACCCAGTGTGGAGAGCTGCAAAGATGGACTTCATCCTGCCAAAACATTACAATTTGTTAAAAATATACTGCATTGTGGTCAAAGAGATGAAGAATATATGTTTCCATTTTATTCCAACAGTGTTACCAAACTATAATTTGTTTAAATAAATCACTTTGCATTTAGTAACGAGACTGAGAACAACTTGACCTTGAAGTCTACAAAATGTCTAGCCATAACCAACAATCAAACGAGGAAACTAAACTTGCATCAATTGAAGCACACAGACCCCAGATCTGTTACTAACCACTTCAAATTGGAGACAGACCTGCCCACAACAGATCCTAAGGCTAATGAACTAGCTAAAGCTAACAAGTTCAAGTTTAGCTGGTGAGGTACGACTCTGAGACCTCAGCTGTTGCATCTTGAGGGTGGTTAAAAAGGGGTGAGAAAAGAAATCAGGCCATTGTCAAAGGATTCATTGTGGGGTTGGCCTTGTTGTGGGGTGCAATGTTCTTTCAACCAGCCCAGTCTGGCTATAAAATGACATTACAGCATAGGGGCAAATTCCAGCAGGGGCATGTGAAATCTACTCAGTCGCACATAGAATAAGGCACAGACACATTTGCATGGGCTTTGTCCTATGATTCATTTCCCTAAATATGGATCTTGTTTTCGGTATTTCCCTTACTAGTTCTCTGAGTTTGCAATGAGTCTATAAACATTGCAATGAGTCAGCTCAATTACTGCATGTAACAGACTCTAAACAACTGGACAAAGAAAAAACTATTTTTCATGTACCAAAGAGTAATTCGGGATAAACCAGCAGACTGAAGAACTCTGTTAACAAGTGGGAAGATCTTCTAGGATTTTTATTTTTTTATTTTATTTTTTATTTTTTGGGTGAATTGGTGGCACTTGAATTCTCTTAAATAATGGAGTCACTGTGCTACTTCAGTTCATTTATTTAATATCATACGTTTAGCGGATGTGCTAAATAACTTGGATCTCATTATGTGGCATTAAAATTTCATAATAAATACACAAAGCATTTCCATATGGAACAAAATCTTTCTGTGGCCATAAAGAAGCAAAAGATGAGAAGAAACCCACTAATCATCAATTCTCTTCTGCTCTCTGTCTGTCCCCATGGGCTCCCTAATCCTTTAATTGAGTTCATTGTATTCCTAATTGTATAATTAAAGACATCCATTAAGGTCAAAATGGAGTGACACAAGAGACTCCAAGCACACACACTCACACACACACACATGAGAGAGATTAAATAGTTTTTTGTACATTATTGAAAACTAGAGTGTGTGCATTATTTTGTATTTGTTTATTACCTAAATCGGACACACTTTATATTAGGTGGCCTTAACTACTGTGTACTTACATCAGAAAATAAGTACAATGTACTTATTGTCTTCACACTGTATTGCAAAACACTTTTGCTGCTATTGAGGTGGGATATGGATAAGGTTAGGGACAGGTTTAGTGGTATGGGTAGGTTTAATAGTGGGTTAAGATGTAAGGGATGGGTCAACAGTGTAATTATAAATGTAATTACAGAAATTAATTACAAATAGGTATTTTTAAAAATATAAGTATAATTTAAAAACATGTATGTACACAATAAGTGCATTGTACCAAATGATTAATTCAAATGTAAGTAAATAGTAGTTAAGGCCACCTAATATAAAGTGGGACCCCTACATTTACATAAATGTTTTGGATTTTCTTAAATATTCCTGACAATAATCAAATAGCTTATGTTTAATAGTATAACCAAATATTTCAGTGTCCAGTAAAGGCTATACTTTGCTTGAACACATTGCCACTGTATTTATATATAAATTTTTAATTGTTTCCACCAAATGTATGCATGAAACATGTAGTTACAGTACATCTATACGCTTTCAGTGTTTACTCCACTTTTAATTGTCACTTTTGCAGGAAAAAAAAAATGTTTTAAATATGTAACTGTTGTCATTATCATTACTAATTATAAGCATCTGTAACAATGACACCATTCATAAATATGCCAGTTAAAAAAAAAATTTGACAGAAGAACAGTTTACAACATGTAAACTGCACAGCTGTAAAATTGTGTAGTGGTAGGCTTATAAAATATGCAAAAGTGCATTCTTTATCAGCACAAGTCAGTTTGTTCTGTGATCTAGGCAAAACTTCTGGCAGCCAGCCATTAGGAAGTTAACAAGAGTACCATTTAAGTCAGTTAGCACATGACAAGATGCTGAGCACATACTGCATTCATTTAGACTCCTACTTTAATAAATGCTAAGAGTTCAAACGACACACAGTATCAAGAACAGAGTTGGTGTGAGTAGTGGAGGTATAGAGACATCACACTTACACTGCAGGCTAGTATTGTTGCTCCATGAGAAAGGTTCTAGGCCAGGGAAGAAGGAGCTTGCTTTCCTGAGCATGCATGAACTCTGAGTGGATACGTCAAAGAGGGGTCTTGCCCCTACCCCGAGAGCCTCCACACAGTCAAACATGATGTCCAGCCTTCGCCAAGAACTCAAACTCTGTCCCAGATGTTCTGTACTGTGTCTCAAGCTGTCTGTCAACTGCAGAGACGGTTAAGCAACACAGTAGACGATGACCAACAACAACAATGTAGAGTCTGGAGTTCCCCAGTCAATCTGGAACTCCTGCCAAAGATATCGACGGCAAGAGAAAGTCTCAAGGACTTGAGACTTCTGTTTCAGGTGTAGCTGTCACTGTAGCCAGCAGCTTCTCTCTTAGTGACCTGAACTTTTCTGTAGCCTAGCAGTTCCTCGTAGAGTCAAGCGGCTCCTGTGCAGCTCTATGCTGACCATCACCCCGTGCCTGTTTTTCTCCAGCGTCTGTTGAGTTCTTGAGCTTTGTCAAACTCAATCTGACTGTCAAGACTCTTAAGTGTCAGCTAACATACTGTGACTCGACAACCTGCACTATTTCACTCGCCGCAGCTTGCTCAGCCCACAACAGAGGGAGTGGGGCAGGAATTACAGAGCGAGGGAGGGGAAGAGAGAGGGAGGGAATGAGGCGGGTGCTTTTGTGGTTGGCTGAAAGACAAAACTTTCCCTTCCATTTTCTGCTAGAGCAATCCTGTCAGCCTGCATCATAGTTTATACCTTTGCAAATAAAAACAAACAACATGACCTCCTCTCACTCCCTCTATCTATCAATCTTCTTCTGCTCTTTCTATGAAACATATCGCCTTCCTTTTCATCATGGAACCCCTTTTCGTAATCAAGTGTTGATAAACATGGTTGTGCACCCTTCAGAACTGAAAAATTCTGTTTGCTGAATTTGAATTTAAATAAGCTTAATGCAAAATGCAGAATATACAATAAGTAAAATAAATCGGTATCATTTAATAAGTATAATTACAATTAATTGAAATTCAACCATTTTTATATACTTTGAATGTTAACTTGATAAAACTTTCTTTTAGACGTTGAGAAGGACAGATGAGCAACTTTAAATTACTTAAATACCAAATTCTCTGGTTCTGAATTTTACCAAATGTAAATCATATATGCAGATTTGTAATATATTTGTTATATATTTGTGACATTAAATACATTCTGAAATTCATGATAATCCTTTGATTCAGCTTTTCAATTTGTAATGAAACATTTTGTGTTAAACAAAGAAAATGCAAAATTTAAGACCTGTTTTCAAAACTTTGAAACAAAGCTTTGTCAAGTCAAGATTCAAAGCCTACAGTAACATCAAGATTTTTTTTAAACAATTTTTGAACAGGCTTTTTCTTCTCACTTCCTGTGCTTAAAAGGTCAAAAATGAACCAAAAAAGGTAGATATAGAGAAGAAGCGTGTTTTGGTTTGACTGCAAAGGTTTACGGATGCACAGTGTAACTATTTGAAGTCTACTGCCACCTTTAGGCAACTCACAACCTGGCAAAACCCCTTCAACATTTCTCTTTCTGCAATGTTTTCACTGGCAGTCCTATCATCGGCCCCGGCTCTCACCTCTCCTTGACAGTTTTACTTTTCACTTCTTATTTTTCTGTTCCCAACTTACATCATCTTTATTTTTCTCTCAGTTTGTCATTTCATCAAGTGCACCACAACATAATGCTGTCCAGATCTGTGGTAACTCTTCCAAACAGTCGCTACTGAAATATGCCGAAATCTACGTCAACTGTCCCTGTTGACTCTGTATTGCATTTCTTTATTATTTTGCAATGTCTTCCAAACTTGTCTTGACCCAGCCAAAGTCTGCATCCAATGTTCTTACTTTGACATGTTTTTCATGGTTGTGTGCATTATTTAGAATGCAGCGCTGAAGACTACAGACATATTTGTGTCCGCATATTTACAGAGGCTGCTTTAAAACTGCATCAGTGAGGAAACTTTGATTAAATGATGACAGACATGTTTTATGTTTTTGCTCCAGATGTTGCAGATGACATTTTCCTGAGCAAAACAGCATGTAATATATGACTTTGAAATTAAGCAATTTTATGAAAAGCATTTATTCTGCAACATGCATGTGTCTGACGCTTGTCTTTGTTTGTTGCATTTCAGCAGTTTTTTCTTCAGCAAATCACACCAGTGCATCTGCGTGGCTGACTCATGTGTCTCATTATAATCACATTTCCTCCAGAAGAGTGTGAGAGAAACAGTGTGGCATTAAATTTACACAAACCCACAGCCTATATGATCCACCTTCCTTCCCTCCCTCTCTCTCTGCTTTTCCCTTTTCCTCCCCTCATTCGAGAGGACTGAACCCTGAAAGCCAGCCCCAGTGGGGTGCTAACTTTCCCCAAACTTCTGCCCACCCTCTCTCTCGTTCACTCTCTTTATCTGGCGCCTGGTTCTCTATCCCTGTCTCATTCTGCTCAGTCTGCTTTTCATTGTGTTACATATTTTGTTCCACACAATATTCTATTGTATTTTTATATTTGTTTTATTGTTTTATACAGCACTTCTGTATATAAGAAACTGTCTTTGTGACATGTTTCGCTGGGTTACTAATCACCAGTATGCAGTAATAATACACTCCAGAGGAGGAATGAAACATTATACCGAAACTAGTGAATGTAGTTTATCAAAAAAAAAAAGAAAAAAAAAAAGGTCGGTCCCACTTTATATTAGGTGGCATTAACTACTATTTACTTACATTTGAATTAATAATTTGGTACAATGCACTTATTGTGTGCATACATGTTTTTACATTGTACTTATATTTTTAAAAATACCTGTATGTAATTACATCTGTAATTAATTTCTGTAATTACATTTATAATTACACTGTTGACCCATCCCTTACACCTTAACCCACCCTTAAACCTACCCATACCACCAAACCTGTCCCTAACCTGTCCCGTATCACACCTCAATAGCAGCAATAGTGTTTTGCAATACAGTATGAACAGAATAAGCACATTGTACTTATTTTTTGATGTAAGTACATAGTAGTTAAGGCCACCTAATATAGAGTGTGACCAAAAGGTCACTTTACAATAAGGTCCCATTTAGTTACTGCATCATTAACTATTATCATTAACTACCAATGAGCAATACTTTTGGTACAGTGTGAACTAATCTTTGGTTACACTTTTTTAAGGTGTCATTGTTACAGTGTAATTACACATTTAATAATGAGCAATATTAATTAACAACATGTTATACTATAGTGTTATGGTTAGGATTAGGGATTGGTTTAAGGTTTGTTACTGTAATTATGTATAATTTACTGTCATTGCTATACATGTAATGTGTAACAAGGACACTGTAAAATAAAGTGTTACCAGTCTTTGTTAATGTTAGTTACAAAAAAATACAACTGTTCATTGTTAGTTCACGGTTAGTCAGCTCAGGTTCATTGAATAACTGAAATAACTTTTGATTCTTATTACATATTAGTAAATGATGAAATTAACAGTAACTAAGATTAATGATTGTTTTATATATATATATATATATATATATATATATATATATATATATATATATATATATATATATCTTTCATTGTTAGTTCATGTAAATAATGTAGATAACTAATTTTAACAAATGGAAATACTTTTGCTTTTTCTTCCAGCACTTTTGAACAAAAACAAAAATCTGTTTCATAGATTGCTAATCAGTGTTATTTTAAATGCAGCATAAAAGCATGCCATTCTTACTAAGAGAAGTAAAAGACATTTGATCAAGCTTTCACAAAATACATTTTCACTAAATTGGAATCCAAATTTTGGCAAACGCAATTTACAGAGTTGCTTTTCTTTCGCCCGCCTTCCCTTTTTGTAGACATCTGTTAATCTGCACATACGTTACCCCCTATTTCACCCCATACCTTTGCTCTCTCTGCCTCAACATTTTCACCTGTCTTTCAACACGTCCCCCTCCCTCTCTTGCTCTTTCTCATTCTCTTGTTCTCCCTCTCTCTCTTGCACACACACACACACATATGCACACACACGCACACACTCCGCAGTGACACACAGCAGGGAGCAGCACTGCACAATCTCAGCCAGTTCTGTTCTCTCCACACCTTGAGGCAATTACACCCCCCTTCAAACACACACACACACACACACACACGCAAGCCAAGGCCTGAGGACTGCAGAAAGGAAGGGGGAATGCAGACAGGAAAAGGCGCCCCATTCTGTCTCTTTCTCTCTGTCTCTTTCTCAGGCCCTTCTGCTTTTCATCTATCTGCCAATCATTCTTGTCCATCTGTGCCTCTGCTCTTTTTGTATCTTTTTATTTTTTTTAATTGTCTCTGTCTTTTTCCATTGGTGTTGGTGGCTCATCCGCAGGCTTTTGCAGAATCAAACACAAGTTTTTTTTACTGCCGAGCACTGGCGTCATGGGATGCCCAGACAGACTGAACAAAACCTACTCTGTTCAAACGGCTCAGTCTTCTTCCAGCGAAGAACATAAACCTGGCCCTCATACTTTGTGGTTGGAGCTACACAGCATTTGGGTTTGGATTTCTGACTGCATGTGTGCTGGATTTGCTTGTATTGGAATGTGTGGTTCCTTGGGGGTCTGGTGTGTGTTCGTGTGTGTGTGTGTGTGTGTGTGTGTGTGTGTGTGTTGTGTGCTGGTCATGAATTGTAATCTGACCCTCTAGGGGGAATACAGGCTTTACTTCGTTACAGGGCACTTATGTACACACACATACAAACATTTGCAAAAGTCCAATTAACTTCATTTGCATTGGTAATAAATCTGCAAAAGTTCACTTAAAGAAGAAGTTCATCCAAAGATGAAAATTCAGAAAGCTATCATATATATGCCAAGTTCTGTCATGAAACTCTGGATGGTGCGGGCTGATGGCTCGTTAACGCAAATTGATGATATTCTCAGCATTAAACTACTTGGCACTAGCTGATTGGTTCAAGTTGCATGCGCAGCCAAAGAGCTTCCTGCTTCACATTTAAATGGCTGGTTAGCATTCACTAGAGTAGTTTGCAGCGCGCTTTCAGAGTTCCTCTGAATTGTCATGTTGGTCGTATCGCACCACATACAGTGCAGACAGATTCGCCTATTATAATGGGTTCAATTGATTTGTTGCATTGTGCCATCTGCTTCTGGCGTAGACACTGTGTTAAAGTGAAATAGGCATTTGCCTAGCTACCTATTTGCCTATTTAATAGAGCTTAAAGGGGTGGTTGACTGTTTTTTTCTAGGCTTGATTGTGTTTATGGGGTGCAGTCTAACATGTGTTCATGCTTCATTTTTTTAAAAACGCATTATTTTTCATATAATTTACCTTTATTCCACACCACTCTGTCCCTTCTCTGACAAACGCCTCGATTATTTCCTGTTTTTATGAAGCCCCTCCCTCAGAAATACGTGATTGGCTCTGATTGGTTAGCTGGCTCAGTGTGTTGTGATTCGCTAAACTGCCGAGCGTGCGTCTAAATGTCCCGCCCCTCAGCTCAGCGGCATGTGCTCCGTTTGTATTGTAAACAATGTCGTCGTCTATATTTCTTATCAATTTGAGCCCGATTGAGACGCAGAGGATATTAGAGAAGAGGATCGCGCAGAACCTGTGCAAGCATGGCTCTTAATGGTATGTTTGTTTGTTTGTCTCCGTCTGGTCAGAGGAGAACTGGCCCCCCGACTGAGCCTGGTTTCTCCCAAGGTTTTTTTTTTTTTCTCCATTCTGTCACAGAGGGAGTTTTGGTTCCTTGCCGCTGTCGCCTCTGGCTTGCTCAGTTGGGGACACTTAATTTCTAGCGATTATCGCTGATTTGATTGCACAGATACTATTTAAACTAAACTGAGCTAGACAATGACATCTCTGAATTCAATAATGAAATGCCTTTAACTGAAAATTGAGTGTTTAATCTTATCATTATACATTACTGACACTCTATCCTCCAATTTGATACTGTTAAGTGCTTTGACACAATCTGTATTGTAAAAGCGCTATATAAATAATGGTGACTTGACTTGACTTGACTTTGTTGTCTCATACTTTTAGATACGCTGTTATTATGCTACTGCTTATGTTAGCTTTTAATGTACGGTTTTATTCTGATTAAAGCTTTAATACAGTATGGCAACCGCACACACGTCCATGTATAACTCTTCTCATTGCTATGTGAAAATGTATAATTGGAACAGTTTGTTGGAGCTGATCTGACGATCTGAATGAGAGAGAGAGAGAGAGAGAGAGAGACAGAGATGCAGAGCAGGGCGACGCAAGGAACAGTATTAGAACATTCATTTTGAAACTTGTGAATCCATTAGAATCGTTAGAAGACAGAATCGCGATTCATATATGAATAGATTTTTACGTGCACCCCTAGTTTTCTCTTCCTCTTCTCTAAAGCAGCACAGCATGGCCTCGCCCCCTTCCTTACATGTTCCCGAGGGCGGGGTTTATATGGGTTCGTGACATAACAGACTCCGGAAGTAGTTCGTTGTAGTCCCTTACCAGCTGTTTTGGTAGGCATTAAACTTCCAGAATTTTAAAAGACGATATCTCTGTTTGCATTGAACTTTCAGCGCTGCAACTTTGCAGATATTGTTTATGCTCAAACAGCAACATTACACACTAACTAACGTTAAAAAAGTGAAATTGCAATCAACCAGCCCTTTACAGCAATTAAAATTCTTCATGCAGTAGCAGCAGCTTGCATATGTGTTCAGTTTTTCGACAATATTATTTTTTTCAGCAGCAGCATACATAGCATTTCTATACACTAATGTTGTGAATATTAATTTGGTCACAATTAATATAAACAGCAGCAGTATGCACAGTAAAATCAGATAATGTAGTGAATAATTTTACAGCATAGTTGCTGTCACGGTGCTACTCCGAGGAGGCAAGGAACTCAGAGATATAGGAGTTTTCATTGCAGGAATAACAGTCTTTAATAAACAAACCAAGGTGGAACACAGGGCAAGCAGGAGAAACACGTAGCACCATCAGTAGACAAATAAGACAACAAGGAAGACAACACTATAAATAAAGGGCTTAACAAGGGGTAATTACAAGACACAGGTGAATCAAATGACAAATCAACGAGAGGGAAAAACTGGGTCACGGGGAGCACATGGGAGAAAACACAACAAAACAGGTCCATATTCCTGACATATCGCCCCCCTCCCAGAATGCGCATCTTCGTGCCGTAGAAACAACAGAGGGAAGGATGGGTGGGACCTAGGTAGGAGGCTTGGGAGGAGGACGGACACCCGGGAGGGGGCCGGCAGACAGAGTGGAGCTGATGGAGGGAGGAGCCGTGGAGGAGGAAAGGCTGACTACTCCAGGGGACCGACCAACGGCGGCAGAACAGGTGGTGGAGACAGAGAGTCAATGAGCCAATGAGCCAGGATGACAAGGAGGATCCGGAGGGCCGAGGTGGAACAGATGGCTCAGGCGACCAATGCGGAGGCGGGGATCTGAAAGGCCACGGTGGAGCCGGAGCGACAGAGGACCGAGGAGGAGCAGAAGGGAAGGAGGAGCCTGACAGAGCCGGAGGGACGAAGCGCAGCCGGAGGAGTGGAGTTATTCACCCCCCGGAGCAATGTGATACACATTTTAATATGGGTGCACACGCTTTATTTGACTACTTTTGATCTGTTGAACACCCGCCTGTGTCATTATAGAGCTTGAAAGAGCCAGGACAATTTTGAATATAATTCCGATTGAATTCATCTGAAAGAAGAAAGTCATATACACCTAGGATGCCTCGAGAGTGAGTAAAACATGGACTGATTTTTATTTTTGGGTGAACCCTTTAAGCCATTTGGCAAAGCCGGCCCAGGCTCACATAGACTAGCAAACACTCTGAGAGCAGCAACAGTACATATGTCTTGGCAATAGATCTGCTTCTTTTGGGGGTGTAAGGGTGGTTTCCCTACAGTGGTTCAGGCTGTAGGATTGCCGAATGACTAAAGAAACATTATCAGCATGATGGTATAACACTGTACATTTCTTGTCTTTTATCACCCACTGCCACTTATACCAACGATGGAAATAAGCACAGTTAGAATAGTTAAATATGTGGGAGAGCGTTGCTATTAAGTGACTATATTGTATTGCAATAGGTAGCACTTCAATATTAACCTTGAATCAAGACTAGTTAGCACATAATTTATAATTGAAATGGTTTAATAACAGTATTTTGTTATGGTTACACTTGAATTGGTTAGAAAATAGATGAAGGATGGTAAACATAACCAGTTAATTGTACCCAGCATGCATGTAAAATACATGGGGGTATAGAGAGAGGAACAAAAGAGGGAGAGAGGGCAGAGCCCCAAAAAGAGAGCTCCAGCAGAGAAAAGATACAGAGCAACAGTTGCAATCTTCTTTTTTCCCTTCCTTGACCATGTGACTAAAATCAAGATAGGTTTGGGACAGGAAAGCAGAAGTCTTTGATTATTTTCAACCTTACAGGGGGCTTCATCATTTCATCTCTCTCCTGCCTTATGGGGATGATTTCAAGCATATTATTGTATAGCAGCAGTATGTTTTCATGCTCAAAGCAGCATACACATTTTGGCTGTTTTGTTTCTCATTCCAGCTTTGTTAGGGGTTATTTGATATGCTATTTGTGCAGCAGCAGTATGTCTTAAATACTCACAGCACCATATCTGCATATGTATTGGCAGTAGCAAGCTCCTGTACTTGCTTGCAGCAGCAGCAGCATAGCAGATCTAATCCGCCAAGACCACATATATTAACATTGTCATATCCATTGCCATGCTAAAGTCTTCCGAGAGCTGTCATGATAGAAATATATGATATAACTTCAAGAAATGTACCCCTTTCTGGTTTCTGGAAGTATTCCTGGGCCCATTTAGTAATGCCAATGACAGAATCATGCCAGTGAGTGATGCAGTGCCGTCTGAGGGCCTGAAGACCACGGGCATCTAACAAAGGCGGCCTTGTCCCTTACGCACAGAGATTTCTCCAGTTTCTCTGAATCTTTTGATGATGTTATGTACTGTAGATGATGAGATTTGAAAAGCCTTTGCAACTTGTTGTTGAGGAACGTTGTTTTTAAAGTATTCCACAGTCTTTTTACGCACTCTTTCACCCTCTGCCCATCTTTACTTCTGAGAGACTCTGCCTCGCTAAGACATCCCTTTTATAGCTAATCATGTTACAGACCTGATGTCAATTAACTTAATTAGTTGCTAGATGTTCTAAAATCTGAATCTTTTCAAAATGGCTTGCTTTTTCAGCCCTTTGTTGCCCCCGTGCCAACTTTTGCCAGCTCATTTAGTGGATAAAAGTGTAAAATTTCTCAGTTTAAACACTTGTTATGTTCTCTATGTTCTATTGTGAATAAAATATTGGCTCATGTTATTTGAAAATCTTTTAGTTTTCATTTTATTCAAATTTAAAAAACGTCCCAACATTTCCGGAATTCGGGTTGTAAATAAATTAAGTATATTCTTTGTTGCTCAAATAAGGTTTTGCTTCCACAGCAGAAACTAATATAGAGGACAAGTAAACAGTCAGAAAAAAATAATAATAATAACAACAATAATAATAATAATAATAATTATTATTATTATTATTATTATTATTATTATCATAATAATCATAAATCAATACATAAATTAAAAATGTTAAAGTTTTCAGGATTATCGTGGTTTCATAATCATTGAATTAATATGATTAATTAAATCAAAACTGGATTAATCACACAGACCTATCCAGGTCATATTATTTCATATGATCAGGAAAAGAGCAGCATAAATGTTCCACTAAACATCTCCTTTTGTGTTCCACAGAAGAAAGTCAGTCATAAAGAATGTCTATAAATGATGTTCAGATTTTTAAGTGATGTTGGAATTTTCAGTTTTGAACTATTCCTGTAAATGAACAAATAGAAAGGTTCAAGCAGATTGACAAATTGTACTGGCATAAAAGCGCACGACTCGCTCCTGTTTTAATGTCAGTAAGTCATGCCAGCTAACTTGTGATGGGACAGTTTCCCTGCAGCATGAGGCCGGCTGATCTCTATCAACACCCACTGTCTGTCTGCCTATCTTTCTTCTTTTTTCTTTTTTTTTTCTTTTTTTGTTTTACAGTTTTAAAAAATATCCTCTATAACTTTACAATTTTTATTTCAGATTACTTTACTAGAATCCTCCATCATGCAAACAATAATAATACAAATAAAAAAATCCAATCTCTCTCTCTCTCTCACACACACACACACACACACACACACACACACAAACACACACGCACCACTGGTGGTTTAAAGAATTGGGCCAAACCCCAGAAATTCCAATCCAATTCTATATAAATAAATAAAGAGGCACAATGTGGAGTTTGTGCTTTCACAGCCTCAGTCCTGCAGTAACCTCTGCATTTGGCTATCCTCTGCCTCGCTCTTAAAAGAAGAAAAATGTGCCATTTGTTTCAAATGCTACCTCTTTTTCCATCACACATTCTGCATTTCTGAAACCAGAAGATCCTCCAGATTTCCAACCTCATGTGCAGATGAGTGACTGTGTGGGTTGGTGTATGTTAAAGGATTGTTTTTTTTTTTTGTATGACAGAAGCAATCCATTTTATGTATGTTGTGCACACACTACCGTTTGAATGAGAATGTGAGATTGCACAGAGAGAGAGAGAGAGAGAGAGAGAGAGAGACTTAATGAACTAAGTGAACTACAGTAGTGATGTCATTAAACTAATATACCACATTTGTCCTTTGGGGGCAGTAGAGCTACAGAGGAGTGACTGGTATTTTAAGGGAATATTTCACCCAAAAATGAAAATTTGCTGTGTATTTACTCACTCTCAGGCCACCTAAAATGAAAAGGAATTTGTTCATTGACAAAAAAAAAAAAAAAAAATGGAGAAATTCAGAATTTAATCACTTCACCATTGGATCCTCTGCAGTGAATGAGTGCCATCAGAATGAGATAAAACATCACAACAATCCACAAGTAATCCACACCACTCCAGTCCATCAATTCAATCAAAGTCTTGTGAAGATAAAGGCTGCATGTTTGTAAAACAAAACAAAAACAAATCTATCATTAAGATGTTTTAACTTCAAACTATTGCTTATGAATATATTTGTTTAGCGCTGTTTTGGACTGTTTTTGCTTGTAAAATGTGCTTAATTTGTGCATATTTCTCTTCTGATTCAGATGAGACAGCTTTTTCACTGGAGATCAGAAACAGTTTGAAGTTTAAAAAGTCTGAATGATGGATCAAACACGCAGCTTTTTACTTCAAAAGATGTTAACTGATGGACCATTCACTGCAGAGGATCCATTCCTGAGCAAGTGATGGAATGACACATTTCTCTAAATCTGTTCCCATGAAGAAATAAACTCATCTACGGAACATCTTGGATGGCCTGAGGGTGAGTACTTTTACATTTTTGGGTGAACTATTACTTTAAATAATTTTGAATAGATTTATATTTAAAAAAAATATGATATTTAAAATGTTACGCAATATTTTGCACTCCAAATTCAACATTTAAAATATACAAATATTAAATGTTAT
This sequence comes from Onychostoma macrolepis, assembly GCF_012432095.1. Taxonomy (NCBI): domain Eukaryota; kingdom Metazoa; phylum Chordata; class Actinopteri; order Cypriniformes; family Cyprinidae; genus Onychostoma; species Onychostoma macrolepis. The sequence continues at coordinate 4,654,810 of NC_081165.1, forward strand.
ATTTCCATATTTGTTATATTGTGTATTTCAGCTACTCTATTTTATATTTGGTGAATGTCAAATTTTAAGTTTTAGCCGTACAGAAGTCACAGGTTTTAGGTGCAGAGAAAAAGCATGCAAAGTGTACTAGATTTTACTCAGAATTTGTCTAACATCTCAGGATGTTAAATCTGAATCTAATAAAAAAGTAAAGTGGTCTTTTATGTACAGTTAATAGAGTTGCTGTCAGTACTGAGGCTGAATAATGTTTCAGCGCTGAAGTCATGAGCTGGCAGACACATAGTTGAGTATTTAAGGTGTCCTTAAGCAAAAACAGTTCACTTCAGCAGTTTTTATGCCACCAGTGCAGAAAGAACAGCAAACATATTCAACAGATCAAACATGATGTATTCTCAACCACTGACCTTAACACTTCCACCATAAGCTGCATTTATATGCAGGTAAATATATGCATAATAAAGCTTACTGCATACTAATCACATTTACAAAGCTTTTTACTTAAAATTATGTTTGTTTTACCATATTACTCTTAATATTTCTGCAGTATTCAGTATTTATATCATTCATTCTTCCTACTTATTATTTTTGCTGTCTATGATACTATGAGAGCACACTGCCTGGAATAGTATTTCCCACAGTGCACTCAATTTCCAAAGTCATGAATGAATCTGATATGACCTATACTTTTGAACTCTTTCTTAACATCTTTACAGAAAATTGGATTTTTATATATATATCCATAATGAAACATCAAGAACTTTCTGAATCTCCAAAAAACCACATAGCTCGACTCCAGAACCCATGATATAATATGGTTATATTATGGATGTGGTATATATATATAATACGGTTCTTAACAAGAAAATTACTGACTTGTTTTACTGAAGCTAAGATGCTGCAAAGACCCACTGGACAACCTTTAGCCCAAAATGCTTTTACCTACTCAACCTGGATTTTGTGCATTGTTGCATTATGTGTCACGTGCATTATATGTCACTTTTTTTTATGCATTATTTTAAGAGTAGGACAGGGTGAAGGCTGTTGTTTACGATGAAAACAATTGAATGATCAGCTATTTAAAGAAACAGACTGTCTCGACCGTCTAGCCCATCTGCCTCTCTGTCTCTCCTTCTGTATGTTCCCACTCTGAACGAAGAAAGGATAGACTGAAGGATGGGTAGATGTTATCTCTTATTAAATGGAGCTAATGGAGCGTCTGTGTATGAAGGCACCACATAATGAGATAATCACTGGATAGTTATAGCCCTGTTGACACAACTATTTTACTTTTACTACTTTTTATCTCTCAGGAAGACAAAATACAAAGCAGCATCCCAGGTATCATACATCAAACATCTTGTGACCGCTATGTGACTTTTTTTTTTTTTTTTTTTGCATTGAAATGTAATCTTTCTTCAGTTTGCTGAAAGTTGTGTTCTCCTCTTTCACTCTTTTCTGGCTATAAATGGACATTTGTGTTTATATGCATTCTTCAGGGTGCAAAGGATTTGAATTTGCCTTTCTTTGTTTGTGTGTGTGTGTGTGTGTGTGTGTGTGTGTGTGCTTCAGCAGGATTATTCCAGGAGGTGGTGACTGACATGTGGTCTGTTTGATACAGTGGATGTGCGTGTCTGAACACGCCGACATCAAGAACAAACCCTGAATCACACTAGCACACAAAACTGAACAAACTCAAAGCATGCTTTACTGATGGAATCTTCTATATTAGCTTCATTTATTTTGCTCTTCCTTTTAACAAAATAATATTTTCATAATTTAATTGTGTAGATACACTGTACATATTTACACAATTTTTTTTATGTTTTTGAAAGAAGTCTCTTTATGCACTTTTATTTGAACAAAAATACAATAAAAACAGTTAAATTGTGAATTATTATCACAATTTAAAATAACTGTTTTATATGTGAATATAATGTATAATGTAAAATGTTATTTATTCCTATGATTTAAAGCAGTTTTTTTTTTCTTTGCCATCAGGAATAAAGTACATATATAATATTTATAACAAATAGAAAACAGTTATTTTCAATTGTAATAATATTTCACAATATTACTGTAAAAAAAAAAAAAACGTAAGGGCAACATAAGAAAAGAACACACTATTAGCTCCAGTTTTATTCAGAAAATGAAATTATTCTGCTACTTACACAGAGCTGCCATCTCTTTGGGAAGGTCAGCTCCAAATCGTCCAAATAGGCTGCCATTGGCCAGAAGATCGAAGGGGGAGTGGTTTCGCATTGAACTGAAGGCAAAGGGGTAGAACCCTGTCATATGACTCATAGACCTCTCCCTATTGGTTGCCATTTTGATGATGGCGGTCCTCCAGTGTCCAAAGACTGTCCTGTGGTCCCTTCGTTGAGATGGTAAATTTGCACTTCTCTATCTCTTCACTCCGACACTTTTTATAAAAGGAATTCTCTTACTAAGCTGTGTGCAGTAATCGTAAATCCATTATAAACATTTGTGCAGCACTGATCTGAATGGAAGATGATCTCAGCAAGTGATCCAGAATTGATGCACAATAATCCAACAGATGCCTGCAGAAAAACACAAGAGGAAAACATTGCATTTAAAACATATTTTGACCCCATGCACTATTAACAACACTTAATAGAAGAAGAAGAATGCAGAAATTGAACTGTCTACATCTAACAGCTATATGAGATCAAATATAATTTTTTCCATAAAATATACCATCTACAGTTGTGCCTTAATTTACTTATTTTTTTGCTCAGTCTTTACGCACTAAGTAAATGTTACATTTAATGTTGCAATGTAAATTATGTCTGGGGAAAAAAAAAAAAAACAGAAAACAAAATCAGATCTGACCATTCAGACTGAAACACACACATTTCCAAGAACCTGAAATTGCAATCTGATTTCAGACCACATATGAATGTGGTTTGGACTGGGTTTGTAAAAGCCAGATTTCATGTGGTTTTCTGCTGTTAGGTCTGTAAACAACTAAATGGGTTTGAGCCGGATAAGCCAAAAAAAAAAAAAAAATGCTGCCTGTCTGAACAAAGATCTTTTTACAAATAATCGACGCTGAATTGGTGAACAGCTTAGCCAGGTCCGACAAATCAGTTGTCACAATTCACGTAGTGACAAGAAACCACTGGAACTTTGAGTTCTAATCATTTTGGGTGCCTAATTTCTTGAGGTAAGAAATTTCACCTCGAAGACATCTGAGATATAAAAGACACAGCATCATAATCAAACAGGCATGAGGCCATCTGCTTTAGTGAGAACCACTGTGAAAGAAATTGCGAGCCAACAAACAGATGAAATGAGGGGGAGAAATAGAGTGAGTCTCTTGTTGGGGCATTCATTTGAACGGCCTCCAAGCCATGAAGTGATTCCAGGCAATGCCATATGATTTAAATCAGAGACACAGCTCAATAAAGCTGCCTCTGTTCTACTGCCACATGCCCAGGGTGGAGGGCACCCAGCGCTGGCTAACCCCCTCCTTCTGCCTCCATCAGGACTTGATGGAAAGTTCCAGAGCACAAAACCATAAATGGTGAAGCTGACTTTCCATATCTTCATACAGATTACAAATACAAGTTTTCTTAACCGACACACATGACTGTAATGGATTGCATTTTTTAAAGAATCATGTTTACTGTCAAAGTTTTTCACATTTTAAATGTATATAGTAAGGAGTTTACATTGACATCTATTGTTTTTATTTTCACAGGTACATCACCTGGTACCTTTTGCATTTTAGGTTTGAATTAAGAGATGATTTATAAAGTTCACTCCTTTTAATCTACTTGTAAGTGGATAATTCTCTCTCTATCTTTGTCTGTCTCTTTGCCTGGTTCTTTCTTTTAATTGCTGTCTGTTGCTCTGTAAGGCTATGTTCATTTGGAGCAGGGCTGCAGTAAACTGTTCCACATGTGAGGACTGTGCAGAATGGCCATGCTTCAGAAAGCATCAACAATCAATCCCGCTCTGATCATGCACACACAAACACTGAACTACATTCAGATACTCACTGCCCTGTGTACTTACTGACTGTCATGTATATGACCTTTTTTATACCTATTTTATTTTATTTTATTTATTAAATCCCCAAATTCCCCAGAACTGAATTTCTTATATTTTCTTCATCCCTCCCTCTTTGACTCGCTGTCCTTTGAAAATCCCCCTTCTTGACATGTTTTCGTCTTCAGCGGTTTCTTCATCTCATTCAAGATGACAGTTTTCAAGATGTTTTCAACAAAGCAATGAGAAGTACAATCAAAAAAAAAAAAAAAAAATCAGAACAGGATGAAAGAAAACAATGAAGATGTGTTTTAGGGAAAAAAAACTGAAAAATGCAAGGTTGAAAAGAAAAGAAAAGAAAAGAAAAGAAAAGAAAAGAAAAGAAAAGAAAAGAAAAGTTATAGGACTTTGCACGGAAATGTATGAAGAGTACAGAAAATCAAACAGAATCATTATTAAGTACTTAGAAGTAAAAAGTGATCAAAATAAGAACGAAAGAGTAAACAAAAGTGGAAAATGCAAAGCCAGGAATGAAACATTCCTCTATTGTGCAGTAGTTGCTCATTAATTAGACACACATTGGGCATAAGGAGAAGTCTGGTGTGTGTGTGTGTGTGTGTGATAGGGGTGAATGAGGTCTTGCAGCATATAAAAAGCAATGGTTTTATTTTACCCAGTAAAATGGTGAAATAACAAACAGTTATACAGGAGAACTGCCTATACGGGTTAATGACTTGTAAGCAAAGTGTACCCAGCATTCACCCAAGAGCGTACCATATACAGTATTAATATGGTCATACATATAATATATACATTCTTTTAAATAGCATTTGAAGAAGACGTTACCAATTTTATGCACATTTGTTTTTATAGAATAAAATGGTGGGACCTTTGTTGATTTTATATTAAACTAATTTTATGTGTTATATCATAACCATAACCAACCTCTAAACTTAATTACGTTTATCCAAAGTATTTTTAGCCCCTTCGTTAAGCCATTTTCCAACCAACTATTAAAGAAATTGTTCACCCAAAAATGTTAATCATCTCCAAAGAATTTGGCATTACATCATTGTCTCACCAATGGATCAATGCAGCGAATCAGTGCCATCAGAATGAGAGTCCGAACAGCTGGTGAAACCATCACAAAAGTCCACAAAAGTAATCCAATTAATGCAATGAAAAGCTGCATGTATCCCATAATCCATAATAACTTTTGCTCCAGTGAAAAAAGGCCATCCCCTATTGTCACATCAAAATCCACCCACATATTTGTCAAAAACTGTTTTCAGATGAGATGTCCTTTTCACTGGAGGAAATGTTATTGCGGTATTTTAGTCGGACATGGTGGTTTGAAATTAAAACGTCTTAATGATGGATTTGTTTCTTACAAACATGCAGCTCCCCAAACCCCGTCAACTGATGGACTGGAGTGGTGTGGATTATTGTGATGTTTTTATCAGCTGTTTGAACTCTCATTCTGACGGCACCCATTCACTGCAGAGGATCCACTGGTGAGCAAGTGATGTAATGCTACATTTCACCAAATGAATTCATTCTTTGAGGTTCATTCGCCATGTTTAGCATCTAGTTTCTATGATTCCTTCATCTAACCCATGTCCCTAGCCTCCAGATGGACACATGCTGCAGGGCTGTAAGGTCTGCTCTCTCCTGTGGCCCTCCGCAGGGTGCACACCTTCACACTGTCAACAAAAGCGCCTGTGTGCCTTGCCTCAATACTGCATTTATAGGACGGGCCGCCTGGCAGGGTTTGCCTGGTCTGGGTCTGCTCTCATTTACCAGCGTGAAAAGAGGGAGGGGGTATAAAGAGAGGAGGTAATGAGGTAATGCCCACAAACTTTCTATGATGCAATATTGGGAAATATTTATCTCATGTAGGTAACACAAAGGCAACATAAACACAGTCAATGCTGAAGGTCATGTTTCTAAGTAATTAACGGATCTCATCGCCTTTCAATTAATGTTCCTAAACATTTGGAATATAAGATGTCCACTTCAGTATTAGAAATAAAGGTTCTTCAAAGGTCCTTTGCAGCACCACAAAGTTGTGTGAACTAGATTCAAGCCACTCTTTTTCACCAATAGTTTAGTCAACAACTTGGTCTCCTCATATCTACACTCCTAACACTAAAGATTATCTATCTATGGGTCCACCAAAAACCTTTAAAATGTATAAAACGTTTCTGTTACACAAAAGTTTATTATTTATTATTTATTTATTAAAATTTAAAAACGGGAAATAAAACTGATAGGGTGCACGCTCCCACACACCCACACATACATATCACCCATAAGACAGCAAATAAACAAGAATAAACAAATACATTTTTATTGTTTTGAGGTGCAAAAACTGATCTGCCACTCGGTAGTATTTAGCCAAAACTGTCACTTCGGTCTAGTTTATTCATGGTTTTTGTGACAGAGCCCTGACACTCCCCTCTTGTCTGGTTTTCTTGTGAGCGAGCAGCTTTGAGTGTGCTCGAGCCGCGCGCTCTCTCGTCTGCATTCTTTGTTTCATGTTGGAGCGTGGTGTTTGGATCCCGGCACTCACGTCTTGTTCAGGTTCTGTTTGGGTTTCGTGTCGGGGTTTGGACACTCACGCTCCAGGTTTGGTCTTGCTTTGGGAGCATGGGGTCTCGAGTTCGCTTGGGCCGTGCGCTCCTCTGTCCGTGTGGGTTGTGTTTTGTTCGGCCGTGTGCTTTTCCGTTGTCTTGTTTTGTTGCATGCAGCTCATTTTCCGGCTGCGTGCTTTTTCTTGTTTTGTCTTGTTCTGTGTGGCACGCAGCTTGTGTTTTTCACTGGCTGCGTGCTTTCATGTTTTGTGAGAACACGCAGCTTATGATCCTCCTCATTAGCTACGTGTTCATGTCCTGTTTTGCACATGGCTAGTGATTTTCTTTTGCTGACCATGTGCTTGTGTTTTTGTTTTGTGTGAGCACATGGCTTGTCTTGTTTGGTTCTATGTGCCATGTGCTCTCATGTCTATTGTCTTGACCCCACCCCTCTTGTTACTTGATTATTGGTTTATTTGCCCCACCTGTGTTTCCATTGTTATCCTCCTAATTTGCTCCCTATTTATTCTCCTTGTGTTTGCAGTCCTGAAGAAAATAGGCTACTTTATCTTATCAGGTTTACTACCCTTCTTTCTGCTTTCTTTACTACTACTACTTCTGAAACGTGGCATTGCCATATGTTAATATTGCTGGCATGAGAAGTGCTTGTGATGTTCATTTGTAAGCCACTTTGGATAGGAGTATCTAAATGACCAACGGTGAGTGTAATATCCAGTGAGCCCGTTTTTATGGCTGAAGTTGTTTTGGGATTAAATTATAAATTTCCTCTTTTGTGGTAAACGGATTTTTGTGAATATTTTGTTTTTTGAAAACCCCTCTATTGGGTGGTTGCCATCCTGAAAACTGTGGATCTATCAAACTCTGTCTATTTGTTTGCGCATCCTAACCAGTTCAACACAGCAACGCAGGCTCAACACAATGTGTGAATTTGAGACGGGACTTTCTGTTTGGCTGACCAATGGCAGACATGGGGAATGTCCAGGAAACTTGTGTGAAAATCATTATTTTATTTATGCGTGCACTGTAAAAAATGATCGTAATTTTAACTGTAAAAAACTGTGAAAATGCTACAGTAAAAACCTGTTAAATGGTTAACGGTAAGTTCCCCTAATATATACAGTGAAAAACTGTAATAGACATTTCAGACAATTTTACGGTGAAATACCGTTTTTGGAAGTGAAAAAGAATATAAAATTTACAGGTAAAAACTGTAAATTGACGTTCCCAGAATTCCCTGCATTGCATTTCAAATTTTGTTTGAATTTGATGTTTTTTCTTTGAAATAACTGTTTCTTCTTAGTTTTTTTCTTATCAGTTATGTTTATTAGGGTTGTATGTTACATCTAATGTTGTTAAAGTAATGTTTATTGCAAATTTCAATTGAATCTCACCGTGATGGTGTTTAGTGTTTGTGTGAAGGACACTGTGCACTATCTATATATGTTATTATTTAAAAGCTGTCTGTGATGGGCTTTGGTTCATCATGTGACTTTCTCATCACCACCACCATGCATTTGGTGGTTATCGGTGTATTTCAAAGGTACAAAACAGATTTCAGTACTTCAATAGGTTGGTATATTAACATTATATCAGTTAATGAAATTACGGTATTTGACTGTAAATTTAAGTTAAAACCGTAAAACCTAAAATGTTGCTACAGTATTATTTATGGTAGAATTCCAGCAACCACAGCTGCCGTTTTTTTACCGTAAATTTTATGGATTTTTGTATTTTACAGTGTGCATGCAGTTGCATGTGGTGACACTGTTGGCACAGAAATGACACACTTCAGCTTTAAGTCTACTGAGCCGAATGAGATTAAAATGTTGTCATAACAGTGACACGCTCTTTGAATACAAACCAAAAACTACACAATGCAGAACCCGTTTTACTGACTGTTAATTGCTCTAAAGTCCTTATAGAAACACCTTAATTTATGACTTTGTGTAGGAACATCCAATTAGCAGTAAAAATGACATTGTGGACTCGGTCAGACAAATCTAGTGCGTAATGAAAGAGTGGGGAGAAAATTTTAATAGTTTTCCTGGCCAACAAAACACACAATCTGCCATAGACTCATAAACCCATAAACTGCATGTGCTAATTTACCTTCTGTGGAATATTTTCTAAGAGAGGCAATATTATGACATTATAACACTATATGTAATACCCTGGCACAGAATGGCATAAATTCATCAAAGTAAACTTCTCAGTAAATGAACAGTTCTGTATTCATGAAGTGCTCTCTTTGGATTTGAACAGTGCTGCTTGGGCACTACAATTCAACACCAAATGATTTGTTCATGCTAAACAAGGTCTTTGTCACTTTGAACGTGGATTTTAAAAAGGTCTGTCTCAGCACCTGGTCATGGCCATGTGTGACAAAACTGACTTTGCTCCAGGTTCGAGAGAGCTTGTCTTTGATGCGTGCTAATGAATGGGGTTTGGCACCTTCAACAAGAGCCCTGCAGTTCCCCAAAGAAACGATGAACAGCCGCAAAGGCAAAACACGTCTGGAAAAACATGAACTAAGAAGGAATAATTACGTTGCTGAAATATGAGCCATAAATCAAGGTGCCTTGAGGGAGGTTGTGAACTTCAAACCAAAGGATGTGGTGCATTAAAACACAGACATATTAACACACATATGCAAGGCAGTGATTTTCACATGCATGCCTACGGGCTCAGCAAATACAGATGGCCATTATTGTACGCAAGCGTGCATGTGTCACGGAACCAGCGCATTTAAATGTCCATGCACACAGGTGTGAGACAGCTCATGAATGTTCACACATGTGCACGCACATTTTAGACTCTATTCACAGCATGCGTACACTTTAAAGCTTTAAATTTTACACTTGACGCTCCAAACTTAAAGCAAAATAAAACATACAGATGCAGGCAATGGCTTAAGTTTCCATCCCCTAATAAACTGGAGCACAAGTCTTCCCTCCCTCCAAAATATTTTTATGAGTGCGGTCGCTGTTGGTGCACAATAACTTCAATTTATGAACGTCATTATGTCGTTGGCTGTGTAGTAAAAAGTGGTCAGAATATTCGTAAATATTCTGAATGGCCTCAATATTGTATACAGTTAGTTGACACCAGTAAGGAGCTCTTTTTTTAAGTCCTGGTACAGTGAACACACTCATCAAAATCATAGTCCAACCAAATATTTAAAATTCTGTCATTATTTACCTCATGTCGTTACTATAAAAAGTGTTTTTTCGCCTTTTCACTGAAAGTTAACAGGGTCCAAGTTAATGAACATTCAATGAGCACAAAAATTCTTTCAAGTATCATCTTTTGTACACAAAAGCATAAAAAATAAACAGAAGAAAACAACAGAAGAAAAATAAAGTCATACAGGTTGGGAAAAATATGATAGTGAATAAATGGACCTTTAAGACCTGAAACGCACTCTTCAAAAGTATGTAAATACACATGCTTCTGGCTTTGCTACAAGGGGTGCTTCAATAGGTATTAAGATTACCTGTCTTCTACATTCAGTTTGCTCTTTCAGGGCAACTACTGTCAACTTTAAAAATGTGTAAGTCGCTTATGTGTAAGTAGGCAGCACTTTATTTTACAGTCCTGTTCCACATGTGCATACTATGTACTTATTATAGTAATTACAATAACTGTGTAACAACTAGGTAGTAAACCTGAACTTAACATTAACCCTTACCTTATATTACCCAATACTTTCTTAGGTAAGTACATTATAAGTACACAGTGCAACTGTTATTCATGTAATAACACTGTAAAGTAACTAAGCCAAATCTGAGTACTCATTTTTGTTTCTATTTGTTAATGCACATTATGTAGAATGGTACTCTGTACTTGCAAAGCGCCAGCCAAGCATTCACATCTTCATTTGTGTTCTTCCATAATAAAATTTCTCACTTAAGAGCAAGACCAGAGGCCTATTTCAATTCTTAAATGCACAATCCACATCCAGATCTTTGAATGATTATTCAGCATTATAAAATGAGTTAAATTGCTTGTATTATAGCAATTTCTGACACAGATGACAACTTCTTTGACTACGAACTACACAATGGTGCCGTTATATTGACCAGATTCTGTTGGTTGACCCCAATAGTTGAAAGGTCCCGGCTGTAGTCACCTTTTAGTGCCTGGAGCAACGAGTGTGGATCAGAGGTCGTGTCTAATTGAGATTGTGGCCAGGTACTAACACGCACTCAACACATAGTGAGCTAAATTACATCTTTGTCTACTGCTGTGGATCATGGTTGAGTTAGATGCACTAAGCTCCTGCTCTGTAATTTAAAAGTTTTAATTGCTTCATATAAATATATAGTTTTGAAAAAACGAGAACGTCAGGACAGTTTTTACCTCATAAGCATATCATCTGTTATGTCTCAACCCAACACGTTTCTCTAATAAGCCACATGTAAACTGTTTTTAAAATTCCAAATGCTTTGAGTCACTCCCTTTGTTCTTTTTTTGGCATCTCCACCAACTTTTGTATGTTTCCTTTTCTCTATTTCTCACCATCTTTCTCACAAATAATCAATCTAAATGCACTACGGATGCGGCAGCAGTAAAGTATTAACACGGGCCTGGTGCAGACTGCCAGCACATATGGAGAACACTTCTATGCAACTTCTGCATGAATTATGTAGCTCCTTTCCATGAATTATACCATCTGCAGTGAACTTCACTATTGTATTACCTGCTCAGTTTCCTCTGTCAGGTGTGAAACAAATTGGCTGCAGAAGGTAGCTCAGTCTGGTAATACGTAATTTTCATTATTTCCGTCATACATAGTGTTTTCATTTTATTATTTTATAAAAATGGGCTGGGGTATATGAGTCAGGTTAGGGTAATTACTTGTTTATATATATTATATATAAAAAACAATGGATGCCTATGCTGCTGATTTAGATAACTATAGGTAAATGTGTGTCTTATGTGACAGGGACAGAAGTAAAAGAAAGGGGTTGATGGAAGCAGCTCAGAGTTGAAAGACAAGCAGAGACGGTGAGAAGTCGAGAGGCAGACAGCGTTCTCTGCCTGAAGGAACTGTCATTCACAAAAAGCTGAGAACAATAAGAAATGAAGGGAGGTGCAGTTAAAGTGTTTAAATAGAGAGCGCTCTCTCGCTTTCTCTCTGTCAATCACGCACAAACACTGCACCGGTGCAAACATGAGCAATGCGTTTAAAGTGCAGACGAACAACGGCAGCCTGACTGGTGAGACGAGCCAAGCTCAAGACATCACACTGACAGATTGACTGATGAGCTATAAATCACACATGCATGCCCTAATTATTGTGCTTGTGCACCTCATGAACACCATTTAAAAGAGCCATTCAGTTTACAAACTATTTTAAGGTGTGTTTATCAGTATAAATCATTTCCATGCTGCGAACAATTGCTCTGTCGATCAGGATTGATGGTTTTTATTTATGAACATGGATGCATTTAATCTCAGCTCAGCCATATGATGATGGTTTCAGGGCATGACTTTTAACTTAAATCACAATGTAAATAATTATTTTTAGGAAAAATATCCACACATTTAAGCTAATGACGTATACAAGCCTAAAGAGTTTTCATAAACCAGATGCATGCACACACACAGAACAGCACACAAGCAAACCTCTATCTTTGAAAGACCATTGTTTATGTTGACCTTGTGTCTGCATAATCACCATAGTAACTACAATTATTGTTATTATACTGTAGAATGAAAAAGCCTAGTTGGTGTTAGCTAACACCAGTTTTATTGCAATTTATGGCATTTTGATGAGTTTGCTTCACCAACTCTTTAACTTGAATATTTTTAGTGTACGTACTGTATGCCATGTTAACACTTGTTAATATTGTATATCGTTTGTGGCCTGTGGTCAACAAAGGTTTTGTTCAGGTTTTTTTTTTTTTTGAGCAGGTCTAAATATATACATAACTAATGAAAGTGTGTGTTAGCCAAATAAATGCTGATGAACACCCATGAAAGCTATGGCTGCACACAGCGCAACAGGCCATGACAAGAAAAAACTACTTCATGCTTTTGGAGATCATTAAATATGTGGGTGGTACATGATATGATGTTTACTCCACACTTTAAAAAATACAATTTATTAGGATGTTCGGTTCTTCAAATCAGTGTTGTTACTGGCCTCTTTACAGCAGCAGCAAATAGATGATTTTCTAAAGAATAAAAAGTGGAACGTACAAAGTTCTCGGATGTAAAACCTGTCCGCCACTGAATCGCCATCTTAATTTTTAAGAGCCTAGGGGGAAAATTCACTAATCAGAGGTTGCTGTTTCAAAACTTGGGACATTTACTGGAGATCACAATCATGTATTATTATTCATTCAAACAAATTCCTTGGAAACAAATACATAAATAAATAAAAAATAGATGCAAACAAGACAATTCTCGACATACAGTAAGACTACAGAGATATGAGGACAACATAGCTAAAAAAGGTTTAGACATTTTGGAGGTCTCTTCTAAAACTCCTTATTTATCTCTTTGTTTAGGAGAAATGATTAAAAGTGATCTCAATTCTGATCTTTCCATTGGGAGGTCGTCTGAATGAACGGGTATGGAGTAGCTCTTTCCTGACCTCTCTGTACAAACACACAACACATTTCCAGTAAGGAAGCAAGAGCAATCTCAACACAAACATTTTACCACTCACGATATTCAAAACAGCTGATTTTAATATTTCCATTGTATTTGGATAATTACGTGTTTAAGGTGTTTACATAACCTTAAGCAAAGCTATTGACAAGCTCTCACCTGTGCACTTGTGATATTAATGCATCTAATAATAAAAATAATAACAACCCTAATGACTACAATTTGCTCCTGTGCTGCTCTTTTGTTTAAAAGGACATCAAGCAAAGAAAGGGAAAAATAACCATGTTTTCTTATAGCAACTACCCAGAAGATTTAGACATGAATCTATCTGTGCATGCGTGAGTATGATTGGGAATATTGCGTCATTACGGCTACAGTCAAATCGAAACATGACATTCATCAGAAGCCTATTGTACTCTAGTGGATATAGTCAGTATGTGTAAAGGTTAAGCAAGCATTTGACACATTTAGAAGAGACGAACAGCTCTTGGTTTGATTTTTGACCAGATGACACAATTTATTTTACACTAGCAACAGATTTTCATGTCTTCAGATATTTTCTGACCAGAATTTTTGAAATTCTTCCTCAAAACCCTACCACTTGTTCAGTGAAACACCATGTAAACAAGTCACCTCATGACTGCAGAAAAGTTGAAAAAAATACACCCAAATCAAATTTCATAATAATCCTGTCATAAAATAAAGTTTCATCAGAACATCTGAATGTTATATATAATGCATTATATAGTAGCGAACCCCAAATTGCATTGGTTGGTGTATCGGTGAAATTTTGTCATTTCCTAGCAGCAGGTTGAGGCCGATTCTGTTGATTTCATCAATGTCTGAACATGAGGATCTTGATAAGACGTTTTCTGCTGACAGCTGCCAGTTCAACTCATTCAGCCGCACTTCATGGCACACAAAAAACTTTAGAGGCGCACATTCCAGGCAAATTCATGAAAACAGTCACTGAAAGACTCTTTTCTTTCAATATCACTAACTTAAGTTCAATGTCAAACGCATACACACAGATCTGTATGCAGGAATTACCTGTACAACACACATTTATTCTTGCTCTAACATGTCTTTCACATTCACTGTCTCTTTCGTTTTCATGAGTAGGGCTTTATTCTAGGGTGAAAAGCTGTAAATGAAAATAAAACTCTGAAACTTTCTAAAAGCATGGTGGAGATCAGACTTACCTGATATGGTGATTGAAGGTCTGGAGGGAAGCTTGAACTGAGCGAACGAGAGCAGCTCGGTTGACTTGTATAAGTCAGATGTGTTTCTCCGTGTGAATAAAGAAGCCTGTTGCATTCCGCCTTTTCTCTTTCGCTCCCCCCTCCACCACCACTCACTCTACCTCCTCATTCGCTCTCTTGCATTCTTGCCCTCCCTCTTTCAATCAAACTTTCTCTGCCATGCATGTCTTCTTTCCAGCCATTGTAGTTTTGCGTACAGTAAAGTGTTCCCCTGTTGTTGTCGACTACTTGTTGCTCTCTCTGCTTTTTCTCTGGTTCTCTGTCTTTCTCTCAGAAATCACTGTACTCTTTGATTCATAAATACAGCCCTGGTCACGTGACGCTATACTTCAAATATACAGGGCTTTTTTTAGAAACCACAGAATGCCTTTAGGGATGGAAAATCAGGGCCAGAAAGCTTAAGTTTCCCTCTCTGCCCCCTCCGCTGGTTCAGCTCTATCCTGCTATACGTCTCCTCCTATAGCATCTCTCCAGCCCTTCTCAGTTACCACCCGCCTTCTTCTGGGTGTCAGTTTCTACATCCTATTATCCTTCCATCTCCTTCCACGTTTGCTCGTCAAAATGCTTGCTCTGCTTTTCTCTTCCCCCTAATTATTTCCCCTCCATTTGCTCTCATGCCATCATGCTTTCTTTTGTCTATTGTCTTCCTTTAAGTCAGTTTTTTTTCTTTTCACAGCTTCCATGGTTCTACTAGATATTCTGGCTATATGTGGTATTTCTCAAAAAATCTCATGTCATTCTTTCCACTGAATTACACTCTTAAAAACAAAGGTTCTAAATATTTTTTTTTTCTTTCTTTTTTTTTTTTCAGGTTCCCCAAAGAACTTTTCAGTGAAACGGATTTTGAGAAATGTGATTTGAATAGGATTTCAAACCACATATGAATGTATGAATGGTTCACGTTAAATATTATCAGATTCCAACCGAATGCGCACAAATAATAATAATAATAAAATAAAAATCTTGAATTTTCTTTGACTTCAGAAAATATAACACAGTTGTAAGGATGCTTTTTATGATAGATATATAATGTTTTGCATTCTTTTTGAACCATGGAGAATATTTATGGATAAGGAATGCCTGAACAGTTCTTCAACTCCTTCAGTGTTCTACAGAAAATATAAAGTGTTGTTTTTGGAATGACATGAAAGTTAATACACTTTTTTTTTTCTTTTTTTTTTGGTCAGAACTATTTCTTTAATTCTTGCTCTTTCATTTCATTTATGTTTTATAAAAATGATGGTGTCCTAAATTAGCAATGAAAGCTACTAAACATGCAACCACACACATAAACGTTACCTTTATGTCATCACTCATTCACACACGGATGGTGCTCTGTGGGAATATCACAATCAATGCATGGTGTGTAAAGTGACTGTTTCCAGATAATTAACTCTTTGATTTACACTGGCCCTTTGAGAAAACTGCATTCATGAAGCAGATCAGGTTTTACCCTGCATGTGTAGATCTTGCAAAAAATAAAATAAATAAATAAATTAAATTAAATTAAAAACTGAACTATGCAATTCACTACAGTAACTGTAATAGTTGTATAGTTGTATCTGGTGTTATTTCATGGACTTAAACTGACACAGATTAACAATGAATAGCTGCATTTTTATGACCTAATTTTAATCAAGATTAATAAATACTAGAACAAATGTAATGCTTATTGTTAGTAATGAAACTTTATTGTAAAATCTTACCTTTAAATTTCTACATGTACTAATATAAAAATGTTTTATATGAAAAGTATAAACATGTTTTAATAGAGTGATGTGAAAGCATGAAAAAATAAAGAGGAAGAAAAAAGATGAAAATACAATAATCTATTAGTAAAAGAGCAGTGATGAAGAAACCATCCAGGCCTGCATGTTAGAAAAAAGCATCTGTTCTTTTCCCTCAAATTTGCATATTCTGTCAGTCCAAAACATCTAAAAAGGTAGCTATCGTTTGCATGTGCAAATCGCTTATATGGTCGATTAGAGCAGAACAAAGGGAATAGATCAAAGGAAACAGATGTGAGTGACCAATGAAAATGAAATAGAAATGAGAGAAATCACACATAGCAACTAGAAGTTTTAACTGTGTAAGAACACATATGTGTGTTCAGTGTTCAGTATTTCATATTTACTGGGGAAATGGAGGCTGAGAGCGGTTGGGGGTCAGCCCTGTTAGTGTTGTGTAAATGTTTTTGATGATTTTAAGTACTGGTATTTGCTGTTATCTTGCCAAAGAAAGGAAAAATAGCATTCGGAAGTTGGAAACTACCTGTGGATGTGTTTCTATTTACATTTTTCTACTTCATTATTATTATTATTATTATTATTATTATTATTATTATTATTATACACAGGCAGTTAATAAAAAGATTTTTGGGTAACACTTTAGAATACTGTTCCATCATTAATGAATAACTACAAAGGAACACATGAGTAACACAATATTAGCAGTCTAGTAACTACTAGTAACAAGAAACTCTGATCAATGAATTAGTAAGTGATAGTGCTTAGTCGAATGTGGTAGTTAACTATTAGCTAATCAGTAACTATTTTTTTTTTCATACCTGGAAGTTGGTTTTACGTTTTTGTTAGTTTGTCCTGTCTTTAGTTATATCCCTGCAATCAGTTTCACCTGAGACAAATTGCTGGACATTCGGTAGTACACACCACCCGATATTTGACCGATTTTCAACTATTCTGATGTTTTGCTGGACATTGTAGTCGGGGGAGCAGAGGTGCTGATCAAAAGCTTCAGGACGCATAGACGACGGAAGCGAGCCGGTGCGCTCATGAAGCTCAGACAGCGCGTTAAGTCTGCCGGGCTTTCAGCTGTTCAGAGCGGACCGCGACGCAGATTCAAGGTGGCAGCAGGACATGCTTTTACATCAATGAAAGATGTACAGATGTAACAGTGTTAAAGACAATGTGCTGTCCCGATCTAGACGCACTTTTCATTAACTGTAAGCCATTCTACTCGCCGCGGGAGTTTTACTCGTTCATTCTCGTGAGTGTTTACATTCCTCCGCAAGCACACGTGAGCTCAGCTTTATAGAAACTCGCTGATCAGATCACAGACACAGAACAACAGCACCGGGACTCTGTTTTAATCATTCTCGGGGACTTTAATAAAGCAATTCTCTCCCATGAAGATGTAAGATGCTTACAGGAAGGGGGACAAAGTCTTGTATAAACAGGCCAAATACACACTGGAAAAGTCAAGTCAAGTCAAGTCACCTTTATTTATATAGCGCTTTTACAATGCAGATTGTGTCAAAGCACTTAACAGTATCAAATTGGAGGATAGAGTGTCAGTAATGTATAATGATAAGATTAAACACTCAATTTTCAGTTAAAGGCATTTCATTATTGAATTCAGAGATGTCATTGTCTAGCTCAGTTTAGTTTAAATAGTAGCTGTGCAATCAAATCGGCGATAATCGCTAGAAATTAAGTGTCCCCAACTGAGCAAGCCAGAGGCGAAAAGGAGATCAGAGTGGCAAAGAGGAATTATTCTGAAAAACTAAGGATTCAGTTCACTTCCAGCAACTCAGCATCAGTGTGGAAAGGTCTGAAAGAGATTACCAACTACAAGACACCATCGCCCAGCACTGTGGAGAATCAACAAATGGCAGACGCTCTGAATGAGCTCTACTGCAGGTTTGAAAAAACACCCCACACCCGCACTGAATACCTCTCCCCACAACCAATAACAGCAACCCCCCTCTCCCCCACACCTGCACTTCAGATCAGCGAAGACGATGTGCGCCAGGTCTACCGGAAGCAGAAAAGGAAAAAAGCACCAGGCCCAGATTGTGTTACACCAGTCTGCCGATTGACGACTTGTCTGAAATCCTGTGCTGACCAACAGGCCCCCATCTTCACACAGATCTTCAACAGATCACTGGAACTGTGCAAAGTCCCTTCATGCTTCAAACGATCCACCATCATCCCCATCGCAAAGAAATCCAAAATTACAGGACTAAATGACCACAGACCTGTGGCTCTAACGTCTAAAACTGGTGCTGGCCCACCTGAAGGACATTACTGGACCCTTGCTGGATCCTCTTCAGTTTGCCTACAGAGCAAACAGGTCTGTGGATGATGCAGTCAACATGGGACTGTATTATGTTCTATAACATCTACTGCTGCCAACTCTCCCCCTTTCCACCCCGAGGTGGCTATTGCCATGGACTGGTGGGACAGTTAATTTTGTTATGTCCGAGTTGTCCACATCCCCGGCACACTCCTGGAGGACCAGTATAAGGCTTGCTTCTTCCGCTCTGTCCTCTTAGTACTGGTTTTCTTTTCCATCCCAATGGCCCTGGTTGTTGAGTTGAGACAGACCAGGGACTTATGTGAGGATTCTGTTTGTGGACTTCAGCTCAGCCTTTGATACTATCATCCCAAACCTCCTCCTACCCAAACTAACTCAGCTCTCCGTGCCCACCTCCGTCTGTCAGTGGATCACCAGCTTCCTGACAGACAGGCAGCAGCTAGTGAGGCTGGGAAAATTCTCATCCAGCACCCGTACGATCAGCACTGGAGATCCTCAGGGCTACGTTCTCTCCCCACTGCTATTCTCCCTCTACACCAACGACTGCACATCTAAAGACCCCTCTGTCAAGCTTCTGAAGTTTGCAGATGACACCACACATATCGGCCTCATTCAGGACGGTGACGAGTCTGCTTACAGACAGGAGGTTAATAAGCTGGCTGTCTGGTGCAGTCTTAACAACCTGGAGCTCAACACATTCAAAACAGTGGAGATGAGCGTGGACTTCAGGAGAAACCCCCCTGCACTCCCCCCACTCACCATCATGAACAGCACTGTGACTGCAGTGGAGTCATTCAGGTTCCTGGGCACCACCATCTCCCAGGACCTGAAGTGGGACATTCACATTGACTCCATTGTTAAAAATGCCCAGCAGAGGTTGTACTTCCTTCGCCAGCTGAGGAAGTTCAACCTGCCACAGGAGCTGCTGAAACAGTTCAACTCTGCCATCATTGAATCCGTCCTCTGCACTTCAAGTCACCTTTATTTATATAGCGCTTTTACAATACAGATTGTGTCAAAGCACTTAACAGTATCAAATTGGAGGATAGAGTGTCAGTAATGTATAATGATAAGATTAAACACTCAATTTTCAGTTAAAGGCATTTCATTATTGAATTCAGAAATGTCATTGTCTAGCTCAGTTTAGTTTAAATAGTATCTGTGCAATCAAATCGGCGATAATCGCTAGAAATTAAGTGTCCCCAACTGAGCAAGCCAGAGGCGACAGCGGCAAGGAACCAAAACTCCCTCTGTGA
The DNA here is from genome assembly GCF_012432095.1 of Onychostoma macrolepis. Classification (NCBI taxonomy): domain Eukaryota; kingdom Metazoa; phylum Chordata; class Actinopteri; order Cypriniformes; family Cyprinidae; genus Onychostoma; species Onychostoma macrolepis. The sequence continues at coordinate 4,674,607 of NC_081165.1, forward strand.
CACTTCAATAACTGTCTGGTTCAGCTCAGCTACCAAATCTGACCTCAGAAGACTACAGAGGGTAGTCCGGACTGCTGAGCGAATCATTGGTACATCCCTCCCGACACTCCAAGAACTGTACTTATCCAGAGTGAGAAAAAGGGCTGGCAAAATCACTCTGGACCCCTCACATCCAGCACACTCCCTCTTTGAACTGCTGCCGTCTGGTCGACGCTACAGAGCTCTGAGCACCAGAACGACCAGCACAGAAACAGTTTCTTCCCTCAGGCAATCCATCTCATGAACACCTGACAATAACTGTGGAACACACACTATTTATACACTTATACACTTACACTTATACCTGTACATACAATTGTCAATTTGTATATTGTTATTCCCTATTTTCTTGTTCTATTAATAATTCTTCTTTTTATTATCTTCATGAACACTTGACAATAATTGTGGAACACACACTATTTATACACTTATACATGAATTTATCTAACACACATACTTAGTCTACATTTCAATTTGCACATAATACACCTGTACATACAAAACTGTCTATTGTAATATACCTGTACATACAATTGTCAATTTGTATATTGTTTTTCCCTATTTACTTGTTCTATTTTTTATTTTATTTTTTATTCTTTTATTATCTGCGTTTTGTTCTGTCACTGTCATTCTGTTGCACGTGGAAGCTTCTGTCACAAAAAAAAATTCTTCAGAAGGAATTACTAATTATTTGGATCAGTATTCTAAAGTGAAGATCATGATAACTCCCTGGTAATGATTGAAATCATTGGAAGCTTTTGAGAGTTTTGTAAAGTGTTGGATAGTAACTATTCAGGTGTTACTACATCCTTCTTAAGGAATTACAAATTTTTTGGATAAGTATTCTAAATTGAAGTTTGTGATAACTCCCTAGTAATTACTGAAGTCATTGTAAACTTTTGAGATTTTTGTAAGGTTCTGGTTAGTAATTCATTTTGCTAGATATGGTAACACTTAAATCATTACTAGTGGGTTACCGTGATCTTCACTTTAGAATACTGATCCAAATAATTAGTAATTTCTTAAGAAGGATGTAGTAACACATGAGTCATTACTATCCAAAACCTTACATATATCTCAAAAGCTTACAGTGACTTCAGCCAATATTAGGGAGTTATGATGCTTTTCACTTTAGTATACAGATTCAAGTAATTAGTAGTTCATTCAGAAGGATTTGGTAATACTTGAGTCATTATTAGTCGGTTACCATGACCTTCATTTTAGAATTAATTATACATTATGCATAATTCACATTAATTATGAACCTGTATACAGTGGTTATTAGTAGTTCTCCATGATTTAGATGAATAAATTAGATGAAAAAATTTAGATAAATAGTTGTTATTGATTAGCTAATAGTGAACTACCAGTTTCAACTGAGTGCTATTACTTACTAAATCATTAATCAGAATTTCTTGATAGGTAATGGTAGTTACTACAATGTTAATAGTCCATTAGTCAGTTGTTCCTGTGTAGTTATTCGTTAATGAAGGAACAGTATTCTAAAGTGTTACCGATTTTTGATTAAAATGTTAATAAAAGGGAATGTATACAAGTGCTATGACTCTTTCAGATCTTTCACATTCATTTTAAAAGTACTGTATTCCATGTTGTATTTCAAATAAAATTAAATCTTTAAAAATGCATGCATAAAACTTTGGCTTTTCACACTGTGCTTAAATCCTGCTTTTAACCCCAGGTAGAGAAACGTTTCACACTTGTATCTCGTAATTCAGTAGTGAGGTTAGCACAGCTTTTTACCCACGGTTATGAAACCCTGTTCCCTTGTGTTAAATGCCAAGTTCTGTCATGAAACCCTAGAAGGCGCGGGCTGATGGGTCCTTACCGCAAACTGATGATATTCACAGTGTAAATCTACATGGCACAAGCTGATGTTGCATTCACAGTCAATGAGCTTTCAGCTTTGCCTTTAAATGGCTGGTTAGCATTCATTATAGAGTATTTTTATGTGTTCCTCTGAAACCCTCCACCTTCCCCAGCTCCACCTGTATAGATCTGCTCTGTGTTATTATGTTATTTATATAATTATATTTTTATACATATGCTATTTGTGCAACATCAGTATGTCTTAAATGATCACAGCATCTTATTGGCGTATGTACTGGAAGCAGTAAGTTCCTGTACTTGCTTGCAGCAGTAATAATCTACAACAACAGCGATAACCAACAGCAGCAATAATTCAGCAGCGTAGAAGATCTATTCCACCAAGACCAAATATATTAATATTGTCAAATCCATTACCAAGCTAAAATATTCAAAGAGTTGTCATGATTTGATTCAGTGTTAGAACACTGAAGGGGTCATGACATGCATTTTTTTTTATTATTTTATTTATTTGTTTGTTTTGTTTTAATTATTATATATAATACGTTTTTTGAGCATGTTCTTTTTACTCTTCCATTTGTCCTGTTGTCAGAAAACTGAATGGGCTTCTGTATGCTGTAGACAGCGTCAGTGATTAAAATGGGCTCTGTTTGCTTTTGACGTGATGTGATGCTCACATCCGGTGTAGGTAAGTTGTCAGCCGTTAAGTGACTGATCGCTAGTGGGTGGGGCCTGTGATGATGTATAACTATTCTTTGACGACTTACTCTGGAGGCAGTTATGTGAAGCTTGATTAAATAAATGTTTTGTTTATAATGAAGAGGAGGTTTTAAGTTATGAAACTTGCAAGTTGAAACAAAGACCTTTTCTATGTCAAAAAATCCAGGAAAATCTAATCATTTCTCATGTCATGAACCCTTTAAGACTAGATGTTTGGCAACCAACAACCAATCGCATACCTCGTGTTTACAGTTACAGAAACACTGTGTTGTATAAACAGTTGTTTCATCGTTTGAAGGGAAAAAATGTCAAATGGTGCTTGAAAATGCATCAACTGGAGTTGGTAAGAGACTGTTTAATTCTTACCTTTACGGTTCAAAATGTCCATTCAGGAAAAACTTGATGTAAACGGTTTTAGTAATGTACAGCGTATGAATACCCAGAATTAATTGTTAACCCTGGGTAAATTATGAGCAGTGTGAAATGTTACACAAGAAAACCCAGGATTCCCTTTTACTGGGGGTTTTAGACTGACCCAGGGTTAACTATTTCAAGTGTGAAAAGCCTTAGAATGAGCAAAATACATGTGTATAGACACATCAAACACTTTTGGTTAATTATACACTTTTTGTCAGTCATACCTTAATCATAACCTTAACTATTCTGTTCATTTCCTCCAAAAAAAAAAAAAAAAAAAAAAAATTCCAGATTTTCAAAGGGTTTCAAACCTTTGGACCCCACTGTATATACCTACTAGTTTGCCGGAGTAAATTAATTAGTCATGACAGAAGCTTTCCTGTACACATCAGCGTTTTTAACAAATATTCCTGTGGCATAAATAGGGAATATAAGAATATATCCAATGCATACAGATCAGTAAAACAAATATATGAGGGCATGAGAGCAACAAAGTACAGAAAAGAAAAGAAAAAAGAAAGTACGGTTGAGTGAGTTTTTAGAGAACATAAAATGGGGCCCCGTTTGGAAGCGAGCGGAGGAGAAACCGCAGAATGGAGTGAGCCTCGGGCTGAAGGAAGAAAAGAGAAACGAGAAGTGTGTGTGTGTGTGTGTGTGTGTGTGTGTTTGTGTGACACAGTAGGCTTTAATCAACAGCAAGTTGTCTGTAATGAGATCACTACACAGTCCACATAGATTGATGTCATGTGAAGTTGTGTGTATGCACGTCTGCGTGTGTCTCGGCATATGCATCGGCATCATTTTACACAACATGCACACACACAAACACCGACAACAACACAGAAGCAGACACAGTCAAATATGTTAAGCAGAAACTAAACGCTAATGTGTTTCATACTCAAAAGTCCAAAAAAACATGCACACTCGGGAGCAAACACACACTGAACACACTGTGCTGCATTTAAAAAGACCTGGCAAGAAAAAGAGGAGAAAATGAGATTGAAATGGACAGAGAGAGGAAGAGAGAGAGGGTTTTTAGTTTTGGGTTATGAAGTTAAGCTCACATCCTAACCAATGAAAGAGTGTATTCATTGTGCAGACGCCCAAATGTGAAGTCATTTATACATTTCCACTGCCATGGAAACACTTACAAACCCTTTAATTACTTCATGCATGTTGACACAAGGCCATGTGCTGCTCACACACAGTCCCATACACAAATATAAGTGTAAAATGAAGGTTTAGCCTATACTAGAGTATTTTGAGGGGGGGTCTTTTGATTTGCAAATTCATTGAATTTTGCTCACCTGCATCTATTGTGATTTGGACATGGACCATCACAGATTGTGATGAAGCGTTTTCACTGTCATTAACATATACAGAGAGAGAGAGAGAGAGTGACCCTTATTGTTGTTGTTTTTTTGTTGTTGTTGTTTTTTGGAAATGTTAACCTCTTGCCCCCTCATTAGTTTTTCCACAAGAAGTTAGTAATGTATGCAAAATTCCATCCAGATTATTTTTAATTTAGGGTGTGCTCAAAGAATGTATTTATTTATTTATTTTTTATTTTTTATCAACAGGTACTTCAAGATTGGATTGGTGATATTAGTGAAGTTTTTGTTCACTGATAAATGTTGACTGTTTCTGAAATCAGAGATGAAGGGCAGTTGTGGCCTAATGGTTAGAGAGTCAGACTTGTAACCTGAAGGTCATGGGTTTGAGTCACAGCACCAGCAGGGATCATAGGTGGGGGGAGTGAATGTACAATGCTCTCTTCCACCCTCAAAACCACAACGGTGCCCTTGAACAAGACACTGAACCCCCAGCCCTGAGTATTAATTCTGAAAATATAGTAGAAATTCTGAGTAAGACTTGGCAACATGTAACGACAATGGCAGAACAATTAGAGCAATCCTCCTAAATAAAGATCCTAGTACTTTGGCAAATGCAAGAAAGAGGTGTTGCAAAGAGGTCTATCCAAGAGTACTTCAGTCTTCCTCTCAAAGACTGAAGAACAAATGCAGTTCATTCTGCAGATTGTCAGAGAGCACTGGAATCTGTTTCCAGTTTCTGCAGCTGAAGCAGACGTTGGATTGTCATCGCGATCTAGGTCAGATCGCAGTTTTTCAAAGATTGGTTCTCATCAACATAACTTTTTTTAAAGATTTTATTTTTGGCATTTTATGCCTTTATTTCAATAGGACAGTGAGTGGACAGGAAATGAAGTGGGAGAGAGAGGACGATGGGATTGGGAAAGGTCCGTGAGCTGGGACTCTAACTCGGGACACCTGAAGCGTATCAGTGGCAATGTAATTTAACATTGTTAATAACAACACCGTTTTGTGTTCTCGTTTTTAACCTACAGTTTACTAATGGTTGTGTATAATTAATAATTACATGCTGTTATGGTCATTAAGACAGAACTTCAACTTTGTTGAGCACTCCCCAGACATAGTTCAATCTCAGTGAAATTTTGTTTGTTTTCATTTCTCCTCATATACCGATTAGGTATAACATAACAGGTGAGGTGAATATCACTGATTATCTCTTCATCATGGCACCTGTTTGTGGGTGAGATATATTATGCAGCAAGTGAACATTTTGTCAAATTTGATGTGTTAAGTCCCAGACGAAAGATTGACATCGTGAAACAATCGTGGCGAATCAGAAATTTGAGCGAGTTTGATATGGGCCAAGTTGTGATGGCTAGATGACTGGATCAAAGCATCTCCAAAACTGCAGCTCTTGTGGGGTGTTCCTGGTCTGCAGTCATCAGTATCTATCAAAAGTGGTCCAAGGAAGGAACAGTGGTGAACCAGCGACTGGGTCATGGGCGGCCAAGGCTCATTGATGCAACAGACGAGCCTCTGTAGCTCAGATTGCTCAAGAAGTTAATGCTGGTTCTGATGGAAAGGTGTCAGAATACCCAGTGTATCACAGTTTGTTGTGTATGGGGCGGCAGACCAGTCAGGGTGCCCACCGCCGAAAGTGCCAACAGTGAACGCATGGCACCATGATGCACTATGGGAAGAAGGCAAGCCAACAGAGGCAGTGTGATGCTTTGGACAATGTTCTGCTGGGAAACCTTGGGTCCTGCACTCCATGTGGATGTTACTTTGATATGTACCACCTACCTAAGCATTGTTGCATTATTTGATATTGTAGTAAATGGGAACGCAATATATATATTGAACTATGAAAACTATGAAAAAACTATGATAACTATGAAAATGTACATTTCTGAGAACCCCAAAAATTGGCCCATTGGTGTCCCAGCCTGTGTTCTTAACTAGCTTTGCCTGAAACACTTTCTGAGTCAACCAGCTTCACCATTAGACCAGCTCCAAACTAGACTGGAAATGTATGCTACTCCAAGCCGTGGTGCGTTTCACAAAAGCATCATTAGCCGTATGGCCGTTAGTTCCATTGAACTCTATTGGTAATGACGGAACCTGTGACCATAGATGCTTTTGGGGAAACGCATCCCTGGTCTTTTCAACCATCTAGCAACACCTTAAAGCCCGTTTTGGGGGTAATGCATTAGAAGTAACGTAAGTTACATAATCAGATTACTTTTTGAAGTAACTAGTAAAGTAATGCATTACATTTTAATTTAGAAGGAAATATCAGTTACTTTTTCAATAAGTAACACCAGTTACTCTGTTTTCCCATTGACTGACAGCTCTCGTGTTGCCATGTTGAGAGAAATCAAGAGTGAGTGCAGAGGTGTTGTGTGCGCTGTGTGAACATGATGTATTTACTCATCTCACTGCACAAAAACAGATTCAGTATTCCTCAAAATGTATAAAAACAGTCAAATGCAAACTCAGAATATTATACAAACCTGCAATAATTAAATATTTTAAATAAGACTAATATAATTCATGTATTTAATCCCATTTTATTAACCAATGTCTTTGCTACTGATCTTCAACCATACTAAGCAAAAATGACACATTTGTGATTAATTTTTGTTATTGCTGAATAGTGTTGAACTTTCTTCTCCTGTGTCATATTATTCATGCAATTAGTTTGAGCCGCGCCCTCTACTGTACAAATGTGAATTTACATTTCCTTCAGCCTGAGGCGTATTCATTTCACTTTTGTTGTGAAAGGGCTTTTACATTTGTAAAAGAAGAACTTTTTATATTAAAAACAAACAAGCAAGCCTTTCCCAGATTTAAAAAGTAACTCAAAAGTAAAGTAATGCATTACTTTCCATAAAAAGTAACTAGGTAACGTAATTACGTACTTTTTTAGGGAGTAACACAATACTGTAATGCATTACTTTTAAAAGTAACTTTCACCAACACTGCTTAACGCTGAAATGCGTTACATGAATTTTGTCCAGATTTTTGCCAGTCTGGAGAAGTTGACTCTATTTGTCATCAGTCAGTGCCAGTCTGCACATTTGAGCTGACAGAAAATCATGTAGTGCATGAAGGTCACAGACTATGATTCCATCCAGTCGCAGGATATCAAACATGTTTGATATTTTTAACCGGTTTTAGACCACATGTTGTTTTCATTTGTCACGCATCTCCTGGCAACAAGGTACATGTTTCTGCATGAGTTTGTTGTGATTGGAACGACTTTAAAGTCCAGAAGTGTGTGATCCTCAGTCGCTTAGTGTATGATGCCCAGTTTTTCCCTGTGACTACTTACAAAGTCGGTAGGTGTGCATTGTTAGCATTTTTAAAATCTCTTCGGGTTTTAAAAGTTGTGTATTCCAGCCTTTAGCAGCATGCAAATTAAACACTCTGAACACTTTAGTAACAAAAAACAACACCCTAGCAACCACCCACAACAACTTGGCGTCATAGTGGCTAAGTTTGCGTTGGCAAATAACACTCACATTTTCTTCTGAAAATCTCAGTCTAGTATTCAGCATGGGTATTTAGGGAAGGTGTGTGTGTGCGTGTGTGTGTGTGTGTGTGTGTGTGTGTGCGCGTGCGTTTTTGTGACAAATGAGGACATACATTTGTATAATGACAAGGGTATGACAGGTATTACAAGGAGAAGGTGACTTTTCAGGACATTACTCCATGTCCCCACCAGCTGAAAGTCTGCTATAAGGGGTAGGTTTAGGTGTAGGGTTGTGTGTGTGTGTGTGTGTGTGTGTGTGTGTGTGTGTCTGTCTGTCTGTCTGTCTGTCTGTAAGGGGTAGGTTTAGGTGTAGGGGTGTGTGTGTGTGTGTGTGTGTAAGGGGTAGGGTTAGGTGTAGGGTTGTGTGTGTGTGTGTGTGTGTGTGTGTGTGTGTGTGTCTGTAAGGGGTAGGTTTAGGTGTAGGGTTGTGTGTGTATGTGTGTGTGTGTGTGTGTGTGTGTGTGTGTGTGTGTGTGTGTGTGTGTCTGTAAGGGGTAGGGTTAGGTGTAGGGTTGTGTGTGTGTGTGTGTGTGTGTGTGTGTGTGTGTGTGTGTGTGTCTGTAAGGGGTAGGGTTAGGTGTAGGGTTGTGTGTGTGTGTGTGTGTGTGTGTGTGTGTCTGTCTGTCTGTAAGGGGTAGGTTAAGTGTAGGGTTGGTGTAGGGCAATTGCACATACAGTTTGTACAGTATAAAAACCATTACGCCCATGGGATGTCCCCACTTTTCACAAAAACAAACATGTGTGTGTGTGTGTGTGTGTGTGTGTTACTTGTTTAACTACTCATTTGGTATGAAATAAAACTTTCTGAAATAAGCCAGTGATGTCATCATAAACCTGCTGTGAACTTAGGTCCATCAACTGCCATTACTGTCAGATTCTCGTCTGCTTTGCAGTCATTCTTTTTTTTTTTTCTTCTTTTCTTTTGTTTTTTTTTTTTTACTTTTGTTCTTCTTTCTTGCCATTTTCCCTCACTGAAGCCTTCACTACTTTCCATTCCTCCATCTGTAATGGAACATCTATTTTTGCTTAAATCGCCTCACAGTCAGGAGAAAGATGGTTACCGCAGTCTTTCTGTTTTTACTCTGTTCTCTCTCTCTCTCTTTGTAACTTTGACTTTTTCTCTTTCTCCTCACAATGATTGAATTACCATAAGTATGTAGCCAAGCCAAAATCTGCCAGGTTGTTCTGATTAAAACAGACATCATAAAAGTTTTTAAAACTCCAAATTATCAGAAAAGAGAGAGAAAGCAAAAGAGAAAAAAAAAAAAAAAACCGAGAAGGAGGAGTTTGAATAATGGAAAAGCAGTTTGATGCACATATGGAAACAATTGTACAATTTCTGCTGTTTCTGCCAGGAGCATGAGTTTAAAATCACCAATAGAGAGAGACGCTGTCCTCTAATCCATTAGTCTATTAACAACTGCCTCAGGTCTTCTGATCTGTAACAAATTTAGTTCAAAAATACTGTTGTTGTTGTTGTTGTTGTTTTACCTTTTACAAGCACATGCTGGCTATATGGACACTCAAGCCACACTTAAAAACATAAGTTATTGGAACACGCCCATTGGTAACAAGCATGAAAAAGTTATTTCTGAGAAAACGTCATTTGTTAGAATTACAGCATTGTTAGAATTATATGTAGGTTTATACTGTATATAAAATGAATTGATCCCCTTTGATCAAAGTGAGAAAACTTCTGCATAACTGCACATTTGCTTGAACAAGAGCAGGTCAGGAGGTCAGGAAACCATCTAAAATACAGTACAGTCATATTGTGAAGTGACATGTAAGAATTCTTATAATGGATTTTAAGATTTTAAAACGTGCGCACATGTAATACTTAAGATATTTCATATTTTCTGTGTTTTGATTTGCCAGTCTCATAAACAAAAACTGGAGTCTGTTTTTAAGGACTGTGAACTGAGAGCTTTATCTGATGGCCACAATTCTGCACATGATCAGCAAATTCATTCCTGCTTTTGTGACAGAATTTGTTTTGGTGCAGAAATTGAAAATGTGAAGATGTTATACTTATTTGCCATGATTACTTCAGAAATTTTATACTGATTATAACTTGGATAGATACAAATAAAAAGTTACAAATTATGATCCAACAAAATGCAATGTTGCGTTTTGCGTAGCTGCTGTTTTTAGAATGTATTCATAGATTTTTCAGCCAATTCAAACCTGTGGTGTGCTTGCATATACATTGACTAAACGTGATTTGCCAATAATGCTGATTTCATGGGTTGGTGTGTGTGAGCGCACATGTGCTTGTGTTTATAAGAGTGTCTGTATGAATTAGGGCGTTGAATGCTCCAGGCTCAAGGCATTTTGCAAGTGTGTGTTGGCAGAGCTGTATGCTGAGTTTCCAAACACCACGCTCACTCTGTAATTACCAACATGCCCATCACAACAAGTCCTGACAAAAACACTTTTTTCTTCTCTGGATGCCTCCTCTTTTTTTTAATCCTCTCTTCCTCTCTGCATGCAGACTCATTTTCTATGTAGGCTATGAACATCTCCTATGTTGCATTCTGCACATCACTAGCATCACTGTCCAAAGAATATAAATCGTATGCTTAACAAAGGTGTTCCAGAAAGCAAGTTTAACAAGTCAACTCAGTAGGTTAACCGTTAAAGCTGCAGTACGGAAGATTTATTTAGGTGTAAAGTCCCTCGCGGAGGAACAATGTTTTGGTAATTGCAGTGATTGAGTTGTGCTTCGGCTCTGCTCTACAGCGTGGATAGATATGACTCGGCCCTCTCCTAAAACAAAAGATAGGCTATAACGTAAACTAATATCATATTAGTTTACGTAATATTCTCATTTATGAATAAAGCATAATTAAATTCAATAAAACAATTAATTTGACCAGTTTGATAGTTGATTGTGTTTGGGTTACAGCTGTCAATTGTTATATAAATAAATAAATAAATAAATAAATAAATAAATAAATAATCGGTTCCAGTCATTCCAATTCAACTTCATGTGTGGCATTTCAAAGCAAATTCCAACCCATTCATTGAAATAGAGCCAATTCCATCTGTTGATATAAGGGCGCCCTCCTGTGGTTCATATACTGAGTAAAACTGCAAGTTCTTTGCAAAGACATATATTTTTTTTAAAAGTTCAATTAAAAGTCCAGTTAAAATATTAAAAAGTAGTACCGGTAATATAATAATGAACTACCTAACCTTTAAAACCTTTTTTTTTTTTTTTTTCACTAATAAATGTATGGGTGATACAATATAGGAAAGCAGTGGAAATAAAAATCCAGATGAAAGGGAGACAGAAAGAAGTAAACCAAGCAGACATCAGCAGCTGAAGTGAACAGTTTATTATGGCGTCACTATTTATTCAAAGACAAGTGAAATAATAGTCAGATTAAGTACATAACATGTGGCTATCGTGATAATTAAGAATTAGTTAGATAATTAGTTACCAGATTAAATTTAGATTCTTGTTATAAATTGTATTTTTGTGAATATATACATTTTCTGAATTTGATCTTTTTCTTTTTTTTTTATTATTGAAATATATACAAATATATGGATCACTGTCTCATATGCTAGTCTGTAGATGGTAAGTGTGATGATCATCAATAAACAACAAAATGAACACTGACAAAGCTGAATCGTTTGATTCATTTGGATTCTCAATCATAATTCAACATTAGTAAGGGGAAAAAAGATCTTCAGACAATGAATCTTAATTGGTATGAATGTAATACTGAATATGAAATGACTAAGAGACAGTAAACACAATCAGCTGAGTAAACATGGGATGGTTAATTGTGTCCGCACCTCTTGTTCAGTGATTGAGCATTAAATCACCACAAATCATGCATGATTTTAATCAAGTGCTCTCACCTACATGATTTTAGCTATGAGATTTACAAAAATACTGAGGCCTTGATATATAAATACACATATAAAGAAACAGGCTACAGTAGTTCATAATATTATTGGGCACTTCCTGTGATCAATACTACGTCAATGCTAAACAGTGTTGAGTGCGTATACACTGAGGACACTTTAAACTTAAACTTTTCAGAGTTCAGAGCACTTTCTATAATCAAACCAGTTTGGTTTTAGCCATGCCTCAAGTTTTTGTTTGTTTTAGAATATAAAGAAATAAAAATAAGTATTAATAAATCATCTAAAATAGAAAGTTCAGACCAGCTTAAACTGGCTCTTTATTTTTAATGTGAGTAAGTATGTATGGCTAATGCAATGCATGCAGGTAATGTGAATGAGTAGAATGCCAGAGATGTTCTGTTCGATCAAGCCTGCAGGTGGCAGAGCAGTATAAAAACATCATAGTCCAGTTCTCAGAAGAATGTTTTATTGAGTCTTCATGCTGTTTAAACACTGAAACAGCAACCATTAAGACTCACATTACAACAACAACAATGTTTATATGTAGAGCACATTTAAACACAACCAAGGTTGACCAAAGTGCTTTACAAAGAGTAAAACACAAATAAAAGAATAAAAAGTAACAAGGAAATCAGCAGACAAATAAGATTATCAAAATACACAAAAAAGCAGTAGCGAAGGCACGGTCACCATGATTTTTAAGTTTAACTCTAAGGACTATGAGTAGGCCAAGGTCACAAGATCTCAAGGTTCTAGACGGGGTATACGGAAGCAGCAAATCAGTTAAGTAATGGGGAGCCTGGTTATTGAGGGCTTTGTAAACAAATAATACGATTTTAAAATCAGTCCTATACTTGACAGGGAGCCAGTGTAGGGACATTAAAATAGGAGTAATATGGTTGTATTTTCGCTTCCCTTCAAGCAGTCTAGTGGCTGCATTCTGAACTAACTGAAGACGAGAAATTGAAGACTGAGAAATACCAAAATACAAAGAGTTACAATAATCAATCCGAGATTATATAAAGGCATGGATAGCTGTTTCAAGATTTTTTTCTAGATAGGAAGGGCTTAACTTTACTAAGAAGGCGAAGTTGGTAAAAACATGACTTAACTACAGCCGAAATCTGTTTATCAAACTTTAAACTGGAGTCAAATAAAATGCCCAAGTTCCTAGCACACTGTGTATTATATGGAGTAAGGAAGCCAAGATCAAAATTAGAAGCAACATTTTCCCTAGGACCAAACTAAATAATTTCTGATTTGTTTTCATTCAGGTGTAAGAAATTGCTTGAAAGCCATAGCTTAAGTTCATTTAGGTAATCTAACAATGGCTGAAGTGAATACTTATTATTACGCTGTAGGGGAAGATAAAGCTGGGTATCATCAGCATATAGATGAAAGGAGGCACCATATTTATCAAAAATAGAAGCCAGGGGGAGCAAATACACTGAAAACAATACAGGCCCAAGGATCGAACCTTGCGGAACACCACAACATTACTTGCACATCTCTCAACAGTTTGACATGTTTTGTTATACTTTTGTATTGCCTTTGTACATTGTGAGTATTATATCGATAACTTAATTGTTTATCCTTCATCTCTCTTTAAATGTGTACCACAATAAGCTTTTTAATGTTCATTTTTAACTTGTATTATTATATAAACAGTTAAATGTTTTTGTTGTTGTTGTTACTGTTTTAAAAAATACTTCTACAAATTGTTTTACCAAAGAATAAACATATGTTCACCTCTGTAGCCGTTTATGAATGCACTAAATGGAAAAGAAATGCTTTTAATGTAAATTCTTTTTCTTTTTTTGGAAATGTATTTTGTTACAGCTATAAACACTTAAGCACTTCTATTTTAACTAATTAAATAGTTTTGAATAGTTTCTTCTCTTGATAACTTAAAATTAGTTTTGAATGCTAAAAAAACTAAATACATGGTCCAGATTATCATTAAATGATTTTAAGATTCAAACTTTAAATGGTACACAGATTGAAAGGGTTGCATCTTTATAAATATCTTGGTATCTGGCTCGATGATAAGCAGACTTACAGCTCTTATATCAATAGTCTTTTAAAAAATTTGAGACCAATGTTAAGTTTTTATTTTCGTTAAAAAAAAAAGTTTCTCCTTTGTTGCTCAAAATCGTTTAAAGTACTCTTCTATCAGTATTGGACTATGGTGATATAATTCATATGCATGCACCTTTATCATGCTGCTTTACGGTTTGTTACTGGTACAAGTGTCCGCACACATCACTGTAATTTATATGAAATGACAAATTCATTCTGCTTAAGGAGAAAAAAACATATGTTAATTTGAATTTTAAAAGTTTTGGTGGGTAAATTACCACAGTATATATCTAGTTTGTTGACATACTGCACAAATATTTATAATACCAGATCAACAGATAAACGATTTTTCATACAGAGGTAGGTCAATCTGCCTTTTCTAATTATGCTCCGTATGTATGGAACAAGCTTCAAAGTACATTACATTTGTACGATCCCTCGCTATGTTTAAAAATATTTTAAAGTCTGTTTATATAGAACAGTGTACATGTTTTAATAACTGACTAGGATTTATGTTGTTTTTAGAAAATTGCATTTTGTGTTTGTTCATTGTGTGGTGGTATATATTTCTTTGTAACTTTGTCCTTTGCTGCCTTGTCCAGGACTCCCTGGTAGAAGAGATACTGTATCTAAAATGGGACTTTCCTGGTAAATATGTAAATAAATTTTTTTATTAATTAACCAAACTGCAACAATTTTGAAGTTTCAGTTTCAGACCGTACTCAGCACCCACTCAAAAAAACCAAACACAACTGGTCAGTCTAAATTTTTAGTTTGGGATTTGTTGTTGTTTTCCCTTTCTCCTCTTGCATTAGCCCTAACATGTTCTTAAAGCGTACAAGCTTTCTTTGGCGGTTTGTACTCTGGCCTCTCTCCTTCTGTTTCAGGTTCTTCATACAGTAACACAGCAGACCTATTTTTAGACTCTATAGTCTCCTGTCCCCTTATACAGTATGCCATCCACTCATGGAAAACATGGCCTTATTAGCAATAGTTAGGTGGCTGGTCAAATCTTTGAAGCATAAATCTATTTTAGAACATGGCTATGTGTTCTAGGAAAATGTGTCATGATGTACGTTAACAATTACCATCACATGTTAAATGTTTGTAGTCAATAAAATATTTCATGTTTGAGAACATAGACTTATGCTTATCCAAGATCATCTGATCAACAATAAAGTAAAAGCAGCCACATTGTAAATTATAGTTTTAATGTTCTATTGTAATATATTGTAAATTTATTCCAGCATCATTACTCCAGTCTTCAGTGTCACATGATCCTTCAGAAATCATTCTAATATGTTGATTTGCTGCTCAAGAAACATTTCTTAATGTTATTAGATTTGTATACATGTATTTGTAATTTCATTTTTGTGATACACCAGCAGGGGAGAGCAGAGTGAGTTGAGCCAGTGTTTACTTACGGTGTGTTTAAAGTGAGCACATGACAGTAAAGGGTCTAACTTAAATATGTACATAAATTTCAGAATGTGCTGCATCCTCGGGAATAATTACTTTGGATATAAAATAAACTGCTTTCAAAATATATATTAAAAAAAAAAAAAGGTCTCTTGGCTCAACTTGCCCTCAGTGAGGGGTAAATTGAGCCAAGGGAGAGGGCAAATTGAGCCCCATTGTGAGTGTGAGCCTTATGATGGACTGGCCATCCATCCATCCAGGGTTTTTCTCCACCTAAGGCTCAACATGCTGAGTTAGGATCCAGCTCCACACGACCCTAAGAAGGACAACGAGGTTAGGATAATAGACTGGATCGATGACTTCTTAAAAGTTTTATTAAAAGATACAGATCACAACTTTGAAGGCATTTTAATTATTTAAAAAATAAAGCTCAAATTGAAGAATTAAAAATCGAAACAAAACAAAACTTTACAGAACTGGGCTAATACTCAACATCCCACTTATAAATGTTGCAGGGAAATACAATTACATATAAACTTCAATGGCCAATTTTTTTTAATAAACAAGTCCTATTTTAAATTTTCAGAACAAAATCAAGTTCAAAACAAAGAACAAAATAAAAGTAATGTCTGGTCTAAGATTAAAGAAACATACAGTAATGCTTTATAATCATAAGAAGGGGTGAGACACTGGCTCAACTTACCCCAGGGATTTGGCTACCAATCCTACCATTTTAACAAACTTGAATCATCCAGCAGTTTAGAGCTAACATCACTCTAACAGTATCGCCTCACATTATAACTTCCTAAAGTCATAATAGGAATATAAAATATATATATAAAATATATATTATAAAAGGACTCCAAAATGCAGCAGCTAGAGTCCTTACTAGAACCAGGAAATATGACCATATTAGCCCGGTTCTGTCAACACTGCACTGGCTCCCTATCAAACATCGGATAGATTTTAAAATCTTGTTAATTACTTATAAAGCCCTGAATGGTTTAGCTCCTCAGTACTTGAGCGAGCTCTTATCACATTATAGTCCTCCACGTCCGCTGCGTTCTCAAAACTCCGGCCGTTTGATAATACCTAGAATATCAAAATCGACTGCGGGCGGCAGATCCTATTACTATTTAGCACCCAAACTCTGGAACAATCTACCTAACACTGTTCGGGAGGCAGACACACTCTGTCAGTTTAAATCTAGATTAAAGACCCATCTCTTTAGCCTGGCTTACACATAACACATTAATACGCTTCTATTATTCAAATCCGTTAAAGGATTGTTAGGCTGCATTAATTAGATCAACTGGAACCTGGAACATTCCCCATAACACACGATGTACTCGTTACATCGTAAGTAGAATGGCATCTACGCTAATATTTGTCTGTTTCTTTCCTATTCTATTTCTCAGTCCGTATCCGATCAGATGGTGGATCAGCACCAAGAGATGATGTCTACAGCCCTGATCGTCAGCGGAGAGCCCCTAAGACATACATTTAAATATAATAAACAAACAAATATATATTATAAAAATACACCGAGAAACAATAAATGCATTAAACTATGCATTACAATTATAGCAAATGAATAAATCATATAAATGAAAAACTTCAAATAATGAATAAAACACAAATATAACAAATACATTAAATTATAAATTAAAATGCTCCATCGGGACAAGACCACAGGAATCAGATAAGCCCTTTACACAATCTGACATGGCTGCGGCTGGAATTGAACTGCGGGTTTCGTCTGGTCAGAGGAGAACTGGCCCCCGACTGAGCCTGGTTTCTCCCAAGGTTTTTTTTTTCTCCATTCTGTCACAGAGGGAGTTTTGGTTCCTTGCCGCTGTCGCCTCTGGCGTGCTCAGTTGGGGACACTTAATTTCTAGCGATTATCGCCGATTTGATTGCACAGATACTATTTAAACTAAACTGAGCTAGACAATGACATCTCTGAATTCAATAATGAAATGCCTTTAACTGAAAATTGTGTGTTTAATCTGATCATTATACATTACTGACACTCTATCCTCCAATTTGATACTGTTAAGTGCTTTGACACAATCTGTATTGTTAAAAGCGCTATATAAATAAAGGTGACTTGACTTGACTTGACTTAAAGCATAAACACATGTGTGATATTTTTTTTTCAGATTAGTCTACAATTGTTCTGACACAAGAAGCATGAGTCCTTGATTGTAGCTACCAATTATTCCATGGGTCTCTCTCCATCACAAGGTGAGTAAAACTCAAATCACCCCACTATATATTTTAAGTAAATGCACACATCACCTAGACCTAGTGTATTCAGGCATGTGGCAGTAGGTGGCAATAGTGAAGCCAAAAGGACTGTTCTCAAACGCCTAAAAAAATTCACACCAGAGTTGTTCAGTGTGCTGTACAATTCAGGTGTTTATTACTGATTTTGCAGGTAAGACTAATAATGTGTAAATGCAGATTATATGTTAAAGTTTGACGAGTTTGTAATCATAAGGCCATTAAGAAATGTATAGAACAACACGGGTTGTGGTATATGATATATGAGTTTAAAGAGTTTATTAAGTTTGGATGCCATTTACTGTTGATGTATTTGGAAATGGAAAAGAGTGTAACACTTTATATGTAAACTTCATACAGCTCCACAGACTACAATGCAATGCAATTGTGACATCACCGCAGATTAATTTACCCCCTCCCAAACAACTCAACATACAGTATATGAATCAACAAATCGACATACAGTATATGAATTTTAAAATATATACATATTAAACAGCCCAAGCATACCAATATTCATATAGAATGTTGCATCAAACAAATTTGTATGGGACAAATGTAAATAATAAAACATCTCCATAGCAGATTCCAAGAGGTCAACGAGATGTGGAACGCAGCCCCAGTGCATATTTGTGTTATGGTGAACTTCAGAGGTTTCTATTTACAACATGTTTTGCAGCATTGAGCAATGTACTCACAAACATACCTGTTGATTTTTAATTTTGTTTTTTTAATTCAATGGCCAATCAGAGGTGTTGGGATTGATTTACTGCTCTAAACACCTAGTCTTGGTTCAATGCTGAGTTCTGTGCCCTCACTAATACTTTCATTGTAACAAAGTATAGACGCGATATAAAGAAGAGATCGAGTTCACAATGTATAAATGCTATAATGCTATCCCTGGAGCAACATATACAACTACCAAATTTAGTTTAATCGCAATTGCAAAGTTTAACATTTAATCATTGCAGTTAGTAGTGTTCACCGTCTGTTTGATTAAGTGTAATTTGTAACTAACTACATGATTTTTACTGTACATTTCTGCCATAGTCACCACTAATTACCTACTCCTAAATATAATGTAGAAACTTAAAATTTTCTGTAAAGCTGCTTTGCAATGATTTGTATCATGAAAAGTGCTATACAAATAAACTTGAATTGAATTGAATAAATGTTACGTCCTTTTTGTTCCATTTCTATATGGTTTTGGAAGGTGTTTGTGTTTGTCTTCCGTCCAGGAAGAAGACTGATTGGTTCCTGCAGTCTAATTGATTAAAATTCATTATAAATAACAAAGCGATTAAATGTTTAGTTAATTAAATTGTAAAATTTGCTATGAATTTGATGTAATTTTTAATTTTAATTATTAACATAAAGAAAATAACTAAGTTAGGTAGGCTATAGTTTACCATATAATTAGTTCACATGACAACTGTCTTACAAGCTGCGTTCACATCATGTTGTAAATTCTAGATAACGACACGTGGTATTCGACATTCGAGAGACACACACAAGAGGCTGTGGTCTTTAGAGTCCTTGTTAATGCCCCGCCTCCCGGGCTGGGAACGCCGGTTTGAATCCTGCTTGGAGTGAATGAGGGGAGTAGAACCGGAGGGGTTACACTCACAGAGCCTCACGTGTTGTACTCTTGCAATTATGACAAGGCATGAATGCAGCTACTGTCTCACAACAGAGATATTCACCTCAGTGAATAAAGTATACACATACTTTTGAGGTTTATAGACCTCCTATTTCATGTATCATTTTATTCATGTTGTTTTCTTAAAATGATTCACTTGTGTGCTTTTTTCTGAGCGTGCTGACTCAAGCTGATGTGCACTCTTAGTAATACAGTAGTTTACTTTTTTTTTTTTCTTGGCAAAACCTACCATATGCCTTCAGATTAAGTTGCACGTGCCCACCTCCGTCTGTCAGTGACAGACAGGCAGCAGCTATAGTGAGGCTGGGAAAATTCACATCCAGCACCCGTACGATCAGCACTGGAGCTCCTCAGGGCTACGTTCTCTCCCCACTGCTATTCTCCCTCTACACCAACGACTGCACATCTAAAGACCCCTCTGTCAAGCTCCTGAAGTTTGCAGACGACACCACACTTATCGGCCTCATTCAAGACGGTGACGAGTCTGCTTACAGACAGGAGGTTAATAAGCTGGCTGTCTGGTGCAGTCTTAACAACCTGGAGCTCAACACGCTCAAAACAGTGGAGATGAGCGTGGACTTCAGGAGAAACCCCCCTGCTCTCCCCCCACTCACCATCATGAACAGCACTGTGACTGCAGTGGAGTCATTCAGATTCCTGGGCACCACCATCTCTCAGGACCTGAAGTGGGACATTCACATTGACTCCATTGTTAAAAATGCCCAGCAGAGGTTGTACTTCCTTCGCCAGCTGAAGAAGTTCAACCTGCCACAGGAGCTGCTGAAACAGTTCAACTCTGCCATCATTGAATCCGTCCTCTGCACTTCAATAACTGTCTGGTTCAGCTCAGCTACCAAATCTGACCTCAGAAGACTACAGAGGGTAGTCCGGACTGCTGAGAGAATCATTGGTACATCCCTCCCGACACTCCAAGAACTGTACTTATCCAGAGTGAGAAAAAGAGCTGGCAAAATCACTCTGGACCCCTCACATCCAGCACACTCCCTCTTTGAACTGCTGCTGTCTGGTCGACGCTACAGAGCTCTGAGCACCAGAACGACCAGCACAGAAACAGTTTCTTCCCTCAGGCAATCCATCTCATGAACACCTGACAATAACTGTGGAACACACACTATTTATACACTTATACACTTACACTTATACCTGTACATACAATTGTCAATTTGTATATTGTTATTCCCTATTTACTTGTTCTATTATTATTTCTTTTTATTATCTGTGTTGTTGTTCTGTCACTGTCATTCTGTTGCACTGTGGAAGCTTCTGTAACGAAAACAAATTCCTCGTATGTGTAAACATACCTGGCAATAAAGCTCATTCTGATTCTGATTCTGATTAAAACAACATCAGGTTGACTAATTATTTACTGAATTTAGCTACACTATAGACAAGTCGTGAAGAGGTAAATAAACTACAAACAGTAAGAGAGAGAGACAGCAAAATAAGGGTTAAAAAAGTTAAAGAGCACATAGTTGGTGTGTTGCCGACCCATATCAGGAATTTGCTTAGGGCCCCCAAATCACTAAGTCCGCCCCTGATTGTCAGTTACAGAGAATGACAGTGACTATTCTCATACACATGAATTCACAATGCCAACATTGTTCAGTGTGACAGTCTGCTGTACAATTCACGTTGTTTATTGTTGATTTTGCAGACGGAGCAATGGCAGAAACAATCACAATAAAATGTGCCTGTTCTGTGTGTAACAGTGTATATGATCTATAACCTTGTAAATGTTCGCTCAGGGTTCCAACCGTTTTTCATGGCTCCACTATATTGTGCTATATGTATATGTATATATGGCTCTCCATATTTAATCCAATCTCTATTTTATAGCACCAAAAATAGCAGGTCCTACTTTAAATTAAGTGGCCTTAACTATTGTGTATTTACACTTAAATTAATCATTAATCCTTTCGTAATGACATGTTTTTACACGGTAGGCCTACTTATATTTTGAAAAATAACTGCATGTAATTACAGCTGTAATTAATTTCTGTAATTACATTTATAATTACACTGTTGACCCATCCCTTACACCTTAACCCACCCTTAAACCTACCCATACCACCAAACCTGTCCCTAACCTTATCCATATCCCACCTCAATAGCAGCAATAGTGTTTTGCAATATAATATGAACACAATAACTACAATTGTTTTATGTAAGTATACACTAAGGCCACCTAATACAAATCAAATGACACACTACAGTATAACACACAAGTTGGTATTTTATAAAAGACCACATGCTGTAAAATGTATGTAGGCCATGCAGATGAATGTTAACTAAATTCACAGAGAGATTTCACATTTCTCCAGTAATGGTTTAGCACATGGCTTTTAGCACGTGCTTATTGTGCTTTGTTCGAAATAAAAATGAAAATGAAATGAACCCCATCGATGTTTAGTTGGGGTTCTCCATCATTTTTTATTTTTTTCAGGTTGTTCAAATATGGGTCTCTAATTTAGGCACATGACCTACATCCAAACCAGTGTGATGCAGGCCAAAAACGTGAGACTCGCAGACAGCCCTGTGCTCAGGCTGTTTGATGTGGTGCGGGCAAACCCTCGATGGCTCCGAGCCTATCAGCCCAGTGTACTGTAGAGAGGAGGATCTTCTCGAGCAACATAGCTCTGGAGGGGAGTAAACAGCAGTCACGGTGCGCTCCTCCTCTTCTCCATGTGCTTCACCCACGGCTCTCCTCCCCCTCATCAGAGCGGCGCTCATTTGCATAAAATGTGTGTCAGTAGGGCAGAGCTCACATGCAGCGCGCGCATGCTGAAGGCATTCCGATGGCAAACGAGTCCACGCGCAGTCATCTGCCACTGAGAGCAAAGAGGAGGAGGCAAGAGGAAGGAAGGAACTGCAGCTCTACTACAGCAGCGTGACTGGGAACGAAAGAAAGAGGGCGTGAGAAACGGAGCAACAGTTCTTGGCATACAATAACACAAACAATTTAAAGGGCAAAGAAAGGAGGGGGAACTAGTGGGGGGGAAAGCTCAGTCACATTTTTAAGACACCTGAAAACGTGTCCGGTGTTTGTGTGATGCTTGTGCATGTCTCAAACTAGTTACACAGCTCTGTCTTGGAGAACGATACCAGTGCACTGGCTCTGATTGTTTGAAGAAAAGCGCTACTGTGATGCACGCGATACAGTCTTTAAGGACATCTTTCAAAGAGTGAGGACGACACATTGCCCTGCTTACCTGAAGGACATCTGGCATTAGTGTAGCTTCTTTTCAGAGACATTGCCTAACAGACTTTTTGAAGTTCTTACCTGTCTGGACGGAATTTGAAACACGCTGAAAATTATAGACTCTACTCCGATACCTGCATTTCCTTCATCAACAGCAGGAACAGACACCATGGAGGGCAGTCCAGGTGAGTTAAAAACAATATATTGTCTATGAACATGATTAATTATTTGCACGGATGATGGTAGTAATGTTTCATTCACCCCTCAACTTTGTCATTTATTTTAATATCTTGTTTAACTTTATGGTGACACGAATATATTGGTACTACATTTGAATATAAAATGAATACATGTACTGTCAAGATTTGTATTTAAATTGCGTTATATTTTGACATGTTTATCATTTTACACACTCAAAAAACATGATGCTTTTTGGCATCTGCACGTTGCAATGAATGCCAAATACTTATTTTTATTTATTTATTTTTATTTTTTACTATATCGCGAACCTGAGTAAACGGAATACCATGTTTTGGCAAATGTTTCCGGTCTCGCGTTGCGCGCAAACAAACTCACGTGCAGTTTGCTCTGCTCACGCGCTCTTCCGAGTAGACTGTACATCATGACGCATCATCCTCATAAATTAATCGTGAGTTGTTTCACGGCGTGAGTGACCCTGTTGCTAAAAATACATTTGCTGTCATAAAAAGAAAAGCTATCTAGCCTAATTGTTTTCCGTTTCGTTAGTGATTTAGCATCCGTCTCCAGTAGCTGGGGGTGGGTAAAATCCAAACCCAACCTTGACTGCTGTAAGGTTTTTGTTTTCGACCAGGTTACCGTGATTCATTAACCAAGTCACGCTTGTGCGCCGATGACTGACTGTCATTATCTGTAGCGCTCCTCCTGTACATTCACTCCAACACGTGCTCAAAGAAGATAAAGATCATTTATGAAAGGAAACACAGTCAACGTTTATGGCACAGCAGGCAATAAACCATTATTTTGTTTATCACATGGCATTCCTTATGAGGCATGTTTTTAGTCTTTAAGTTATTTATTATAAAGTCAAATACAAGTGCACTCTGACATTTGCATTTTTAATAAGTCTGAATGTAAATTATCCAACTTATAATGTAATAAGCTAAAATAATAAGCTTTGGCAGCAAGTATAATAATATACATACATAGGAACTCAGTAGGCTCTAAATTACAAGATTAATATACAATTTCTTGTATATTATCACAGGCTACAATTTGCTGTAAGGTTCAACCATCAGTATGTTGTAACATTAACATCTCTGGAAACACATAGCTGTGTTGGCCATGTCATCTCCAGTATGTTTCCTTTTTTGTGAATCTGGTGCCGGGGATTTCTTAGAAAGCGCTCAGTTTGCCACCTGCACGTTTTGCTTGTCATTGGGCATGATGATGTCAGGCGCAGTGGTATTCATACAGACAGACTTTCACTTTCACCGTCACGAGGATCAACTCCGAGCTCCACGTGCCACGCGTGATTTCCCAGGCACACACCCCCTCCTTGCTTGTGTTTTTGTTCCGGCAGCTCGTGTCTCACCCAGCCTCTGAAGGGAGGGAGGCTGGTCACTGGGTCAAAGTCAAAGAGCCACAGATCTGAGCTCAGATCTTTCTTCTCTGCCTGCATGATCTCGCTTTAACTCACGTGTTTATAACAAGCATACTTTTATGTGATAGAAGATGCTTCTTTGAAGGCCATGAATGCACTATATAAAATGTTTCTATATATATATTTGTTGTAAATTAAAGACTTTTGAAAAGAAAATACTATTTTACATCTTCTACTTCAAAATGACGTTTAATTTAGTGTGCTACTTGTAATTATTTGGAATATTTACTAGCAATTTCTGAGTGAAAATTGTTTGACAAACAGACAGCTCAAGCTGTAACAAGTGTGTCGCTCACATATTTGAACACACGTGCACATTGTCCCAGTACAACATGTGATAGTGTTCCTTAATTCTTAATTTCATTATGCACACTTTTTTTATTCTTTTAAGGTATGATGTTAAAAATAAATTAACTATATTAAAAAGTAAATGATAATAGTAATAGTTGTTCATTTAATTTGCATAAGCTATACGGCACATGTGTGGTGGCTCCTAGAAGATACAGCAATACTGACCTACTTTTCAGCAGCAGCACATGTCCGAGGGCATCCAGCTTTATGAACAAACCTTGAAACAAGAAATCAAAGCCTCCCAACTGAGAAGCTCACCTGCCAAACCAGTCAAAATGGAATTTACTTAAAGAGATAGTTCACCCAAAAATGAAAATTCTGTCATAATCACCCCATGTTGTTTCAAACCGTATAACATTCTTTCTTCACACAAAAGAAGATATTATGTATTAGCACTTTTTGTTACCATTTACTTCCATTATATGCAAGAGACATTTCTCAAAACACTGTACTTTATGTTCCACAGTAGGAAAAAAAAAATCATACAGGATTGGAACAACGACTGATTTTTGTTAGGTCATACTATTTTGGAAATTCTCTTAATGTTTATGATTTTTCTATAATTCGCTATCTCAAATAATATATAATATAATTAATGCTGAATGGAAGCAGCATAATGCATTGGTATTTGCTTTTAGGGCATGTAGACTGCCTATTCTAATTGATACAAAACACTATGGTAGTTGTTATTACAACGCAATATGCCATATAATGCAGCAGAGGTTCTCAACTCTGGCCCTCGAGGTCCACTTTCCTGCAGAGTTTAGCATCAACCTTGATCAAACTCGCCTGCCAGTAACTTTCTAGCAATCCTGCAACCTTTAGCCAAAAAAGCATAACTGGTAATGCTGTGGCTGTGGTTTTGGTGGTACGCAAGGATTAAGCAAGGAAAGCTACATGTGATCCATGTTAGCTGTTACACTTTTTCCGATGGTAATTAACCCTCACATCTCCCAATAATAAGACGTTTTTTTTGTTTCTAGTGATCCCGAAGACCTTGATTAGCTTGTTCAGGTGCTAAACTCTGTGGGAAAGTGCATGGACCTCGGAGGCCAGAGTTGAGAACCCCTGCAATACAACATACTAAACATAGATAGAAATGTGCGTTTACACTATTGTGATTTAAATCCATTCACTAAGTGATTATACTAAAAATTAACTTGCATATCAAATGAATACAGTATCCATGTCTACATCTGTCAGTTATCATTTTTGAGTGGGAGGTTAGTTTTCCCGCATGGCAGCTGCAAAAGGGCAAATTCAGACAAAAACGACTGAAATTCAATAACCCTTTCATTTATTCATTCTTTGAGTCACTCACATTCCCCCATGTGCATTTGAGACACGTTACACTAAAGCAAAGGTTTTGTGTGTCATGGTGTTTAGGGAAATTATGTCTATGTGTTTCCCTTTAAAATGCCACAAGGGTTAATTCGGGTGGAATTAAATTGGGAAGGATAGTTAATGTAGCCTAATCTTTATTTCAAGCCATTTGTGAGGCATCACGTTGTGTAAACAAGTGATATGAGGTGAAATGTGTTGGGTTTAAAAAAAAGAAGGCAAACACAAAACAAGCTCGTATGTCAGTAAACGTGACTGTGCACGTTCATGCATGCACTCCAGTTTCCGGTGACTCGAGTATTATAAACACGCGCGCATAAATATGGCCTTGGTTTTTAAGTCCTCTTCAAACGTGAGCAGCAGGCTGGCAGTTTGTGCCTTTTTTTTTCTCTCTCTCTCTCTCGTACTGCGGCTGTTCTAGCCACGGGACTGCGGAAAGAGGCTTGTGTTTTAGGGCGTTCACTATGTCAGGAGCGCATGTGAGTCGGCGGTCAGGTGGCTGGCAGCTCTGGAGCGCGTTCCCGGGCGCGCCGCCAGAGGAACGAGCAGCGCGTGCTGGCGTTCTCAGATCCTTGTTTACGATTCGCAAACAAATTGTTCTTTGGAGTTGGTTCTTTATAATGATTCGGTTTAACTGACTCGGGAAGGTGTTTTTTTTTTTTTTTTTTTTTAATGCTTGAAAGAACATACAAAATACCAAGTAAACAACAGTAAGATACATTTTACAATTCAAGAAGTCCAAATACTAACAGCATAACGAAAATGCATAGGCCTAGATAAACAAAATAAACATAATTATTAAATTAAGAAAAATAAATACAATACAAGGGGCGAAATCATCAAACAATACCTTCAAAAGATTACACCGTTTAAGGGCTTTTTTTTTTTTTTTATGACGCATGAGTTTTAAGGGTTTGAAGTAAGAAAGTGGGGGTGACTCGAGAATGTTAATAAGAGTAATAATTTGTACTGTAGGAACGAACTTTGCCGCTGTACACGATTGAGATCACACGACTTTCTGACGGTAGCTAAACGCGTTTAATAAGGTGCGGCAACACTGAGCTGACAGAAACGACATTTAAAAAGCTAAAATATAAAAAGTAGTTCAGAACATAATAAAAATCAGGAAGTGAACTAACACATAACTTGTGAAATTCAGCATGCATTTCCTTGGAACACGTTTTGGAAACGCAACTCAAACGGATCGAATCACTGAAGTGAACCGACTCGCTTAAATAAATCCGATTCCTCAGTCTGGCTCATCCTGGCTCATTTCTCACGTTTAAACCTTCCACTGGCGCGGTTTTGAACATGTGATTCATGGAGAAGGATGAGCTGACAGACTGGGAGAAGCAGAGGATTCAAACATGAGACATTTCCGAGTTTACATGGAAATTAGTGGCCTGCATCCCACTGGTCTGGTGGGAAAAAAATGACAGGTTTTATGAATTCTGTAGAATGAATTTAAACATGCAAAATTTGTAATAAACAATACTTAATAAACATATGTAAGGTGCAGGGCATATGAAAAAAAACAAACAAACTGTAAGTTAAGGCGTTCCAATTCTGAAGATATTAGAGATATTTCTATTATAACAACTTTCAGTTTAGTTTAGTATGTTAATAGATGATATATTTTCGGTATTGACATACTAGATATGTTACACTGCTGCTGTCGCTGTTGCCACTACAGAGCAATTGACCCTTCCTAAAAACCTGCCCTTCTTAGTTACTGTTGCTATGTCCGACAAGCCATGCCGCTCTCACACTACACATTTTGTTCTCACGCGGTAAAAAATACATTGCAGAGCAAAGAGGAAACTGACAACACGCCAACAGACAGAACCAGTTACTTCTGGTATTAAACAATGTCTCCGCTTTCAAACTTTGTCTTTTTTTTTTTTTTAAGAAATTCAAACAATAAATACCATTTTGTGGCTCTTTAATGTGTCGTGACATATCACTGTGTTGCCTCAGTTCAAGCGGCATGTGAACCGATCGTCTTTTCATATTTACTTAAAGCATGAAATAAACATGAATAAACATCAGAACCGCAGAAAGATTTCTTCACACACAAAATACACCACATTTTTCAAGTTTAAGTCCACTAAAGTTACAGTTACACAATTACAGAAACTTGTTACTGGCAATATGGCATATGCAGACTAGCTGTTGTGAGCTTGCAGCTATGCTGTGCAAATAGCATACATGAAATTACCCATTGCAGATCTAGACAGGTGGAGCTAGGGGAGGTGGAGGGTTACTGATGAGCGAATTTACAGCGAACACTGAACCAGACTTTTTAAATGTTGAGCAAGCAATCTCATTGGCTGCTTATGTACCGGAGACTAATCTGGTTGTGCATGTAGCGAGCAATTTCATTACTAGCAGATTGCATGATGTATCAGTCTGCACCGTCTGGAGTTTCATGACAGAGCTAGATATAAATAATAAGACCAATTTCCCTTAATGTAATATTCTTTGTTTTCCCTCCTTTTCCTTCACACACAGGTGGAGGAGTGATCCTCTATGCAGGCTCAACTGGAAGTGCCAGCCCCAGTCCAGGAAGCCCATCCAGTGGGTACCAATCCCAATCTCCATCCTCGCAACCCTCGTCCCCAGAGGAGGTCTCTTTCACTGAGCTTGGTGCCCTTAAAAAACATTCAACTGGAAGCAATGGCAACAAACTGGTTTTCCAATTTCCAGAAGTAAGCAGTGCTACCACTGTCAACCCTGTTACACCGACGGTAACATCATCAGGCCAAAACACCTACTCTCACCCTGTAGTCGGCAGGCGACCAAGTATGTTCACGGGTACCTTTACCAGTGAGTATTATCTGAGTGATTTTTGATATTGTCTCAAATTCAGTGACCATTGTCCACTGCTGACTTACTGTTGACAATTTGTGTTACTAGAAACAGGAGGTATGGTGTTGCTTTGCAAAGTATGTGGGGATATTGCATCAGGATTTCACTATGGCGTCCATGCATGTGAGGGATGCAAGGTGAGAACAGACACATACACGCTCGCATGCACACTGCTTGTTCATAAAATACCCTCAAAATGCATAACTGATGTGTTTAGTGTCGGTCTGAGACTGAAGTCACACACACACACACACACACACACACACATACAGAAACACACACACATTCACTATGATCTTGTGTTATCTTCAGGGTTTCTTCCGCCGCAGTATCCAGCAGAACATCCATTATAAGATGTGTGTGAAGAATGAAAACTGTCTGATCATGAGGATGAACCGCAATCGCTGTCAGCACTGTCGATTTAAGAAGTGCCTCTCTGTCGGCATGTCCAGAGATGGTATGAGCTTTAAACATACAGTTATGAACAATATACAAAATTGTTATTCTTGGTATGACTACATTATTTTCAGTGTTTGCTAGGGGAAATATCAGTATTGCTGCAAATACTTAAGTGTTATGAATGTTGCTGGGTTGGTAAACAACCACCTAGCAATGTTCTAGTGACCTCTCAGTACACCCTAGTATCTGCTCTTTTCTTAGCAGTTAGACCAGAATATTGACTGGTTGGTCTTAAGCCAGTAAGAATCCACTTAACAACCACATGTCACACCCTAGGAACTGCTCAGCAACATGATACAAATGCTCTGTATAAATCAGCAACTTCATAATGCAAAGCTTCGCTTTGAAAATCCAGTGATCTTTTCAATCAGAATCTGCAAATCTGGAGTTTTGTGTAAGGGCAAAAAAATTTTCCCATGCAGATTTTGCATCAGGTTCAAGTTCGTTACACAAATTTGATACGTTAACCAACAGAAAGCTGCTTGTGTTGTAAGTGCTGTTTGATGCATCGCTACACTATTGATAATGGACAATGAGTCTTTTTTTTAACTGCAAAATTTCGCTAATGTGACCTCGCCACTACAATATATTTTAAAAAATACGTTGAATTCTCCTTTATATTTCCTCAGCCCTACTTCCACCATCTGTTCTGTGCTGTTTGCACCTATAGCTTACACCCTGTTCTGACAGTTTCCTTTCACCACTGATTTATTAGTGTGGGCTCTCTGAAATCCCACAAGTCATCACTCACTGTAAAAACTGCGGCAAATCAGGTTAATTTGGGGAATTGGGGACACAAATGGCCCGAGCACCTAGTACACTGCAGTTTAATGTGTTTCCAGGTCTTCATTTGCTGTATTTCAGGATTAATTAAGATCCAAATGCAAGCTGGGATTTAATAAAGTGTTTTGTCGATGTAACCCAGAAGCTAAGAGACCTTTATTTCAATTGAATGCAGTGCATAAGCATAGTAAAATATCTTTTCGATTTGTCCTCTAGCACACTTTGCCCATACAGGACAGTATTGTCTCTGGGGAGCTTTGTAAACTGGGCTGGTAATAAATCATATTTTCTGGGGCTAGTGTACATATTTAGGTGACCTAAAAAACGGGAAAGTAAAGTGATATGCACCATCGTATTTCAACATCACATGACATACTTGACCTTGTTTTTCTCCCCAGTAGCAACTTACACTGTAATTACACTAGATTTCGAATTAATTTGGAAGTTTATGAATATATGAATAACTTTTTGTGGTTTTAACTTTTCAGGGTACTGTAATGTTCTAGTGCCCTCGAATGCAAAAACCATAGCTAATACTCTGTCGCTGATTGTATGATAGATGCTATATTTTCTCTCCATTATATTATGTCATTGCACGTGTCACCTTGACATCTCTCCTTACACTGACTCACACCTTCAACGTGATGGTGCTATATGACACCTCTAAACACAAAAAGCCTTCAAATCATTGTTATATTATAGACCTAGTTTTGCATTAGTGCTTGTCTTAGCAGTTTTAACCTAACCTTTCTTACTGAAGGCACCTCCCATTGCTCAACACTTGCTCCTTATCAGTTCAGTTTATCATATCACATTTCTCTGCCATACATGTTTCAGCGCTTAACTATTCGAATGACTTCTCCTTTCGGTCCTTTTCACCCTTAACCTGCTAACCCTTTAACTCATGATAGTATCTGTTTCACCTGCTGTCATTCACTCCATCACTCATTCCCTCAGTGATATCTCCTCTGCTTCGGTGATCCACTGACCCACTTCCCAATGGGATAGACACAGAGAGAGGGAAAGAGAAGGATGGGGGAGGTGTATTATACAGTAGTAGGATCTATAAATAGCTCTGAGAGGTAGAGTAGGGGGAGGCTGGATGGGAAAACGTGGAGGGATGTAGAACAGAAGCTTTGCACAGGAGCCATAATCTAGTATGAAAACCTGGTGGTCACTGTGATGTAATCTTGTTTCATGTCTATTATAAAACTAAATGCTGATTTGTCAGTACAGTAATCCTGCTGTATATCTTATAGTAGAACCATCTACCAAATGTCTTAATGAGAACCATCTACCAAATGTATGAGAGATTTGAGGACTTGGATGTTTTGGACTAATCAGACTTTCTTTTTCTATCCGGTCAAAGTTGTATACTTACTGTGCACGAGATGGAACGAACATGGAAAATTACAAAAACCTGGGCCATTAGAATTCATAGCAGGGACGATATCTTTCTGTGGAAAAAAAAATAAGGCATTCATTTTATCAGTTTTTGCATTCCCTGATAATCGAATCAATGGCCTTGACATTGCTAGCGCCATGCTCTACTGCAGGAGTGTCCAAACTCTATCCTTGAGGGCTACTTTCTTTCAAAGTTTAGCTCCAACTTGCGTGAATGTTTTTATTATGCCTAGCAGGTTCAGGTTTAATTGGGGTTGGAGCTAAACTCTGTAGGACAGCGGTGCTCCAGGAGCAGGATTTGACACCCCTGACCTGTAGGCCAAGTATAGTATACTCAGAAATTGTTTAACCCAGCCAAGTGCACACACACACACAGCAGTGAGTAGTGAGCACACACACACACACAAACACACCTAGAGCAACGGGCAGCCATTTTTGCTGTGGTGCACAGAGAGCAATACTGAGAATCAAACCCACGACCTTGGGGTTATAAGTCCAACTCTCTAACCATACCACAATGCATTATTGTAAAGCTGTAAGATAATGCACACATTTTCTCACCATTCTCTATAGTAACATTTATACCCCCATCTTTTTCAGCTGTGCGATTTGGGCGCATTCCGAAGCGCGAGAAACAACGCCTACTGGACGAAATGCAGAGTTACATGAACAGCCTTAATGAATCAGCGTCCATGGACATCACCTGCACTACACCCACCGAGACTCCTACCAGCCCTGAAGATGGCCAGTCAGAAGAGGCCATCGGTTCTATCTCGCAAGCTTATCGCAATATCTTTGTGAACGGGGAGAAGTTGTTAGTGAAGATTGACGATGACAACAACATCAATAACAACAATCCTTCTTCTTTCCGTCATAATCCAATTCAAGAGTCTGGCTACAGCCAGTCTCACCCTCAGCCAAGCATCTCACCCCAAGATCATTCCATCCATTCCACAACAAGCTGCCTACCCCAATCCAGATGTCCATTCGCCAATCACAACAGCAAACCGACAACCCAAGTCATGGACAACAGTCACTATAACTTCCCACAGTCCTCAAGTCCCAGTCAGGGAACTACACCTTCTCAAAGCTATCCATCGAAGCACAACAGTTACTCCACTCAAACGTCTTGTCCTTGGAGACTGAGCCCTGGTGCTAAAGTTTTGGTATGTTTTTATGATGGCATATGATTTGTTTGCTGGTCTTAGTTTACTATTTTCTATAACTTAAATGGTCTCTTTCTGTATTTTTCCAGGCATGTCCACTCAATGCATGTCCCATCTCCCCAGCCAGTCACTCCAGTCAACAGGTCTGGGAGAGTTTCTCCCAGTGCTTCACTCCAGCTGTTAAAGAAGTGGTTGAATTTGCCAAGAGCATTCCAGGGTTTCAGGCCCTGAGTCAACATGATCAAGTCATGCTGCTGAAGGCAGGAACCTTTCAGGTGAGAGACGCCAACGTCTGTCCTCAAATCAATTCCGCAAATCAGTTCTTTTGAAATAATCATTTAAATGACCCAGTTGACTCAAGCGGTCCCTTGACATTCTGCCCTACATCTTCGAAAATAGGGTTTTTTTTGTATAAAGGATCATATCACTGTTTATTATGTTTTGATTTAAGTTTTATTAGCAAAGATGTTTTTTGCCATTTCAAACGTTATAGAACCGAAATAAAATTTGTTTTAACATTAAAAACTGTACTAAATTTAATTTGGTCTTTGAGTCAAGATTGTGGCCCTGAGTGAGGAACCATTCAGTTCAGACCAGTTTTGTAAAGTGGTTCAATTGATTAATTGAGCAGATTTGGCTTAAAGTAGCAATTTGTATATGAATCTGATTTCCCAAGCAGTTTCATTAAAAGTTTCACACAGACATGGTGTTACGGGTGAATATTTACAGACTGTGCAAGACTCCAATCATTGAGTATTGATAAAGAAAACTAATTTCTAATGCCATTGGACTGAAAGCAAAATATGTGCAGTGCTTGTATTGCGAAATAACGTCTTTGAGAATTATTATGATGTAGTTTACACAGCTGAATCTTCAACAGTTTATTTAACGTTACTTTTCTAACCCTTACTTTGGTTTATTGCAGGTTCTAATGGTGAGGTTCTGCTCGCTGTTTAATGCCAAGGAACGTACCGTAACATTCCTGAATGGTCAGACCTACCCGCTGGCATCCCTGCGAGTGCTAGGCATGGGCAGCCTTCTGGACACCATGTTTGAGTTCAGTGAGAAGCTGGGGAACATGGGTCTGGAGGCCGATGAGATGGCCCTCTTCATGGCTGTAGTGCTGGTTTCTGCAGGTACCTTGGATTCCCAGTAATTGAGAGAATTATCATATGCAAGCACTATCTGAAGTATGTTTTTAATACCAAGGTAGTTGCTTGTGTAGACCGATAGCGAAGCAGCTTAGTAGAGTTTGGAACAGAGCTGTAATGTTTACATCCAATATTTCTGTTACTCATTATTTTGCTCTCTATCAGATCGTTCAGGTATCTCAGATGTGGGGGCCGTGGAGCAGCTCCAGGAGGATTTGATCAGCGCTCTTCGCGCTCTCATCACTAGGCGAAGGCCAGAGGACAGCTCACTCTTCCCCAAACTCCTGCTACGTCTGCCTGACCTCCGTACCCTCAACAACCAGCACTCTGAGAAACTCCTTGCCTTTCATATTGACCCCTGAGAACAGAAATGGACAATTACCAGACCTACCCAAGTCTACACTTGGGTATATATAAGGGGTCAACATATAAATTCAGGGTGCTCTTCTTGTACAAATAAGCCATGCATATTGCAGGATAAACATCTGATTTTGACTAGCACTTACACAAACACCTCAGACTTGCTCCACCACAAGATAAAACAGACATTGAACTTTTCCAATGCAACATAAAGAGGAACAGAAGAATGGAGCAGATGCTGGACATTTTGACTTTTCAGGATTTTCAAGAAATATAAAAACAGAGGAAGATCGTGTAGATTTTTGAGTTGATGGCTGTTTTATAACTAGAATTAATCTGGGCTCACAGTGCAAGATCATTGTATAAAGTTTTGGGACGTTATAATTATTTTTCTCACTCCAGATGCTATGCATTTATCGTCATATTCAACACATTGTACAACCTTTCAGATAAACTTAAATTCTATTGCACAGTTCAATAATTTCATTAAACACATTCTTATATCTCTTTGTGGACCTTTATAAATATTGTTTATATTTGTCAGACAGTTAAAACCTTGGTTGTAAAAAACATGTATTATAATTGAAATATATGATAGTTTCTTATAACTGTATAAGACTGTAGTATGTATTCTCGTGTGCTAATGTCATGACAGAACTAGGGACAATGGGTTGCTTAATGAAGAAAGGACTCATCGATGTCTATTAAAGTATTAAACCGATGTAATTTACAACAGCTCTGCATGGATATGGTTTATTCTACCCTTTGCAGTTCCGAATTTTCTGAAAGAGGACGGGTTCGCAGCAAAAGTGGATTTTGCCATTATTACGCAAATTCAATTATTTTATTTCATGTGCATCTAAATGTATATTTGGTAAATGTATTATGCATATTTTTTTCATAGAGATGGCAGATTATGTGATATTAAAAAATACCTTTCAAGTTTTGCGATGCATCAGGCTGAGTATTTTATATGCATGCATATTGTACTGCGCGTTTCGTTGCACATGGAATGCTGATGGTGCACAATGGTATCCTAGCAACTGGCAAATGGAACCAGTGTGTATGGAGCTGATGTATGATATATGCCAAGATTTTCACCTTCATTTAAATAATGGCTCCAGGGGTTCAAGTGGGAGTGGGAATATTTGTTTCCCTTCATGCATTTTTTAATCAACAAATTGAAGACTATATCACTATGTTGCCACTGTAGCACAGAATAATCAGACTAGAATAATTATCATCAGATTATAAAGTGTTAATCAACCTGAATATCATGTGCCGTTAATCATGTAATATTCCAGTTATAGTGAATCACATGAAATGTTTGGCTAATAAGATGCTCTCGGTAAAATGAGAATGAGGCACAAGAAATAAAGCAAACATGCCAGGAAACCTCTCACAGCTGGGGAACGGGACGAAAGAACAGGGAGAAACTCAGTTTGCATTTTCCCCTCTTCCCTTTGCCCTGAGTAGTTGTGGTTTAAAAGAGAGAGAGAGAGAGATTAACATTATTCATTCTGTCTCATGTGGTTTTAATGTTTGCAACTCCTTCCTCTCACTGTCTTGGCAGTGTCACGTGATTCTTAAGAAAAAATATTTATAGAAATAAAAGAATTATTATATAATGAGAGAGAGATTTTACAGCTACATATAACTACTGATATGTATACTACATGAAAACAATAATGCTTGATATGGAATTATATACTGTGTGTGCGCCCTCTTGAGGTTACTGTTCAATATTACATTTAAATGAACAGTAACATTAATGGAATTCGTTTTAATAAAGCCTTAAAATGATTTATGTATGTATGAATACGTATAGAAAATATAGATAACACTTTACAATCAGGTCTCATTAGTTAGCATTTGTTAATAATAATAATAATAACATTTACAATGAGCGATACATTTGTTATAGTATATTCATTTTTGTTTCATTAACGTGAATTAATAAAACAAAACTATTCATTGTTCATGTTGCTCAGATCTATTAAATAATATTAACTGCCACAGCTTTTGTTTTTAATGATGTATTAATACATGTTTAAATAAACATTAACTAAGAATAATACATGCACTGGAAGTATTTTCCATTGTTAGTTCATGTTAACAAATATAAGTAACTAACGTTAATGAATGGAAACTTAGTCCAGATTCTACACAAAATAAGAGTTATTTTGTACATGAAACCAATCATTTGTATACAGGTATATGGATTTATATGCAGTAAGTGCGCCCTCTTGAGGTTACTGTGCCATACTACATCAACATGAACCGTAACAGTGACATTAATGATATTAGTTTGAATAAAGTCGTAAAATATGATTTTACAAGGTATTATTTGCAGTTTCTTGTCCAGCCAATGTAGGTTGCAAGTTAAAATCCAACAATAACAAGAGAAAATAAAACGTGGCACACTAACATCTGGCATGCTTACACACACAAATGGTTTTTATACTGCATAAACTGTATTTTATCCCCTTGCCCTAACCCTACCCCTCACACACATGCATTTTTAAATTATATATAAAAAATAATAATAATAATAATAATTCTGTATGGTTTATAAGTTTGTTTCCTCATGGGGACCAAAACACAAATTTATTGGTATTACTATCATTGTAGGGACATTTGTTCCTCATAACACAGGAACACACACACACACACAAACATAGCAAATCTGATTGTGAATATAAAAGGGCTAAAAAACTAAAAACCTGGCACTTTTTTGATTGTCAGAACTTTTTGATTGTCAGTGCTGCTAACTGTTGTTGTGTATGGAGTAATAACTCTTTGTCAGAAATGTTTGGAATATGCTGATGCACGGATAACAGAAAGCTACAATAGCACAGAAGTTGCATAAGGCCCTGTACATACTGCATTTGATCATGTATGAAGCCGTGAACAGCTGTTAGAGAGGAGATTCACCTCAGAGCAGAGAGAACATGCTGTCAATCAGCTGAAACCTATTTATTTTATAACCTAGTTATTTTGAGTTATTAATTAAATCAACACAAATCGTACTACAGTTTGCCCTAGTGACATGGAGGCATTCAGGCACTTTAGAAATAAACCTTTAAACCTTTAACTTTCTTAACACATAGCTCATTAGCACCGTCAAGTCATTATAAAACCAGCCTTACAAAAGACATGAAGTCACCATTTCAAAAGCTGATTGTCACATGACCCAAAACACTCGTAATTCTTATACAATATCTACAAACCTACAAAACGTTGATGTGCTTATACCTTATTATTGCTCACATATGGTCATATACATTGCCTATGTAACTGCCTTTAGAGTGTTGCATTGTGGTCTATGAAGCTGCCTGAAGTGTACATAGGCTAATAAAGTAGACTCGCTCCCTCTGTCACAATCAAGGGGTCGAGGGTCTGGCCATATAAACTTCACTCGTCCACTTCACAAAGAGGAACACACTTCAAAAGCCTATTTAATAACGTATTTTTCTTCTCCCCATTTTTTGACTGTTAATATTTTATTAAAAAGATGTGAAATTTATTGTTTTGACGAAAATGTTTATTAAATACATATTAATAAATGAATTAAACACACACACACACACACATTTGTGAAATGACCCATGGAACACATTGACTGTCACCACAGTGCTAGAGCTCCATCAGGGTCAGTATTTGCGTGGTGGTTGTTTATTGTACTGTACTTGATATAAAACAATTGGAGGATTAATGGTGTACTGTACTTATATGTCTGTGCATTCATTACCAACCTCACACACTTTCCTCTCAAATAATGTCATCTCCATATGTACTTACGCAGCATCACCTTTATCCTTCAGGCCTGGTTTATCCTCAGTATATAATGTGCTTCTTTATTCTACGTAACTCTTAATATAGCACAACTGTTTGTTGTCTAACGAAAAGGTTGCATCACAGATTAAATGTAAGCGCAATCTCTGTGTTGTTTTCCCACTCAATCCCATCAATGCCGTCCAGCACTGAGACTTCTAGAATGAACTGCGAAAGCCCTGGTGATGGGAACGTAAGAGGGATTAGCCTGAATAGACACTATAAAAGACCGGAGTAAATCCCCACTGTGACACACACTGACCCACATCCAGCACAAAGGACTACAACTGCTCCGTCTGCTTTGACATCGTATCATCTGCCAGCAATAAAAAATAAAGAACGAAACAAAATGACACAGAAAAAGGTAAGATATCATTTTATTGATTACTCGAATGGAACAGAATAGAAATCAGAAGACTTTCTTCAAATCCTGTAAGTAGCAGATGTGAATTAATGTAAGACATGATATATAAAATAATAGTTTTACATTCAGTGGCATTAAAACTGAACAAATGATTTCATGCTCACAGAAGACCAATCCAGAAGCCTCTCAAGATACTGCTTCTGATTTAGGAGATTATTCTGACTATTTATAGATCAAGCTTCCTTATTATTTCAGAGGCATTAACCCATTACCAGTTTTATTCCTACACTAACTAAAACATTACAAAACTAAACTGACATTCTTAAATCTCGTAATCATGCATTTTGCACAGGTCTGTTTATCTCTGAACTGGATTGGATCATATTTATGAGCTTATAAACAACACTGCAGTGATACAAACATTTTATCCCAGATTTCTTTCTTGTAAAAAAAAAATGGACCGCAGTTGACATACAGCATGAAGTTTTGTGTGTACCAAAGATGAGAGTTTGCTCAATGTATTTTCTAGCCATTTTCAAAGTGAATTAAATGATTATTTCAGGCCATTATTTGGTAACATTGATGGCTTCTATATTACATGTTCTTAATATTCTCTCGATATGTTTATTAACAGGTTGCACCAACAGTCCAAACTGTTGAAGGAAACATGCCTCCAAGCTATGAAGAGGCAAATGCAGGTATAGCTTGACATCTATCTATCTATCTATCTATCTATCTATCTATCTATCTATCTATCTATCTATCTATCTATCTATCTATCTATCTATCTATCTATCTATCTATCTATCTATCTATCAGAACTAACATTGTCTTTTGTCGAGCCCGGTCTCATGAAAATGTGTATAAACAGTATGCCAAATAAAAACGAAAACTCGTGGTATTGATACGCAAAAATGGCCTTCGGCATAC
Organism: Onychostoma macrolepis; assembly: GCF_012432095.1. NCBI lineage: Eukaryota > Metazoa > Chordata > Actinopteri > Cypriniformes > Cyprinidae > Onychostoma > Onychostoma macrolepis. The sequence goes on from NC_081165.1 coordinate 4,713,693, forward strand.
AGTCATAGCCAAAAATATCGGCACCCTTGGTAAATATGATCAAAGAAGGCTGTAAAAAATGTATCTGCATTGTCCTTTTGATCTTTTATTAAAGAAATCACAAAAATCTAACCTTTCATTGGATAATAAGAATTTAAAATGGGGGCAAATATATTAGTTTTTCTCTAATACACATTGGCCACAGTTAACGGCACCCTTTTATTCAATAATTTTTGAAACCTCCATTTGCCAGTTTAACAGCTCTAAATGTTCTCCTATAATGCCTGATGAGGTTAGAGAACACCTCGAGATCAGAGACCATTCCTTCATCCAGAATCACTCCAGACCCTTTAGATTCACAGCTTCTTCTCTTCAGGTCACTCATGTTCTACAGGGTTCAGGTCACAGGACTGGAAGGCCAGCAGAAGCTTGGTTTTGTGCTCAGCGACCCATTTTTGTGTTGTTTTTGAGGTTTGTGTTTGGATTATTGTCCGGTTGGAAGATCCAAACATGGCCCATTATAAGATTTCTAACGGAGTCAGTCACTTGTTGATTTTTTATCTGTTGGTATTGGATAGAAAGCATGATGCCATGCGTCTAAACAAGATGTCCAGGACCTCCAGCAGAAATATAGGCCCACAACATCAAGAATACAGCAGTATATTTCATTGTACACATGGGGTACTTTTTATCCCTGTGTTCACCAAACCCATCTTGAGTGTTTGCGGCTAAAAAGCTAATTTTTTTGTTTCATCTGACCATAGAAGCCAGTCCCATTTGAAGTTCCAGTCGTGTCTGACAACTGAATATGCTGGAGTTTGTTTTTGGATGAGCGAGGAGAATTTTTCTTGAAACCCTCCCAAACAACATGTGGTGATGTAGGTGCTGTTTGACAATTTTTTTAAAGGTTTTCTGACCCCGAGACTCAACTATTTTGTGCAATTCTCCAGCTGTGATCCAAACTCTCCTTCTCAGCGTGCATTAGGACGATATAGACACACTTCCAGGCAGTTTCATAACATTGCATGTTGATTGGAAATTCTTAATTATTGCCCTGATGGTGGAAATGGGAATTTTCACTGCTCTGCCTCTTTTCTTAAAGCCACTTCACTAATTTGTGAAGCTCAATTATCTTTTTCTGCACATCAGAAATATATTATTTGTTTTTTCTCATTGTGATGGATGATTAAGGGAATTTGGGCTTTGTTTTCCCTCCTATTTATATTTCTGTGAAACAGGAAGCCATGGCTGGATAATTTCATGTTCATAATCACCCTGGAGTGCTCAAAATTGTGAATATGAATGGGAATATACTTCAGAGATATTTTACTCATCAGAATTTCTAGGGATGCCAATAATTGTGTCCAACGTGTATTTGAGAAAACATTTATTTCATAATGATATTTTCCCCCATTTTAAATAATTTTTATCCAACGAAAGGTTAGATTTTTGTGATTAAAAATAAATAATAAAAGATCAAAAGGATTAACAATGCAGTTTTCGCATACATATAATATGCATCTACCCCACAACTCTAATCCTACCCAGCGCGTAGCATTTACACGCCAAAGTCCATTTTTGCGTATCAATACCATATACTTTTTCTTGTCTTAATTTTATTTCATTTTATGATCTCTTTGCAGGATGTCCTGGTTACTACTATGAAGGAACTTTTTCCTGGGATGACATGTATATTAGACGTGTTTTTATACGAAAGGTAGTAGCTGAAATATTTAAACTTAATTATGTAAAGTATAGAGGACAATCAAATCAAAATGTTTGTTAAAAAAAAAAAAATCTTACTATATTCTTGCAGGTTTATTCAATTCTGATTCTGCAGCTCTTTTCAACAGTAGCAGTTATTGCTCTCTTCACATTCTAGTGAGTAACTGATTCTTGATCTGTAGATCTTGAAGGTATATTACTAATATATGACAATGTCTTATCACTGAATTACACTCTCGATCAAAGGTTTGGGGGCAGTAAGTCTTCACAAAAACACTGTTTTCAACATTGATAATAATCAGAAACATTAGCATATTAGAATGATTTCTGAAGGATCATTTGACACTGAAGACTGGAGTAATGATGCTGAAAATGCAGCTTTGATCACAACAATCAATTACATTTTACAAAATATTCAAACAGAAAACAGTTATTTTAAATTGTAATAATATTTCACAATATTACGGTATTTTACTGTATTTACATTTTAAAAAATAAATGCTGCCATGGTGAGCAGAAGACACTTCTTTCAGAAACATGAAACTAAAATCTTTCTGACCCCAAACCTTTGAACGGTAGTTTATGTTATGTGTAAGCATAGTGTATTTTATATGAACTATTTGACATCCCTGATCCCTTTCTCTCTGCTTTAGTGCTCCAGTGAGGATATACATTCAAACACATCCTGTTTTATACTCCATGTCCAAGTATGTGAAACTGCTGTTTAATCAGTAATTAAAATGTTTAATGCCATAAATGCTCTAAAATGTTCATGACTTGGGCATTTATTTCAGTATACTAACTGTATCTCTAACTCAAGCAATGTTTGTATTTTGCAGTCTTCTGTTTCTTGCCACATATATCTCATTGGTTTGCTGCGGTGATTTGAGGTAAATCAATAAACTGTTAATAAATTGCAGTTGTGGTTATATACTGATTATACACTCATCTCTATATGAAAAAAATATAATTGGGAAAACATCATAATATAATAGTGGCATCCATCTTTTTTTTCTGTATTGCAGGAGGAAGTTTCCATGGAATTTTATTCTGCTTACAATTTTTGTGAGTATCAAGATACATTAAAGGAATAGCTCACCTTACTAACCCTCAGACCATTTAAGATGTAGATACGTTTTTTTCTTCATGGGAACAGTTTTAAAGAAATGTAGAATTACATCAGTGTCTCAGCAATGGATGCTCTGCAGTGAATGGGTGCCGTCAGCATGAGAGTCCAAACAGCTGATAAAAACATCACAATAATCCACAGCACTCCAGTCCATCAGTTAACATCTGGTGAAGCCAAAAGCTGTATGTTTGAAAGAAACAAATCCATCATTAAAGCATTTTACTGTAACTTTAAAACATTGCTTCTGGATAAAATATGAGTCCATAATCCATAATAATACTTCCTCTAGTGAAAAAGTCCATCTCCTGTTGTCTCTCACATCAAATCCATATTGATGGATTTGTTTCTTGGATGGATTTATACACGATTTTGGCTTCACAACATTTTAATTGATGGACTGGAGTGGTGTGGACGGCACCCATTCACTGCAGAGCATCCATTGGTGGTCATGTAATGTAAAGCTACATTTCTCCAAATCTGTTCCCATGAAGGAAGAAAGAAAGAAAGAAAGAAAGAAAGAAAGAAAGAAAGAAAGAAAGAAAGAAAGAAAGAAAAGTTTTCTCGTGGAGTGAACTAATCCTTTTAAAATGTCATTGACTTTGACTTATAATTTTACACTTGCATGCTTAAAACTGTCCCTTACCCCAAGTAAAGTGCATGTTGGCCTTTAGTTTAATTAATTTCTGGTATTTTAGAATTTCTAGAGTCAAATTTTAGTGTATGAATTTCATAATTTAAAAAAAAATCATTGCATTAATAGAAATTAAAAAATGATTTTTAAATGTTCTTTTTTCCCCCTCTGTCATTTATTTTGCATGCTTCTGTGAACATTGTGCAAACACAGACTCTGAGCATGGCTTGCATGTTGGGTTTTATCTCTAGGTAATGATATATCTGTTGTGTGTGCATGCTTTTCCAAACATAATTTTCTAAAGTCTACAATATATGTTTAATTTCTACTGAACAGTACCTTTTCTTACTTCTGCCAGTTTCTACAACACCAAGTCTGTAGTGCTGTGCATTGGCATCACTGCCACAGTGTGTCTGTGTGTCACCATCTTCAGCTTTCAGAGCAAGGTGAGCAAATCCCGGGAGAATTATTCCAACTATAAATACCAATACACTTTTTAGTGAACATCAGTATATTTTATCATATTGGTGTTTCCAATGATATATACACACATAAAGTACAATTGTTTTTTGACTCTCTAGATTGACATCACCTCTTTCCAAGGTCTTCTCTTCATTCTGTGTATGGTCATGTTTTTCTGTGCTATTGTCATGGGATTTGTGGTTCCCTTTGGCTATGTAAGTATCCAAAAATATAAGTAAACAAAAATATAAATAAAAAAAAAAAGGTTGTCAAGACAAACTTTGACGTTGGCTTGAGAAAGCCTGACCAATAAACTTAAAACTGCTTCAAACTTCAAAATTTAAACTTTAAGTAATTTTTAAAAGCTCAACATTCGAAGGATTCAAGGCCATGCAGTCTCTCAGACCGACAATTTCGTTCACAGTTTACTTTAAGGTCTAATTCTCATTGTTGCCTCTGGCTTGCTCAGTTGGGGACACTTAATTTCTAGCGATTATCGTCGATTTGATTGCACAGATACTATTTAAACTAAACTGAGCTAGACAATGACATCTCTGAATTCAATAATGAAATGCCTTTAACTGAAAATTGAGTGTTTAATCTTATCATTATACATTACTGACACTCTATCCTCCAATTTGATACTGTTAAGTGCTTTGACACAATCTGTATTGTTAAAAGCGCTATATAAATAAAAGTGACTTGACTTGACTTAACTCAATATTAACTATGACTTTTGCCTCAATAAACTCCTAAGTACTGCTTATTAATAGTTAGTGCGGTAGTTGTTAAGTTTAGGTATTGGGTAGGATTAGGAATGTAGAATATGGTCATTCAGAATATGTGCTTAATAAGTACTAATAAACAGCCAATATGCTAGTAATATGCATGCTAATAAGCAACTAGTTTATAGTGAAAATTGGTCCTTAAACAAAAGTGTTACAGACAAATCAGTAGCACTGCTTTCACGTTGCTAGCCTATTTTGATAGTTTGATGGCCGTAGCTCTAAAGCTCTAAGAGTTACAGTCAGAAACTTTAGTTTCAGGAGAATAATAATTTTAGGTTTAAACGGAATAGCAGTATGATGGCTTTCTGAAGTCAACATAAATGTAGCAGCACCTGAACACCTCACTAAGTTTTCCACTTAATTTAACTGGCTGAGGACTGTATTTTTGTTTTTAGATTCTAGATAATTATAGTCCTAATACTAGCTATAACCGTCCCAGTCCTAATCTGTATTAACCAAAAGTATTAACAGTCCAAATATAGATACTAGCCACTTTCTAACTGCTTTGTCTTTTGAAAGGTTCCCTGGTTACATGCGGTCTACGCCAGCATAGGAGCTGTTGTCTTTACCATGGTGAGAAGCAGATTAGTCAAGAAAGGATTATGGTTTTAAATGATGATTATTTATCATGTGATTAAGGTGATATAACGTTGACTGACCTGTGTCTCTTTCTCTTCTCTCGTTTCTTCTGTCCCAGTTTCTCGCCTTCGATACACAGCTGCTGATGGGGAACAAGCAATACGCAATGAGTCCAGAAGAATATATCTTTGCAACACTCAGTCTCTACCTGGATATTGTGTACTTGTTCACGTTCCTGCTGCAGTTGTTTGGTAATGGTAGAGAATGACCGTGGTTGTGTTGTAATAATGTCATGTACAATACTGATAGCTAATGTTACAAACTGTTCTGCAACCTCAACATTTTAAAACAACATGTGGCCTTTTATTTATTATTAGCTTTAAAGAATATGAATGTTATAAGAATGTTATCTCAGGTACTGAAATATGCACTTCATCTGTTATTCAAAGGTCAAAGTCTTAACTTAATAAAAACTTTTCACATGACTGACTAAATCATTCGGAATATATTTGGTTGCACCAAAACATGTGCAAGGATTAATTTTAAAATAAAATAAAATTGAAAATACAAAGTAAGATTTAAATTGTCCATCAAATCTGGGCTTTAATCATGAACTATTGGCTTAAAAGGAGCTACAAAAATGAAGTAAGGCTTTTTTTTCTTATGACAAATGATTTCATTTATAATTGTGTGTCAATAACAATATTCACTCAGCTTGAAAGTTCAAATGTGGAGTTTATATTAAGCTCTATTATTTTCATATCAATAATCTGTGTATTTATTTTTTATATAAATGTTATGCAGCCATTGAGTGTAACAACGTGTAAAACCATTAAAATAACTGAATATTCTGAAACTCTGTTATATAAATATTGATTATCACAATTTGTCACTGTGAGATCATCATTTCACTGTAATATTGTAACTTTTGCATACAAGTTATTCCATATTTGACAGTTCATCATATTTCATCTGCTGCTGGTTCAATATACTACAACACTTCTGTTTACAACTTAAGCCTGTCCTCATTAAGGGATTTATATTTCTATCTATGAAAAATAATGCACAGAAAGTAATGATAGACAGATACTAAATTGTTTACTAAGTGAGGTGTGTAACACATCAGGAATGCATGATTTTTTTTCTCTCTAATCCCAAGCTTTTGCATAACAGTTATCCAGTAATACTCCAAGTATTACTTTAAAAAGAAAAAAAAAAAAGTAAAATGACAAGTTTTCTTGTTAGTTGGCTTATGGGTATGATAAAGCTAGAAAAATGGAGAAAAGAAGAATGAAAATAATGATGAATGTCAGTACACAAGTATAATCACAATGAATTTGTAGATTGATAATAATGCTTACAAAAAATAAATAAATAAATAAAGGAACCGTGCCAGTGTTTACCCTCGCCTGTCTTTGGATTACTCTTTGTCTTGCCTATGCCATACCTGGGGCCTCATTTATAAAGCGTGCGTACGCTCAGATTTGATCTTAGAGTGTGCGTACGCTTAAATCCACACCAGCGCTCATATTTATAAAGACGGTCTTTGACGTGGAAAAGTGCTTAGCGTCACGTCAGGGTCAGAGCAGACGTACGCACTTTTTATTGTCGGAGTATTGCAGGTTTTTTAAAATGTAAGCTGTTCTTGCAGCTTGCTGTTCTAAATTATGATGATTGGTAATATTTTATATGTTAATGATATTAGTTAGGAGGCCTTTACAAGGCAGAGAGCTGAAACCATTCAATTGCACGCAAGTTGAAGATAATTTGCGATTCATAGATTTCACATTCTGTTCGTACGTTCATTCTATGAATCAAACTTACGCATATTTGAGAAATGATCGTAAGATCAAATTTAGGATGGTTTCTGCGCAACATTTTATAAATGAGGCCCCCGTTGTTGTTGTCGTCGACCCATGCCTGTTTGTGATCATGTCATGGAATAAAGCTTTGTTAATTTAAGCTTTGTTGGAATAAAGCCTCTGTTCACTCTGTAACGAAGATATTGGATAAAAAAAACACTTATATCAAAGTAGGCGGGGTTTATCATTCAGAGAAGCAGAGCACGATTTCCACGATTTCACAGTGAGGTAAGATGGAAGTTCAAATGTTTTACAATAGAAATATGGCTATTTTGAGAGAGAGATGAATGTTTGTGATTACCTGCATCTGTGTGTCTCTCTCTACAAACAATGAAGCTGTGAGTTTAGTCTCTTCAAACAGCGATTTTACCTCCTCGTTGCTGAGAAATATAATGTAGCGATTCAGTATCGAAGCTATTCTATAAATGAAAATCGCAGGGCGGCGTTGTGTATGTGCATGCATCAATGAAAGTGGCACATTAATATAGAACTGTGATTAAACTGATTTGGAACCTATATAAAGTTGGTCCCCTCAATGTTTAAGACATGGTTATGGTCTTGGTATGGGGAACGAGTCCAATAGTGTCGTGCTATAAATAAGCACAGAATGAAAGCGAGCCTCGGTGAGCCCAGTCCCCGAGCGCCCATAGTGATGAAGCACACAAGTCCAGGGTGTACATAACAAAGACCTTTTCCACTCCAATAAGGAATCAGGGTGATAGACGGAAAAGATGGTAGAGTGGGTCCTCAATCCAATATGACACTATAAATGCACCGAGGCATAAGACAGGGCTTTAGCATCGAATATCCAATGGGACAGTCTCTGCTTCGGAACAGACAGCCCATTAGAGTGGCTTCCGAAGCATACAAAGAGCTGCTCTGATTGCCAAAAGTGGCTGGAGTGCTCTTCGTACAGTCTAAGAACCCGAACGGGGCAGAGTGAATTAGGACCCTGCTTGTTCTCTAAGTTAGATAATGCTAGAAGGGTGATAACCTGTGCTCTGAAGTGGAGAGCACCTTGGGCACATAGCGGTATCTTGATTTAAGGACGACTTTACAGTGGTTAGGTCCAAACAGGAAGAGCTGATTGAATGAGCTTACAGATTGCCTACTTGCTTGACGGATGCTAAAGCCATTAGGAGGGTGGTCTTATGGATAAGCCACAGGTCAGCACAGTATGAGGGCGAGGTGGGTTCAATCCCCGAGCTCCCCTCAGGAACTTAACAACAAGCTTGTTAAAGTACACAGACTACCCAAGGGAGTAGAGGCCCCTCATAGACAGAGCTCTAGCCCCCAAAATGATGTTAGTTACTAACACAAACCAATCATCGAGGTAATTCATAATGAGGATTCCCATCTCTCCCAGAGACAGTCCACAAGGCAGGACTGTATATTGATAAGCCACCCACTCAAACTCATCTCGAGAACGGTCTTGAGATTTTGTCCATGTCCTTTATCTCAGTCAAGTTCAGCCAAAGATGGCGCTCAAGCACCACCGAGTTTTCCATGGCATAGCCTTAGTAGCGTGCAGACCCAGGTCAGTTGTTTTGCACAGTTCCTTAAAAGCATCATGACTCGGGCCGGACTCGTCCATTGAATAAGCTCTACCCACTATGGCCGAGGTGGTCCTGCAGGGCTTGGATGGGTGCATAGCCTTGGCTTTCATTCCAAAGGCCAAAGGAGGACAGATATCTGGAAATTTTTCTTAGGAAATTTGCTCTTTGTGATCACCGGATGGCTGCAGGGCAGACGCGCTGAAGAGGAGCATTTTTCTGCTGCTGGGGCTCTGATTCCAGCAAGGAGAAGATCTTTCGGAGAGAAAATTCTGATGAAATAGCATTAATCTCATAGTACGGCCTGGATGGCAAACTAAAGTAATGGACAATAATTGTTGATTAGAGCACAGACTACTGAGGTTAAATTAGAGAAAACAAAGCCAGTTATTATTTAAAAACAAAAATACATGGATAATACGCTTAGTTTACAGAAAAATGAAAATTCTGTCATCATTTACTTACCCTCATGTGGTTACAGTCCTGGGTGACTTTGGTTTATCTTTCAAATCACAAATTAAGTTATTTAGAAGATCCCAAAAATTTATAAAGGCATCGTAAAAAAAAAAAAAATCATTATGAATGGAGTGACTTAATCCCAAGCCTTGTGAAGAGATACGATCACTTTATATGATGAGCACATGTAATTTAGGCTTTTATTCCCATCTAAACAATGATCGACATATACATAAAGCAAATTGGCTGTTCGATTGCTTCAGTCTGTTGTGCTGCTGAGAGGTTTGTGTTTGTAGCTTCGTGTACCCTTCGCGTTTTATTGAATCTCTACCTTACTTTCACTCCCTTTTGTCTAAAGTGATAATATATAACTTAATTCCCACCATATTCCTGGTGTTATCTTTCAAACTATTCTAACTAATTTGATCGTTCGCCTTTAAAAACCGCGAGTGCAGCTTGTTAGCCCGTTAGCTTGTCACTAGCGGTTCCATTTGCATTTCTCGCCTATTATTATTTTAATTTATTTATTTATTTTTTTCTCCGATTTTCACGAGCTCATCAAACAACAGTGGTAAGTGGTAAGTGGTAAGTTAAGTTGGTATCATTCATCAATCACGGTCAGTAATGGCTTCTTCTCCTGCTATTGTTGTTTGCACTGTTTGCCACATGTACAGGTGCTGGTCATATAATTAGAATATCATCAAAAAGTTGATTTATTTCACTAATTCCATTCAAAAAGTGAAACTTGTATATTATATTCATTCATTACACACAGACTGATATAATTTTGACTTTTAATTTGGATGATTAGAGCTTACAGCTCATGAAAGTAAAAAATCAGTATCTCAAAATATTAGAATATTACTTAAGACCAATACAAAGAAAGGATTTTTAGAAATCTTGGCCAACTAAAAAGTATGAAAATGAAAAGTATGAGCATGTACTGCACTCAATACTTAGTTGGGGCTCCTTTTGCCTGAATTACTGCAGCAATGCGGCGTGGCATGGAGTCGATCAGTCTGTGGCACTGCTCAGGTGTTATGAGAGCCCAGGTTGCTCTGATAGTGGCCTTCAGCTCATCTGCATTGTTGGGTCTGGTGTCTCTCATCTTCCTCTTGACAATACCCCATAGATTCTCTATGGGGTTCAGGTCAGGCGAGTTTGCTGGCCAATCAAGCACAGTAACACTATGGTCATTGAACCAGCTTTTGGTACCTTTGGCAGTGTGGGCAGGTGCCAAATCCTGCTGGAAAATGAAATCAGCATCTCCATAAAGCTTGTCAACAGAAGGAAGCATGAAGTGCTCTAAAATTTCCTGGTAGATGGCTGCGTTGACTGTGGACATCAGAAAACACAGTGGACCAACACCAGCAGATGACATGGCAGCCCAAATCATCACTGACTGTGGAAACTTCACACTGGACTTCAAGCAACATGGATTCTGTGCCTCTCCACTCTTCCTTCAGACTCTGGGACCTTGATTTCCAAATGGAATGTAAAATTTACTTTCATCTGAAAAGAGGACTTTGGACCACTGAGCAACAGTCCAGTTCTTTTTCTCCACAGCCCAGTTAAGATGCTTCTGACGTTGTCTCTGGTTCAGAAGTGGCTTGGTAGCCCTTTTCCTGAAGACGTCTGAGCGTGGTGACTTGATGCACTGACTCCAGCTTCAGTTCTCTCCTTGTGAAGCTCTCCCAAGTGTTTGAATCAGCTTTGCTTGACTGTATTCTCAAGCTTGCGGTCATCCCTGTTGCTTGTGCACCTTTTCCTACCCAAATTCTTCCTTCCAGTCAACTTTGCATTTAATATGCTTTGATACAGCACTCTGTAAACAGCCACACCTTTCAGTAATGACCCTCTGTGACTTACCCTCTTTGTGGAGGGTGTCAATGTTCGTCTTCTGGATCATTGCCAAGTCAGCAGTCTTCCCCATTATTGTGGTTTCAAAGAACAAGAGATACCCAGAATTTATACTGTAGGGATGGTCATTTATTCAAACTCAAATGTAAATATTCTAATATTTTGAGATACTGATTTTTGACTTTCATGAGCTGTAAGCTCTAATAATCAAAATTAAAAGAAATAAACATTTGAAATATATCAGTCTGTGTGTAATGAATGAATATAATATACAAGTTTCACTTTTTGAATGGAATTAGTGAAATAAATCAACTTTTTGATGATATTCTAATTATATGACCAGCACCTGTATAGTTTATCTGTCTCTGTCAGCAGCGAGGGATTCACATGTGATAAATGCAGGGAAATAGTTAGGCTGACAGAGAAGGTTTTAGAATTAGAGACACGCATCCAAACTTTAGTTGAGGACAGTAAGAATGTGAGGGCTGTACATACTGCTTTGGATGTGACTAGCTCAGGGAGTCCTGTACATTGTTCGGTTCTGGTTTCAGCGCCTCGACAGCAGGGCAACTGGGTGACTGTGAGGCGGCATAAACATAAACGGTGTCAAAACACCGCTCTTCCGTTCCGATCAAAACATCAAACAGGTTCTCCCCACTCGGTGACGCACCCACTGAGAAACCTGATGAAAGTGCTCTAGTTATTGGCGATTCTATTGTACGGAACGTGAAAATAGAGACACCAGCCACCATAGTCCATTGTTTACCAGGAGCCAGAGCGCCTGACATCTTGGCAAATTTAAAAGTGCTGACTAATGCTAAACGTAAATTCAGTAAGATTGTTATCCACGTCTGCGCTAATGATGTTCGACTTTAATATGCTCTGGTCCCCTCCCTGCTTACCGGGGTGATGAGATTCATAGCAGACTGTCGTCACTTAATGGCTGGATGTCTAAGTGGTGCCCGCAAAATAACATAGGCTTTATAGACAATTGGAAGAATTTTTGGGGCAGACCTGACCTGTTGAAAAGAGATGGTGTTCATCCCTCCTGGGGTGGTGCCGCTCTTCTCTCTAGAAATATGACACATAGTCTTAGAGTTCGTACTTGACTAACTGGAGCCCAGGTCAGGAGGCAGACAGACTGGCTAAACCGACCGTCTGCTAGCCGCCTCACGTCACAGAAGTCAGTTAACTCTCAGCACATAGAAACTTTTTCACCTAGATATCACTCTATAGAGACTGTGTCTGTTCCCCGAACTAGAAAATACAGAAAACATCCAAACCAAAGTAATAGTAACAATTTAATTGATGTTCAACAAATAAAAAACCAATATAATACAGATAAACACATGATAAAGCTTGGCTTACTGAATATTAGATCCCTTTCTTCAAAAGCACTTTTTGTAAATGATATGTTCACTGACCATAAACTAGATGTGCTTTGTCTGACAGAAACCTGGCTAAAACAAGATGATTACATTACTTTAAACGAGTCTACACCCCAAGATTACTGTTACAAACATGAACCGCGTCCAAAAGGTAAAGGGGGAGGTGTTGCTACAATTTATAGCAATATTTTCAGTATCTCTCAGAGGTCGGGTTTCAAGTATAATTCGTTCGAAGTAATGGTGCTTCATATAACTTTATCCAAAGAAACAAGTGTTAATGATAAATCCCCTGTGATGTTTGTACTGGCTACTGTATACAGGCCACCAGGGCACCATACAGACTTTATTAAATAATTTTCTGATCTTCTATCGGAGTTAGTGCTGACTGCAGATAAAGTCCTAATCGTTGGTGATTTTAATATCCATGTTGATAATGAAAGAGATTCGTTGGGATCAGCATTTATAGACATTCTAAACTCTATTGGTGTTAAACAACACGTGTCAGGACCTACTCATTGTCGAAATCATACTCTAGATTTAATACTGTCACATGGAATTGATGTCAGTGGCATTGAAATTTGGCAGCAGAGCGATGATATCTCAGATCATTATCTAGTCTCCTGTATATTCCATATAGCTAAAGCTGTAAAGCCAACTCCTTGTTACAAATATGGTAGAACCATTACCTCTACCACAAAAGACTGCTTTATAAATAATCTTCATGATTTATCTCAGTTCCTCAGCATATCCTATAGCTCAGAACAACTTGATGATGTAACTGAAACTATGGACTCTCTCTTTTCTAGCACTTTAGATGCGGTTGCTCCTTTACGCTTAAGGAAGATTAAGGATAAGAGTCCAACACCGTGGTATAATGAGCACACTCGTGCCCTAAAGAGAGCAGCCCGGAAAATGGAGCGCAGCTGGAGGAAAACTAAATTAGAGGTATTTCGTTTAGCTTGGCGGGAAAGTACCCTATCCTACAGAAAAGCATTAACAACTGCTAGATCTGATTACTTTTCGTCTCTTCTAGAAGAAAACAAACATAACCCTCAGTATTTATTCAATATAGTAACTAAATTAACGAAAAATCAAGCATCAACAGGTGTTGGCATTTCCCAAGAGCATAGCAGTAATGACTTTATGAACTACTTCACTTCCAAGATCGATACTATCAGAGAAAAAATTGTATCCTTGCAGCCGTCAGCTACAGTATCGCATCAGATAGCGCACTATAGATCCTCTGAGGAACAATTCCATTCATTCTCTACTGTGGGAGAGGAAGAATTGTATAAACTTGTTAAATCATCTAAACCAACAACATGTATGTTAGACCCGATTCCATCTAAACTACTAAAAGAGCTGCTTCCAGAAGTCATAGATCCTCTTTTGGCTATTATTAATTCATCATTGTCATTAGGATATGTCCCCAAAACCTGTCATTAAAAAACCACAACTTGACCCCAAAGATCTAGTTAATTACAGACCGATCTCAAATCTCCCTTTTCTGTCAAAGATACTAGAAAAGGTGGTATCCTCACAATTATATTCCTTCCTAGAGAAAAATGGTATCTGTGAGAAATTCCAGTCAGGATTTAGACCGTATCATAGTACTGAGACTGCTCTCATTAGAGTTACAAATGACCTGCTTCTATCATCTGATCGTGGTTGTATCTCTTTATTAGTTCTACTGGATCGTGGCGCCATGCTCGACACTATCGACCACAACATTCTTTTGAATAGACTAGAAAACTTTGTTGGCATTAGTGGAAGTGCCTTAGCATGGTTCAAATCGTACTTATCTGACCGCCATCAGTTCGTAGCAGTGAATGAAGAGGTATCATATCGATCACAAGTGCAGTATGGAGTACCTCAAGGCTCAGTACTAGGGCCGTTACTTTTCACGCTCTATATGTTACCCTTGGGAGATATTATCAGGAGACATGGTGTTAGCTTTCACTGTTATGCTGATGATACTCAGCTCTATATTTCTTCGCGGCCTGGTGAAACACACAAAATTGAGAAACTAACGGAATGCATAGTCGATATAAAAAACTGGATGACGAGTAATTTTTTACTGCTAAATTCTGAAAAAACAGAGGTGTTAATTATCGGACCTAAAAACACCACATGTAATAACTTAGAACATTATCTAACACTTGACAGCTGCTCTGTCAATTCTTCTTCATCAGTCAGGAACCTAGGTGTGCTGTTTGATAGCAATCTTTCATTTGAAAGCCATGTTTCTAGCATCTGTAAAACTGCATAAAAAAGCATATCTAAATTGCGACCAATGCTCTCAACGTCAAATGCAGAAATGTTAATTCATGCGTTTATGACCTCAAGGTTAGACTATTGTAATGCTTTATTGGGTGGTTGTTCTGCACACTTGATCAACAAACTACAGTTAGTCCAAAATGCAGCAGCTAGAGTCCTTATTAGAACCAGGAAATATGACCATATTAGCCCGGTTCTGTCAACACTGCACTGGCTCCCTATCAAACATCGGATAGATTTTAAAATCTTGTTAATTACTTATAAAGCCCTGAATGGTTTAGCTCCTCAGTACTTGAGCAAGCTCTTATCTCATTATAGTCCTCCACGTCCGCTGCGTTCTCAAAACTCCGGCCGTTTGATAATACCTAGAATATCAAAATCGACTGCGGGCGGCAGATCCTATTCCTATTTAGCACGCAAACTGTGGAACAATCTACCTAACACTGTTCGGGAGGCAGACACACTCTGTCAGTTTAAATCTAGATTAAAGACCCATCTCTTTAGCCTGGCTTACACATAACACATTAATACGCTTCTATTATTCAAATCCGTTAAAGGATTGTTAGGCTGCATTAATTAGATCAACCGAACCGAACACTCCCCATAACACACGATGTACTCGTTACATCGTAAGTAGAATGGCATCTACGCTAATATTTGTCTGTTTCTTTCCTATTCTGTTTCTCAGTCTGTATCCGGTCAGATGCTTTTTATAAAAGCGCTATATAAATAAAGGTGACTTGACTTGACATCACATATCAAAAGTGGTTTGTTTTAGTGCATTATGTTCATACATGACCAACTTGATCTTATGAGTATTCGTATGTATTTTACTTAAAGTACATTTACTTTCATTTGCATAGACACTGAAATGTACAATATTTGCGCATTAACAGCATTTAAATGTGTAATACTGATGTACTGACAACATATAAAACAAATTATTTACCTATGAACATCTTAACCGACTTACAAATCAATCCTTATAAATATTGAAATCGTGGCATGAATATTTTGATTATATTGTATTAATTTGTCATATCAGTGGCATTATAATTTCATCGCATTTATGCAACAGTTTACTCATTTACTTAATATAAAATGATAACATGAGGAACAGACCAAAATTCAAGCTTTTATTCAACGATCCTCATCTTCATCCTCAGCAGCAACCATAAGCATCAAAACCCATGCTCATTACAAATTCAAACTGCTGCTTCAAGGAGTTTTACGAAAGGTTTTTACAGTGAAATCAAATGTTTATTGGCTCTCACCTGCCTCGCCACAGATTGCGACGTGCCGTTTTTCGGGTGACGTAACAAGGTTTATGTTTTAAATGTTTCAGTACATCCGAATTGAATGTTTCAGCATCAATCAAAATGTAGATAATTGTAAATGTTACATACTAATACTTACGTTTAAACAATGAGACCATGTTGACATGATACAAACTTCTGTGTTCACCATGTGATGTTTGATGGGTTTTTGAAATTGTGGACAGGAGTTAGTAAAACTTACTCATGATTTCATTAAAATGAGATAACAAACCAGTAAAACATACTCACAATTTTCTTAAAACAAAGGAGCGAATTAGTAAACTGTGTGCATGATTTAGTTAAAATTAGTAAATTAATTAGTAAATCCTGCTGACGCATTAGTAGGTTGTAACTGTTTGTATAACCACAGTTTCACCTCTCTCTTTGCTGATTCATGAGAGAAGTGAGATGACCCCAAAAAGGAGGTATATGACGCCATATTGGAGGTCATCCGGTCATTTTAACAGACAATTTGTTTTAATCAGTGGTTAAATGAATAAACACGTTATGTTAAAGAGTTTGTATCAGTCAATCAATCAATCAACAAAACTTATGTTAAAAGGTTTGTATCAACAGGTAAATTAATAAATGAATTAATAAATAAAATGCATAAATCTTATCTTGTAATTTTGTTGTTATTGAAGGTGTGATAGGAAAACCTGTGAACACATCCAGAATCTATATGGTCACAGATTGAACTGAATGTTGAATGAATGCATTTATATATATATATATATATATATATATATATATATATATATACTGTATATGGGCGTTTCTTCAACTAGGGGCACTTTTAGCCTTGTGAAGTTGAATAAAAAAAAACTTGTTCAAAAGTCACGTAACACAGTCTCATAAGTTTAAATAATTTGTCTAATTTTAAGGTATATAAGAGGACAAACTTAGATTACAAGAGAAATTGTTAATATTTTACATTTTTCCGACCTGCAATGAACAAATGTCATTTCCACCACATCCCAATATACAGCTGTTATTTAAAAATAGAATAACTTATGCCACTCAAGAATTGTCTAAGTTCATTTTTCTAACTAGTTTTACCAGATTTTACACAATGTACAATAATTATACATTTGTCAATGAGATAAATTAACTGCCCTAAGGAGCAAATGCTGAACTGTACACCTGTCACACTCTGAAATGTAATATTGGTTTGGGTAAGAGCTTATTAGAAAATAAATAACTTGAATTTTTATATTAAGTAGAGCATTATCTCATAAATTGTGGATACATTTTTAATGTGTGATGAGAACTTTTTCAATATTTTTAAAAAAATGTGTGGTGATGGGAATGACAGGGTGGTAGTGGAAATGACAATGAATTAACGTGAATGTAGAGAAACAGCAGATATATTTATTAGAAAAAGTCTTAAACTCATCACACTCATTAAACTCAATTCACAAAGTCATTAAACATATCAATTGTACTTTGTAACCATAAATGTCATTTCCACCACAGAGGCAGTGTGGTGGAAATGACTGTGGTGGAAATGACATTTCTGTAGTTTTTTGTGAAAAAATTGAAGACAGCTTCACTGATTAGCTTTGAATTAATACTTAGCATTTCATGTATGAAAAATACTCTTATTTAACTTAAAATTTTTAGCTTTTTAAAAACACCCTTGAAGGTACAGCATGCTTGGAAATGACGTAGAATAAATGTATTAACTGATCAAGCAATATTTACCTTGATTTTTCTTCCATTTGTTGTTGATGAAAATTTAAATTTCCTCCATGTCCAACATGTGCTCTGATGTCACTAAACATTTACATAGAAACCACCTAAACAATCTTTCACACAAACTTTTTAAAGGGACATTACAATGTTGTGCTGGAAATGACACCAATACTGTGCGACAGCTATATTTTGTATAAAAAGTAATATTGATAGTGGTCTCACATTAAATATTATAATGTATTTTAATTATTTTACTAGTGCTTAATTCAGGTACATTAATAGTTACCAGATAAGTCATATATTTTAACTGTATTTTCATTGTTGATGTTTAAAAGTCTGGGTGTGCGACAAGGAGAAAACAGTGATTTTGACACCTATAAGGAGGTTGAAAAGTATGAAAAAATCATAATAGAAAGGTAGTAAAAAGTTTTAAAGGTGGTTTTAATGTTAGTTTGACAAAGAAAGAGGAATTTGTCCAAAATTATATGTATTTTTAAAAATATGACCAAAGAACATAAAAGTGCCCATAGTCTAAGAATCACCCATATATATATATATATATATATATATATATATATATATATATATATATATATATATATATATATATATATATATATATATCACATTTCATACACAGTGGTAATTCAAAGTGCTTTACATAAAAGGAAGTGAAATAATAATCACAACAATAAAAACAAGTAATTAAAAATAATAATAATAATAATAATAATAATCACAACAATAAAAACAAGGAAATTATATAAAAATTGATTTAAAATGAATTTAAAACAGTTAAGAATAGAAAATGATTAAACCTAAAATACAGTGCAGTCAGTTCAGACGTAGCACAGTGCTCATTCAATAAATGCACAGCTAAACAGATGAGTTTTGAGTCTGGATTTAAATGTGGCTAATGTTTTAGCACATCTGATCTCTTCTGGAAGCTGGTTCCAACTGCATAATAGCTAAAAGCGGACTCCCCTTGTTTTGTGTGAACCCTTGGTATTTCTAACTGACTCGATCCTAATGATCTGAGTGGTCTGTTAGGTTTATATTCAGTGAGCCTATCTGCAATGTATTTAGGTCCTAGGCCATTGAGTGATTTATAAACGAGTAAAAGTACGTAAAAATCAATCCTAAATGTAACTGGAAGCCAGTGTAAGGACCTGTGGACTGGTGTAAAATGCTCAGATTTTCTGGTTCTAGTCAGAATCCTGGCAGCAGCGTTCTGGATGAGCTGCAGCTGTCTAATGGTCTTCTTTGGAAGGCCGGTGAGGAGACCATTACAATAATCCACCCTGCTGGTGATAAAGGCATGAACAAGTTTCTCCAAGTCTTGACTGGAAACAAAACATCTAATTCTTGCAATGTTTTTGAGATGATAGTATGCTGATTTAGTTACTGCTTTGACATGACTACTAAAACTAAGGTCTGTCTCCAGAATCACCTCAAGATTTTTGACTTGATTTTTAGTTGTTTGACCCCTAGAGTCAAGGTATGCATTCACCTTGATAACTTCATCTTTGTTTCCAAATGCAATGACTTCAGTTTTCTCCTTGTTTAACTGAAGAAAGTTCTGGCACATCCAACTGTTAATTTCATCAATGCATTGGCAGAGGGAGTCAGTGGAGCTATAGTCATTTGGAGATAACGCTAGGTAAATCTGGGTATCATCAGCATAGCTGTGATAGGCAATTTGGTTCTTTCTCATTATTTGACTTAGTGGGAGCATATACAGGCTAAACAAGAGCGGTGCAAGAACTGAGCCTTGTGGGACTCCGCATGTCATGGATGTCCACTTAGACTTATGCTTTCCTATACTCACATAATAACCTCTCCCTTCTAAGTATGACCTGAACCGCTTGAGTACCATCCCAGAAAGCCAGACCCAGTTTTCCAGTCTCTCTAGAAGTATGTTATGGTCGACAGTGTCAAACGCAGCACTAAGATCTAGTAGTACCAGCACTGATATTTTGTCAGAATCAGAATTGAAGAGAATATCATTTATTATCCTAATGAGGGCTGTCTCTGTGCTATGATGTGCTCAGAAACCAGATTGAAAATTGTCCATGCATCCATTTGAGTTTAAGTAGTTGTTCAGCTGATTAAAAACTACAATTTCAATAATCTTACCTATGAAATGAAGATTTGATATTGGTCTATAGTTGCTCAA
This sequence comes from Onychostoma macrolepis, assembly GCF_012432095.1. Taxonomy (NCBI): domain Eukaryota; kingdom Metazoa; phylum Chordata; class Actinopteri; order Cypriniformes; family Cyprinidae; genus Onychostoma; species Onychostoma macrolepis. The sequence goes on from NC_081165.1 coordinate 4,733,569, forward strand.
CATGGTGCTATCAAGATTGCACTTTTTCAGAAGGGGCTTAACAACTGCAGTTTTCAGGGAGTTTGGAAAAGTCCCAGAAATAAGTGAGGCATTCACCACTTCTAAGAGATCTCCCAGACAGCAACATAGTTCTGGCCCAAATCCAGCCCACATCTGGGCCATGTGAAATCCATGCGGGCCAGTTGTAGGCCGGATCTGGGCCGACACTGCTTGCTGTCTGGGCTGCTTCTAAACAGTTAAGATGTGGGAAGTGTGTCAAGATAGCAGACCCAGCCAGCCTGGCAATTCTATTGCCCAATGCAGGTAGGTGGTCAGCAGAAGGAAGCAAGATTACCATTCTCACGATGCCAAGTATTCTCCTGCTGACACTGTGGATGGCTCTGTGTACTTTGGAGTGGGGTATGGCAAAGGCCCTGGCCACGACACACTTGCCAACCAAAACAGGAACATTAGTGTCTCCAGCACAGGACCCCAGCCATGGCCAAACTCCTCTCCCAGGGCCGTCATTAGGGTGTTGAATGACTGCCTAGACAGGCAAAAGTCAGGGTGGAGATCACTGACTGACTCAAAATACCCAAAATGATCACAGCGTTGTTCAGCTGGCAGTAGTGGTTTGGTCTGTCCTTCTAAAATTAAATGACATATATATATATATATATGTGTGTGTGTGTGTGTGTGTGTGTGTTGGGGTGATGTTATGTATAAAAGGTGACTAACAAACAAAATGAAGAAATTTATTTTTGTGCACTATTGTTCATTACTACGGTAAAGCTAATGGCGTTGCGTTCCAAATGTCATTTGCCCTTGACTGGGAAACTGGTAAATAACCATTAGTATTCCATTTGGAATGATACTACCCTTCTGAAGTTAATACATTAGTAAGGTCAGGCCCTTCCAAACAGAACATGCATCACAGCTTCTCGTCCAGGCCCTTGTCCTTTCTAGGCTGGACTATTGCAATCCTCTTCTGGAAGGACTCCCAACATGTGCAATCAGACCTCTGGAAATGATTCAGAATGCAGCAGCACGTCTCATTTTCGATGAGCCTAATAGAGCCCATGTCACACTGCTTTTCATCTCTCTGCACTGGTTTCCAGTTGCAGCTCGCATCAAGTTCAAGACATTGGTGCTTGCCTACAGAACAGCCACGGGCTCTGCACCCTCCTACTTCTGCTCTATCTTATGAGTCTACATCCCTCCAACAGCCTACGGTCAGTAAGGGAGTGGAGCCATGTTGTCCCATCGAGAGCGGCTCAAAATCACTCTCAAAGACATTTTCTTTCAATGTTCCTTACTGGTGGAATGACCTATATAACTTCAGACAGCCAAATCCCTCACAATCTTCAAGAAATAATTGAAAACTCATCTCTTTTCTGAGCACCTTACTGCATTCTCCTAAAAGTGTTCTCATTATCCCTTATTCCCGTCCTGTCTTAGCTTTTACTATTTTGAATGATGACTGAAACCATGTATAACTGGCACTTCTCGTGTTTATTGCCATCCTATGATGAATTGCTTTTTGTATGCTTCAAGTTGCTTTGGCTAAAAGCGTCTGCCAAATGAACAAATCTAAAATGTAAATACACTAGATGGCAAAGTGCAAATTGTAAGTGCATAGAGCAGGGCAGCACGATCTTAGTCCTGGAGGGCCACTGTCCAACCCTAATCAAACATTCCCGAACAAGCTAATCAGTGTTAATCAATGCAGGTGTGTCCATCCCTTGCATACAGCATAGTATACCACCATACCACTTGTAGTACACTTGAACTGAGTGTTCTCTTACTTTCCATGATCTTCGCTGAGCGATTGGATAACTAATATGTAAGAACTACAGAATGAGCAATAGAAAACGAGGTGGTACTGTGAACTCCATTAACAGCTTTAAATAGTTCCATGCACTTGATGCTGTACTGTGGAATGTTAATTTTATGTCTATTATTACGTAATCGCGTAGGAGTATTTTTGTTCTGCTCCTTTCACTGAGAGCATTCAGATTTAATGTCAGAAGTTACATGACATCTCTTTTGAATTACAAAAAAACTATACATTCGTTTATTTTATTGCATGTTTATTTCAGCAAGTGGCATCAAGTAATCAAAAACAAACCCAAAAAACAACTTTAAGATATTTTAATACAATAGTGCCAAAAACTCTAATATTTATCCCTCTGGAAATAGAAGATCAGGGCTACGTTTCTCAAAAGCGATCAACGTAGGCTTACGATGCTTTTAAATTTGGCAATGAAGAGTGAACAAAGTATTCTGTGATGCTTTTACAGGAATTTAGCGTGCATTATTGTTAAAGGAATATAACCCTTTTATCGCAGGCCTGCCTTGAGCTTGATTCCTGGAGTCACACAATAGATTCATCAAGATCCTGTTCACTCTATGAATTTGAGGCAACAGTAGGGTGGGAGTGTCTGTAAACACTTGATGTACAGAAGATATATTAAATACAAGAGTAAACAAACACATGCTAGGCATCAGCGCTGGTCGATGCATTGATCTCTGTGAAGAAAAGCTTCAGCTTTGCCATTAGTCCTGCACTGCATTGTTTGTCTGTTGAGCTGTGTGAAGTGGTATGCAAAGTGCACATCATTTCCTTGTTTTCGTTCCTGAATCAATGAGTGTTTTTGAATGAATGGTCTATTAACTTGGTGGCTCCCAACCATGTTCCTGGAGCCCCCTAGCACTCCACATTTTGCATGCCTCCTTTGTCTTTTTCAGACGTTGCAGTCTTTACTAACGAACTGATGATGTGAACCAGGTGTGTTCGATTCAAAACAGTCATGCGACATGCAAAATGTGCAGTGTTCCAGCACATGGCTGATAAAGACAGTCCCTTGCCTCCATCTACTGGTGCAACAAAATAACCTGCACTGAAGATATCCTCAGGAAATCCGCACCACCAAAGTGATTGATTCATGAGACCAAAACAAATAATGTTTAACCACTACAAAGTCTCCAGAGACAGCGACAAATGTCAGAAGGCTAACGCCATCGCCGCTCACTGGGAGAAATGCTGCCTGTCCAGAACGAGAGACATGCGGAGCGATACAAATGGTGAACAGTCCCAGAGATATTCAACAGCACTCATGGAAGTGCTCAGCCAATCAGATTCAAGGACTTGCTCATATATTAGGAAGATTTCATTTGAACATTTTGGAATAAAACTTCCCATATTTTAATTTGTTGACTTCAATGGCTTTCTTATTCTAAAATGTGGTAAATAGTACAAACGTAAATTTGAAGAACAGTGCACTGATCTTAAAAATGATTACATTTAAATTAACTGGTTTTATTCAAGTTGGGGGGGAAATAATTAATATCACACTGAATCAGTCTGAATATGTTTTTACCAATAAAACATTTGGGGTAAATTAGGACTATTAAGGTAAAGGTAAGATAATAATTGCAGGTTACTATTATTTACAGTGTAACATGTATGAATAGTAAAAATTTGCATCCGAAAGACACAATTATTTGAACTTCAACTAAATTGATTAATAAATTAAGGAAATGTGCCAGTACGTGGTAGAATTTGTGGCAAATTAAGTATAAACACATAATTATAAAGTTGAATGAAAATAAGAGACTTCACAATTCATAATAAACCTTAATAATAATAATAAGACTATAATAATCAATAATAAGTTGATGTTTTAATGTTCTTTGATGAAAATGCTGTGAATAACTGAAAAAGTAAATAAACCAACGAAATACAACCAAGATTTTATTAAAAAAACGGAATTCAAGAGATCAGTTAAAAAAAGGCACAAACAAAGACAGAAGAACATTTTTTTTTGTTGCTGTTGCAGTTTTTCTTAAAAAAAAAAAAAAAAAAAGTAACAGAAAATCAGAAACTGTGGCACAGGAAGACAAATTTCCGGCTAGAAACTCCGGGTTAACATGCAAACAAACCACCAAATTGTTTCTTCAGCTACCTGTACAAAATGTGTTATTGTATAAATAAAGAATGTTTAAAAAAGCTGTTCAAGAGACAAGCCATTCGTTTAATAATCACAACATCAGCATCACAAACATACAATATTGACTTCTGTACAACTTCCCATCTCTAGACATCTCGATACTGTCTACCGACCCAACACAACTAAACACAGTTCGTTTCTTAAAGGCACTTAGATTACAGCTTCGCCACAATAACTTTTAATGGTTCTGTTGTTTATGGCTTCATCTGGTGAACAGCTTGAACACCCCATGTTAGCAGCAATACATTTTGAAACTATGAAATGAGCTCTTTGAACAATTAGCAGCTCTTCTTTGAAAATCTGAACTGATCGATGAGAACAGAGTACCGACTTTCACATTCAGCATCATCCCAGCTGTTGAAAATGGTAGATCATTGATAATAATTTAGATATATGTAATCAATCTGAATAAAAACCGACACATCATTTCATAGTTTCAAAACCATGTTTAATGTTTTGTGTTAATAAATGGACGAAACGATTTATCAGTTTGACAACCAAAATAAATCCCATTTTCCTTCATGAGGTGAACTGCATGGTATAACTTGAGAAATTACTTTAGTACAGAAGATTTGACTTAAAACATCGACAGTAAAATCACATTGAAAAGGTGGGCAAAGGATGAGAAGTCAAAGTAATGGAAAAAGGTGATTCTGCCAAAGGAAAAAACATTTCCTTTGCCGTAACCAACAAACTCATCAGCTCCTTAATTACTCGCATGGATTTATTGTAGTACATTTTTTAATAGGAAACAATTGAGATTGTTGTATCTTGGTGGCGTAGCTATCTTTGGTAGCCGGAATGAATCCATTCTTTGGGAATCTGAAGACAAGTGTATCACAAAGATGCCAATAGTTTGAATTTCAGCCTGAGTGAAGGAAAACTGTTACAGAGGTATTGATCAGTTTCAATAACACAACTTCTTTGAATGTAAGGTCAAACTATCCTAGAAGGTAATCAAGCTAGCAGCTATGTTTATGGATGGAGAAGAGTCTCTTAATGAAAACCATTTAATAGTTTTCAGATCAAAGTCATGGCTTTACATTCAGAAAATGTAAAATGCACCAAGAGGAAGCCCTCAAACGAAGGAAGTAACAACTGCATCAAGTGTCTTTAGTGTTCTATAATATAAGCCCTTGAGTTTCTATCCTATAGAAGAGCGAATCTTTCTACACTTTCAAAAATAAAGGTGCTTAAAAGGTTCTTCACAGCGATGCCATAGAAGAACTGTTTTTGGTTCCACAAAAAAAAAACAATCAGTCAAAGAACCATCTCTTTCTTACTTTTTTTATAATCTGAAGAACCTTCTCTCACCGCAAAGAACCTTTTGTGAAACAGAAAGGTTCTTCAGAAGTCAAAGGTTCTTTATGGAACCATTTAGACAAAAAAGGGTTCTTCTATGGCACCTTTATTTTTAAGAGTGAAAAAACATTTATAACATATATTGGTATGTTTTAGTGTACAAAAACAACTCATGAGTGAACACTGTTTTTTTTTTTCCATTCATGATATCAAAAAGTTTCATTTTAGATATTCAAATTCTTTTAGAAGTGCATCATGATTGACCAAGACAGTACATTTCAAGTAAAACAACAAACAGCACAGAGAAGAACTCAAGAAAATGTCTTTCCTTTGCACACAAAAATATAAAAAAATCCTATTAATCTGGGATTTAAAAAAGAACAGCAACCAATACACACATCTCAAAAGTTTTCAGAAAGTAAAGCTTTGCCCAAACACTACAGCTAATCTCACTTGGAAGATAAAACAAAACACATCAGTGAAAACAAATCATAAAAAACACAGCAGCATGAAGGAAGATAGCGACTACACGCGCTGAAGAACTGCTTCTGTCCTTCTTGATCCTAACCGTCTGTTCCATATAACAGTTTTTCCTACTATACATGTCTAATGTATAACCCCAGCACCGTTTGGAAGATATTTCTACAAATCTCTGCACTGTACAGAACCAAAGCCACGATAACACACAACCCGATGAGGACACGTCGCCGTGACACGCTGCAAAACATCAGTGTGCTAAGCGGCTTTTTGGTCTTGTTTTACAAAACATCCTAAAAAATAAAATACAGGCCTCAGGCCAGCTAAGATGTAGATGAGTTTCTTCATGGGAACAGATTTGGAGAAATGTGTCATTGCATCACTTGCTCACCAATGGATCCTCTGCAGTGAATGGGTGCCGTCAGAATGAGAGTCCAAACAGCTGATAAAAACATCAAGTCAGTCAAACCACTTCAGTCCATCAGTTAACATCTTGAGAAGACAAAAGCTGTGTGTTTGTAGGAAACAAATCCATCATTAAAAAGTTTTTAACTTCAAACCAATGTTTCCGACCAAAATAGCAGTCCATCACTTTAATAACGCTAAGTCCATACCCTGTTTTCCTTTTACATTAACATCCACCCACATATTAGTTTAGAGCTGTTTTGGACGGTTTCCTTGTAGATGGTGATCGATCTGTGCAGATTTCTGTCCTTATTTATATGAGATTTTAACTGGAGAAAGCAATATTATGGATTATGGACTCTTATTTCAGCCGGAAGCAACGGTTTGTAGATAAAAACATCTTGATAGATTTTTTTTTTTTTTAACAAACACACAGTTTTTCTCTTCACAAGATGTTCATTGATGGACTGGATTACTTGTGAATTATTGTGAAGTTTTTATCAGCCATTTAGACTCATTCTGACGCCACCCATTCACTGAATGTAATGCTAAATTTCTCCAAATCTACATCTCTCAGCAAATTTTTGTTTTTTGGGTGAACTATTCCTTTAAATAAAGAAAAAAGTCAATATGGTAGTAAAAATAAACTTCATAGCAGAAAGTTAAGAAAAACAAAAAATTAAAAGGTACACTGTTACTTTTTTTGTTCATAATCTACAAAATTGATATAAAAAACCTGCATAACACGTAGGCCAAATAAAAACCAAATGCCTTGAATTTCTTCCCTTTTCATGATTATATTCTCCTACTGCATGTGTTTGATGGATTCAAATCGTTTGTTAAATAACAAAGGTGAAGCTTTCTTTCAAGTCTTCCAACCAGACTGACTGTCTGCTTTACTACAGCATGAAGAAGAGTGATAGCAGTGTGGTATTGAGAAACTTCATCAAGTCATGTGTTATCATCACTTTTTTGAACTATTTTTGATATTAACAAACCACTTAAAGTCACTTCCTCGAGACTCCTGTACTGTAAGCCAATGGAACCCATATGTACGAAACACTATGTGCATTACAATGCACATTTAAAATCACAAAAAACAGCTTTCAGAAACCTGAAATATTTGGTGTCATTACTGTATATACATCGAAAAAAAAAAAAAAAAAAAAAAAATAATATTAAAAATAAATCAGTCCTATCTCTCATTTTAGCTACAGAATCAAGAGGATACAGAATTTTAAAATAATTTCTAAAATCTTTTTTACATTTTCAAATTTTAAATAAAAAGGAATTGATCCTGAACACTGTAATGTTAGGCACAAACTGTTTCACAGGTAATCATTAGATTTAAAATGCCCCTCATAAAATGCCTTTTTATAAAATTCGGATTCATTTTCATTACTAATTAATAAGAAAGCACATAACTGGAGAATCGCTATTTCTGCATCTAATATTTTATGTGAACTTCAAAGACAAAGCTTTATTGCCTTGCTATGCACCAAACTTTGTAATAAATAATAAGTTAATGATTGTCTGTTGCTTTCAGAGAAGTGAAGATTGAATTAGAGTGATTTCATCACTATTTCTTGGAAGATTCTTAAAATGGCGCTGCATGAAGAAGTGGCTTTAAATGGTTCTCTCACCAAAACACCTAAATATCGAACATCAAATTCAAAAACAGGACAAACAAAATGCACTGTTTGCATATTAATCTGTACAAAATATCTTACTGCTGCTATCTGAAGAAAAAAAACAAAAGAACAAATCTTAAAAAAAGTTGCATATTTTACAAACAAAAGACTCATTTTTAACTTTTTCTTTTTGATCCTCCCATATTAAAGAATTAGTTCTTAAAAATAAGAATTTGCCATTACGTGCATAAAAGAACACATTGTGTTTTCCTTACACTTTTCTAAATCAACATTGTTTTTTACACTTTTTTTTCTGTTTTGTTATCAAAATAGATGAAAGATTGATAGTTCTTTTGCACAGACTCCCACCGTTGGCTGAGTGACTCCTGAAGAGAGAGGAGTTGAACAAAAGATGAGTGATGTCCTTTTTGTCTCTGTCCTACAAAAGATACACGTTCCTTTTGTGATCCGGATCCCTCTGGTACTCTTTGTCTGTGGTAATCCGCAAATCTCTCTGAGAGATTCCCACTGTCCACAGCACGGTGCAGCACCTCCAGAGGACCTGTGCGGGAGCGACATAAAATAAAGAAAATATAGCTCATGTTCAGTAATACAACCCGAATTCCGGAAATGTTGGGACCTTTTTAAATTTGAATAAAATGAAAACTAGAAGAATTTCAAATCACATGAGCCAATATTTTATTCACAATAGAACATAGAGAACATAACAGTTGTTTAAACTGAGAAATTTCGCAATTTTATGCACAAAATGAGCTCATTTCAAATTTGACGCATGTTTATCATGGTGTAGCATCTCCGGTTTGAAGATGTCAGGGCATCGAGGTTATGAGTTTCTGGAGTTTTGGTGTTGGAATTTGGTCCCATCTTGCCTGAAATAGGTTTCCAGCTGCTGAAGAGTTTGTGGTCATCTTTGATGTATTTTTCGTTTAATGATGCGCCAAATGTTCTCTATAGGTGAAAGATCTAGACTGCAGGCAGGCCAATTCAGCACCCGAACTCTTCTACTACGAAGCCATGCTGTTGTAATAGCTGCAGTATGTGGTTTTGCATTGTCCTGCTGAAATACACAAGGCCTTCCCTGAAATAGACGTCATCTGGAGGGGAGCATATGTTGCTCTAAAACCTTTATGTACCTTTCAGCATTCATAGTGCCTTCCAAACCATGCAAGCTGCCCATACCGTATGCACTTATGCACCCCTATACCATCAGAGATGCTGGCTTTTGAACTGAACGCTGGTAACACGTTGGAAGGTCTCCCTGCTCTTTAGCCCGGAGGACATGGAGTCCGTGATTTCCAACAAGAATGTGAAATTTGGACTCGTCTGACCATAGAACACTTTTCCACTTTGAAACAGTCCATTTTAAATGAGCCTTGGCCCACAGGACTCGACGGCGCTTCTGGACCATGTTCACATATGGCTTCCTTTTTGCATGATAGAGCTTTAGTTGGCATCTGCAGATGGCACGGCAGATTGTGTTTATCGACAGTGGTTTCTGGAAGTATTCCTGGGCCCATTTAGTAATGTCAATGACAGAATCATGCTGATGCAATAAATGTCTGATGCAGTGTTGTCTGAGGGCCCGAAGGCCACGGGCATCCAACAAATGTCTTCAGCCTTGTCCCTTACGCACAGAGATTTCTCCAGTTCCTCTGAAGATTTTGATGATGTTATGCACTGTAGATGATGAGATTTGCAAAGCCTTTGCAATTTGACGTTGAGAAATTTTTTAAAGTATTCCACAATCTTTCACAGATTGGAGAGCCTCTGCCCATCTTTACTTCTGAGAGACTCTGCCTCTCTAAGAAATCCCTTTTATAGCTAATCATGTTACAGACCTGATGTCAATTAACTTAATTTGTTGCTAGATGTTCTGCCAGCTGAATCTTTTCAAAATGTCCTGCTTTTTGAGCCCTTTGTTGCCCCCGTGCCAACTTTTTTGAGACCTGTAGCAGGCATCAAATTGGAAATAAGCTCGTTTAGTGGATAAAAGTGTAAAATTTCTCAGTTTAAACATTTGTTATGTTCTCTATGTTCTATTGTGAATAAAATATCGAAAGTAATTTGAAAGTCTTTTAGTTTTCATTTTATTCAAATCTGAAAAAACATCCCAACATTTCCGGAATTTGGGTTGTATATATAAACATGAAAAAAGGTCTCAGGGGTCAAATTGTTCTAATTTAGTAAATCATTGATAAATGCTATAAAAGAAGCAAAGCCAAGCAAAGTAATCAAGTATTTTCTGTGAAAGGAATGGAGCAGACATTATCTTCAAATACACTGGAAGGTAACATCATTTTGATTTATAATATAAATTTGGCCATCTGTTTGGATGAAGGGGCAAACTCATCTACATCTTGGACGGCCTAAGGGTGAGTACCTTTTAAGCAAATTATAATTTTTGGGTGAACTTTTCTTGGCCTAAAGTTGATAGACTTTGCTTAGGAAATGTGACAATTGCTCTGAATGCATTCTGGAATGGTGAGGTTTTGCTCAATTCAAGCAGTATTTGGTTAATGCATTGGGCGGGCGGTCAGAGGTCTTCTCTGGAATGAAACTATAGTCCTGTCATTATCAATATCAACACTTTTTTTTTTTCCCCCGAGCACTGAAATGAATAATTTTGGTGACAATTTAATTTATAATTACACTGCTGTTCAAATGTTTGAGATCAGTAAGATTATTAACGTTTTTTAAATTAGTTTTTTTTTTAATGCTCATCGAAGCTGTATATATTTGATAAAAAAAAGTTTAAAAACCCTCCAGAAAAAATTTTATTTTGTGAAATATTGCAATTTAAAAAAAATGTTTTGACCTTGCATGCATGTAAACCTGTTTTAGGGGACTCGTAAAACAATATTAGCAACCTTAAAAATGGCATAATAGGGGCACTTTAAAGTATATTAAACCAATATTTTTCTGTATCTGTGATCAAATATATTGATGACCATAAGAGACTCCATTAAAACACATTCAAAATCTAACTGACCCCAAACTTTTGAACGGCAGAGTAATTTTAAAGAAAATGTTCTACAAAACTACAAGCATAATTACACGATACATACTGTTGTACAGTATAATAGTATAGTATAATATAGTATACTGCAGCATTAATTATCAACACTAAGTTGGTTTTGACTCAAAAACAGCTTATAATAAAATATGTGAATTTATATAGCTATTCTCTGAATAGTTTATAATATGCAAGCTGGCTGCATTTGAAAGATAAATGCACAGTGCCAAACCTGCCAGATTTGACAGACAGCACATCTTTCATTTCTTGTCTTACCGTAGCTTCATTTGCTGTGTTGATAGGAATAATTAGTGTGTTCTGAAGGCGTCTCCATGGAAACCTGCTGCTGCTGTCCACTGTTTTCCTACGTGACAAAAAACGAGAATGAATCAAATCTTAACCACGACCCTGTTCAGCATTTAAAGCAGCATGTGCAGACCAACGCTTGTCATACCTCTAATGTAACACTAGAGGGAGGCACTGGGGTGTACTGAGGGATATACGTTCCTTGCATAGCTGCGTTAGGTATATACTGCGGGGCAAAATAAATACAGCAACTGGTCACACATATAATGCTTTCCGTCACGTTTTGATGGTAATTAGGTTCTATACTGAGAGGACAAACTCTTATTGAGGAAGTAAATTGACGGTAATAGGCCACCAACCGTGCCAGCGCTGCCGAGCGACAGGTGACCGAGCTGCTGGGTCAGGGGTCCGATCATAGACGTGGGCTGAATGGACATCGGGTGATCCATAGCTGAAGTCAGAACGGCCCCCTACGGAGAGAGAGAGATGCTGAGAAACCCAGAAACCAACGCTGATTGCTAGATATCCAAACCTCATGGGTGTCTGAATCAACATAGTGCTTCTTTTGTCATTATAGGGAAGATAACAAAACACCAGTTGCATGGAAACTTTTATGTGAAGTACAGTAAAGCTACAGTTCAACAACAAACCCTACAAAGAGATATCTGAGCTCATATGTGAGCAGCACTCACACTGGGCTGCATGAGGTACGACTGATGATGCATCCAGGACGGGCTGTGCACCTGAGGACAGAAACACTGCATATGAATCAACCGAAAATCTTCTAAATAGAAATCATTTTGGAGGGTTAAAATCATTGACTGAATTAAACGTTTCTCCAGTGGCGTGTTTTGAATGTCGGTGTCTATTTCTTGCACTCACTGTGGATAAACTACAGGCACCCTGTCAGCTTATAGCTGGATGATTTATCAATATTGATTTAGCATTTGTAATCGATACTTACTTACAACTGACGGCAATGTGTATCGTATTTCATGTAATCGCTCAGTCAAATTGCATGTGTAATGCCACATTGCATTACATTTACCTTCAATTTTTGATTTCGGCTCAAAACTTTAATTTCGGCCCATTACTAGTTTCTCCAATTCCAAAATCACAGTGCAGGCACTAGCAAAATATTGTCCCTAAATTAAAATGCACCATAGCAGCCCATTTTAACAAGCTATCCCAACGTGCGTTTGGGTGCATATGCTGCTCATCTGAAGCCAGATGGTGATGGTGACAGTGACTGCAACGGGACGGGGTTTGCATCTGTCCCCTTTGCATAGCTTTTAAAGGTGATTTATACACTACATTTAAAAGATTTGTGACCCTGGAGCACAAAACCAGTCTTAAGTCGCTGGGGTATATTTGTAGCAATAGCCACAATTACATTGTATGGGTCAAAATTATCGATTTTTATTTTATGCCAAAAATCATTAGGGTATTAAGTAAAGATCATGTTCCATGAAGATATTTTGTAAATTTAAAACACATAAAATTGAACAGTATAAATGTTTATAATGTTACAAAAGATTTATATTTAAAATAAATGCTGTTCTTTTGAACATTCTATTAATTAAAAACAATTCTGAAAAATAAAAATCAGAAATGTTTCTTTCTCAGCTAATCTCAGCATATTAGAATGATTTCTGAAGGATCATGTGACACTGACTGGAGACTGAAGTATTGATGCTGAAAATTGAGCTTTGATCACAGGAATAAATAACATTTAAACATATATTCAAATAGAGATATTGTTTTTACAGTATTTTTGATCAAATAAATACAGCCTTGAAAAGCAGAAGAGACATCTTTAAAAATGTACAAAATCTCACCAACCTCAAACGTTTATAAAAATAACCATGCCCCAGAACAACAAAAAAATGCAACAACTGATGATGACTTTCATTGTTGGATGAACTACTCTAAGTATTTAGGGCCAGTTTTACTAAACAGGGCAAATTAGCGCGAGAGCGCAATTCCAAAAGAGCGCCGATGGGCGTGGAAATTTCTGCGGGTGATTTATTAACAAATGCGCAAATTAAACAACACAGACGCAACATCTCATTTACATATTGACCAACGCAATGTACCAAGCGCAGCGCAAATTAATGTAGTCGCAAATAAACAATAAAGAAATAAATAAGCCACAGTACGTTGAAAAGAACCGGAGGCCGAAAAATGAAGGGTTGCAACAGTTTTGATAGACCTGGTATTGCGTGACTCCTAGCTGAGGGTTCCAAGTCGTCTTTTATTTCCTGAAGCAAATTAAAAATAACATGGCTTGGCAAACGATATGTTCGGATAATGTGTTCTTTCCAAATAAATTAATACGTGTGGAAAAAATCCTCTCCCTTATACCACGCGCTCTCTGTTTTCTGCGGTGCCTCCTCCTAGCAACAAACTGCATCCACTTCAAGTGCAAAATAGTTTAAGACATGCTGTTTTTGGGCGTTAAATAATGGCGCAAATACCAGTAATTTGACGAGCGCAAACTTTAGTAAATCACGTTACGTGATTCCTTTGAATACTCTCCTCCCATAAATTTTGCGTCTGAAAGGGAAACTCCTCGAAATGCATATTCAATAAAGTCAGGTGCAAAAATAACGGTGTCCACGCCTTTTCTCGCTAATTCGTCATCGCGCATCTATAGTAAATCCTGACAGTAGCCTACTATTTTAACGCCAAAAGATGGTTTGCGCTGGTGCAAGCTGTTAGTAAAACTGGCCCTTTGTCTGGCCTCCACAGTCTTCTATAACTCTTGAATATAAGACTAATGTTACGCGTTAGCAGACTGAGCCGTAGTGTCATTACTCAGTAATCCAGCTCTAATTCAGTGCGTTTTGAGCACGCGTGCCAGACCTACAGGATCTCAGCGTACATTATTTGCTTTTGCCCGTTCATCCATCAGCACTCAATAAGGTGTCAGAGTTCCCACAAGCCCCAGCTCAGCTGAGTCACTGCGGTCTAATATTCTCACTGAACACATGCGGTGAGTCAGTCTTTGTTTCCATTCGACTGCTGTCGGCTTTGGCACACACTCAGCTTGAGCTCACTATCGCAACAAAAATGAAACGGAATCTGGATTGACCTAATGTTTCCTAATAACACACAGAAATGGGTAATCAGGAATGACAAACAAGTAAGTCTGTTTATGAAGACATAGAATTGTAAAACGAATGAGCGAAACAGTGAATTAATCCACATTAAGTGTTTTATAATGTTTCATTGTTTTTCACAATTGATATAGTGTGGCAGATGCTGCAAATGAATCGCATTCTTTTGAGATGATCTAAGCATTCATGGCTTGAAGCAAATGTAAAATTGACAGGCTTGTGCTGCCGTTATACTGATGTTTCTGCTCCAGTCACATGACTGAACACTATTTTGCTTATTAATGTTTTAAATATTTTCAATAATATTACGCAACAATATTGGGTGAAACAAATAGTGCTGTATCAATGTATGTATACAGAACATACAATTATGACACACATAAAATTGATATCATTGTCTTGATGAGACTCACCTGGTAGGATGGTACTTGTGAGGGCATGTATGGAGACAGAGAGGTCTGAGTGATCATTCTGTTTGGAGCGATGCTGTACGGAGGAGAATAAAACCTAAAAATAATAAGCAAAAACAGTAAGAAACATGAGCACATTTTGTGACATTAGCCATTGAGAGTTATTGTGAAGAACACCATGTTTGCGTAATTTAAGTCGTAAAGGGACAGTTCACCCCCAAAAAAGAAAATTCTGTCATTCGTCATTCTGTCGCTCCAAACCCATGAGATTTTCAATGGACTTTGATACACAAATGAAAATATTTTTAATGAAAGAAAACATTGATGCTTGAAAACGTTCATAAAGAGATCATGAAAGTAATCCATATGAATCCAAAGCGGTTTAATCCAAGTCTTCTGAGGAGACAGGATTGCTTTATATGATGAACAGATTTAATTTAGGCTTTTAAATCACATATAAACATTGATCTATGCACATATATAAAACACATCAAATATGGTAAACGGAAGCTGAAATGTGCTTGATTGACGCGCGAGAACCAATGAGGTTTATGATGACCACACGAACAAGAATAGACCTTTAAATACTGATCTAAAGCACTTTAAAAAGGAGACGCATTAAACCAGGTTCTGAGTGTGAGGATGTTTCTCTGCGCTCACCCGTTCTGTAAGGCCGTAGGGTCGTACGTGAGCGTCATTCCTCCCTGAACGTGGAAAGGAAAATTACAAATTTGATATCAAATGTGTAAGGTCTGTGTAAGCACTTCGTCAGAGTCCAGAAAGAGAGCTCTCCTACCGTTTCACCATCTCTAGCCCAGGGTCGACCATTCTGTAGGTACTTTGCCTGGTTCTGTCGCTTCTTTTGTCCTCCGTCAGCAAACTTGCATAACAACGGTTCTGTAGGTACTACAGGTGAAGTGTAAGAAGTAAGAGGTTATTTTTAAAGATTGATGTATTGTATTGTTCCATAATCAATAATGAATTCTTTAAATCAATTATATATCATCTACCTGGCACTCCAGGTGGGGTTTTGATATATTTTCCATTAAAATGCTGAATGATGGCTTCACATTTCTCTGTGGATTCCATCCTGTTATACAAAGACATTAATAAACAATTAAAAAGGTGGGCTAAGTTGCAATGTTTTATGAGGATATATAGAGAGGGAGCTCAGGTCAAAATACCAAATCAAAAACCATCAGTAAATTCTAGTTTCTCCACACCCGCTTTTATACATTATGCAGCTTGAGTGATTAGAGAGTCAGTTCACCCAAAAATGAAAATTCTGTCATTAATTACTCACCCTCGTGTCGTTCCAAACCTGATCTAGATCCTGATGAAGATCTTCATTCATCTTCGGAACACAAATTAAGATATTTTTGATGATCTTTAAAATAGTCCATGTGACAACAGGGGTTCAACCGTAATTTTACGAAGCTACGAGAATACATTTTGTGCGTAAAGAAAAAAAAATAACGACTTTATTCAACAATTTGTCTCCTCCGTGTCACCCTGTAGCACCCTGTTTTGGCACGTAAACAACGTATGCAACGCATGAAAACACACAACAGCATACGTTGTTTATGTTCAGTGGATACTCTCCAAAATGGCGCTAGGGTGACGCAGAGGAGACGAATTGTTGAATAAAGTCGTTGTTTTTGTTTTCTTTGCGCACAAAATGTATTCTCGTAGCTTTATAACATTACGGTTGAACCCCTGATGTCACATGGATTATTTTAATGATGTCCTTGCTGCGTTTCTGAGCCTTGATCGTATAAGGATCCTTGCTGTCTATGGAGGGTCAGAGAGCTCTCGGAATTCATCAAAAATATCTTAATTTGTGCTCCAAAGATGAATGAAGGTATTACGGGTTTGGAACGACACGAGGGTGAGTAATTAATGACAGAATTTTCATTTTTGGGTGAACTATCCCTTTAATAAAGTACCTTGCAAATCCTACGCCTCTGCTGGTTCCGTTGGCATCCCGTAAGATCCGTGTGGAAATCACCTGGCCGAAGGATTTGAGCATGGCCTCCAGCTCCTGCTCGTCCATGGACACGGGCAGGTTAGAGATGTACAGGTTGGTAGGGTCCTGTTCCTGTTGCTAGAAATAAACACATAACGTAAATCTGATTGACTGCACTTTTCAATCGGTAAAATATTTCATCGAAAATATAAAGTCTTTTCAGAGCAATTTTATATTTTCCTTCATTCCTCACGCTATTAGCAGTTTAACGGTCACGTCCATTTTGATTTAAGAAACATACATGGAAAAAGAAATGTTACTATTAATAGACTCATAAAGATAAAGCCTCAATCATAACAGATTTTAATACAAGAGGGTGGGGTGCAATAATAACATTTTCAGTTGGCAGAAATAGTGCGTTTTTAAGTGGGACTTAAATTTTAATGATTTGAAATCATTTAAGTATTATTTATTATCATATATAGACCAGGTAATAGGTCAAAACATTGATCATCTGGATACTTAAATTATGTTTATTCTGAGGATTAAATTTTTCCATTTACTCGCAAAATTGTTATTTCATAACTAGCATTTTCTACTGCCCTCCCAGCCAAGATAAAATTATGTCTGCTGGCAAGAGGGTACAATGCTAACATCTATTTTTCATAACTTTAACCAACAACTAAGAGATAAAATAGATTATATTCTGGATTCAAATGCATGCTAAGATACATTAAAAAAAATAACAAAAACAAAACATTTTTTAATTCAAAAATCAGTTTTTGTTGGAAATTTCTTACATTTTATCAGGCTAAAAGAAAACTTTACAGCATGTAATCACTTTTTTTGTAAGAAAATTAAATGTTACGAATACCCCTGCTCAACCCTACACGAAGTTTAAAGTAGCAAATCATCAATTTTGCATAATCATTTATTTGTCAGAATGACAGCCTTTTTCTTCCTGATCATCCCTGCAGAAAGCTTTTACATCAGTCAAATCAGCACACGGCTCCACGGCTCAGCACAACTCAGAGCTCAGATCTCAGAGAGTGAAGAGAGAAACAGCAGGATATGACAAAAAGACTGACATGATCTTTGCTCTGACTGTCTCTTCGCTCCTTTATCCATGACACACTTTCCATGCTTTCTTAAAGACTTTAATAAAACAAAGATTTCCAACATATGAAACAAAATATTTATGACAGCATTCCATTAAAAATAATATTATGCAAGCTCGCTGGCTTTGTTAGTTATACTAAGAGTTAACACTTTATTTTAAGGTGTCCTTGTTACACGTTACATGTATTTACTATTATAATAACACTTAATTATGCATAATTACATGCAAGTAAACCTAAGCCTAACCATATAGTAAGTACATGTAGTTAATTAATATTAGTCAGTACTTAATGTATAATTGCACTGTAACCTACTAACACACTACACTTAGACTCTCAGCCTGTATACTGAGCAAAGCATGCAATATTACTGTATGTGTACCCAGACGGTGACCTTATACTAATACTTGCCAGAATATGCAGTATATAAATGAGCACACTTCACATAACACTGTATACCACAATGCAATGCCCTCGACTTGACCTTCTACTGCCAGTGTGATAAATGAAGCAGAAGTAATTACAGTGAGCTGCACAGATCCCTTTCTTTATGCATTATTTAATCAGATTGTCAGGTTACGCCTGTAACTCCCGAGATATGAAATCATAGTCGTTTTTTATGGAACAGTGTATTAGACCAAAATCTAAAAGTTTGCATGTGTTTTTTTGTTAAGTATTATACATGATACATCAAGCTTTTATGGCTCATATAGTTTGCTTGGTATAGTGAGATTATCAAGATCATAATCAAGGAGGAAAAAGACCTCAGTTTTATTCAGAAGTCCAAAATATGCAATCTACTGCAGTTGCTGTTGCCAAAAACTAAAATGAAATTCTGATTAATAAACAAAATCTTTATAACAGTACAGCAGATACTTACATAAAACACATATAAACATCAGTAGTCACTGCATCTCACAATTATGTCTTGGTAAGATGATATTTCAATGCTAAGTTTTATGATTAAAGCTTTGTAGTTTTAAAACATAAAATGTAATGCAATACAGTGATGATTGAGAGATGAACAAATGTTCCTCTAAAGCCAGATGATCATATTTGATACTCACATCTGAACATGATCTTTCTAAAAAAAAAAAGTAAAAAAAAAAGTTGAGCAAAGTTGCTTAAGTGCAATAAGTGTTGTTCCTACATTTACATAAAAATCAGTAAAGATTTCACAAAAAAAGACAAGTGAAGCACGAGCTGAAGGTGGATGTTTTTTGAGTTATATTAAAGGCCTTTTACTTGCTAAAAAGTATGAACTATCAATCAGACAGCCGAAGGCATGTAGTAGGTTGTGTGCAACAGGTTTAACAACAAAGTTTTGATCATGTTGATAATTTAGAAATATGACGGATGTCACTCACATGCAGCACTGTCACATGACCTCATCACAATATAGCACAGTTCTGTTGGAAATGTTATCTGTGGCAAATCGCCTACTGCTTTAGTCTATTTTAATAGATAGTTATTCCATTTTGAACATGAACTCATGTAAACTGAAGTTCATTCTTGGCCTCCATGAGAGCTGTGCAGTGATGCACTGAACAGGTGTATTGTATATTATGGCATAACCAGAATGTATTCCATTAGTCAGCACGCACTGCGTTTTATAGTTAACAAAGCAATTAAAACAGGAGTAGTTTATTAAAATTGCTAACAGAGAGAGATGACAAATGGGTCAGTTTGTTTGATTACACTCTATTTTAAGGGGACGTTGTTACAGTGTAATCAGTCAAATAAGTGTCGCGTAATATTAATTAACTTATGCATAATTTACTGTTATTGCTATTACAAGTTCAGAATCAGAAAGAGTTTTATCGCCAAGCGTGCTTACACACACAAGGAATGTGTCTTGGTGACAGAAGCTTCCAGTGCACAGACAGGGTGACAAGTGACAAGACACAGATAACAAGTGATTAAAAATAAATATGTAAAAACAATATGCAATAGACAAAAATACACAGTTCATGTAACATTTGTAGCTACATCACATTAAAATGAAGTGTTATCATTTGTTATTTCAATTAAATGTGTGCAGATTCACTGTATGGATGTATATCTGTGTGTGTGTGTTTCCATATGTCCTTAGCACACTCCCCTGGTGCCATACAAAAGGGAGTCTGGGAGACACAGAGGGATCAACTTCAAAAGACTACAACACAGCCGTTCACAACACACACACACACACACACACCGCAGCTAAACGGCAAACAATGCCACAAAACGTGCCAGAGAAAAGACTCAGACAGCCAAGAGACATATACATATCTTTATCTAGTCAAATATGTCACTACATCTTATCAGTAGGAATAAAGATGTGTGTGTGTGCGTGTGTATGATTAAACCACCCAAACATTATCTAACCAATGTCAACAAACCTCATGATAAAACACAAAGCTTGACTCACGTCCATGAGGCCACTCGACAGGTATGTGACAGTGGTATGTACATGTAAATGTGCACATACTTTCAGTTTGTGGTAAAATTTGGGTAGCACTATATTTTACAGTGTTGTTCTGTGTGTACAACACTGTTTAAAAGTCTTAACATTACATTTTGTAATGTTTTTGAAAGAAGTCTCTCCTGCTCACCAAGTCAAGCATTTATTTGATCAAAAATAAAGTAAAAACAGTAATATAGTGAAATACTATTATTACAATTTATGATAACTGTTTATTAAATGAATTCAAATGTAATTTATCCCTGTGATCAAAGCTGAATTTCAGCATCATTACTCCAGTCTTCAGTGTCACATGATCCTTTAGAAATCATTATAATATGTAGTAGAGGTCGACCGATTAATCTGGCCGATTTTTGGCATTTTTTAAATTAATCGGCATCGGTCGATTGTGCTGCATATTAGGCCGATTTATAGGCAGGCGCATCTGCGGGCAGCTAAGCGTTGTTGTGGAGCACTGTACAGGAGAATCTCTCTCCCTCTGGCTCGGGTGTGTCTCACAAGTTCTCAAAAGTGAAGCTGTGGGCTCTTTGATCGCCCCCTGGTGGCTGGCTGCAGTACAGGTCATAAACCCCGCCCTCTCCATGTAAACGAATGGGACTCGAGTCAAAATAAATGGTAAAACTTTACAATAAGGTTCATTAGTTAACTACATTAGTAAACATGAACTAAGAATGAACAATACTTCTACAGCATTTATTAATCTTAGTTAATGTTAATTTCAGCATTTACTAATGCATTATTAAAAATCACAAGTTGTGCTTGTTAACATTAGTTAATGCACTGTGAACTAACATGAACAAACAATCAACAACTGTATTTTCATTAACTAACATTAACAAAGATTAATAAATAGTGTAATAAATGCATTGTTCATTGTCTGTTCATGTTAGTTAATACATTAACTAATGTTAACAAATGACACCTTATTGTAAAGTGTTACCAAATAAATTACACTTCCAGTACAATTTTCCGAAATATGGTTTTGGTCATTTAAGGTAGTTGTTATCACGCTGATATATGTTCAATTGTTCGTTTTTTTGATAAGTTTCATTTTAGCTAGTAATTTGATGCTATAAAAATGGTGTGTGTCGTTATGGTTGATTGGGTCTGTGGGAGTTTAGGCGGGAGTTTGAACATCGGCCAAAAAAATTGGCATCATATATCGGCCATTGGCTGCCCTGATTTCTAAATATCGGTATCGGCCAAAGAAAAACCCATATCGGTCGACCTCAAATATGCAGATTTGCTGCTCAAGAAACATTTCTGATTATTATCAATGTTGTTTTTGCCGTTTAATACTTTTTGTGGAAACCGTTATACTTTCTTTTTTTTTTTTCAGTATTCAACCATTATACATTTCTTTCGTATACTTTGATGAATAGAAAGTTTATTTGAAATATATTTTTTTGCAATATTATAAATTTCATTAAATGTCACTTTTAATTTAATTCACAATTTCTCAATAAAAGTGCAACTCTAATTAAAAATAAGCTAAAAAGGTTTGGGATAAGTATATACTTTTTTAAGTATATAATTTTATATATAAAAAGTTTTATTTTCTTTTTAATTTAAAAAAAACATTTGCAAAGGTTTCATTTTGGGTCAAAAATAATACTAGACTTTCTATAAAACTAACAGAAGTGAACATGAGATGGTGTGTGTTTCTGTTCGTATGTATGAGAAGACATGAAATAGAATCTCAAAACAACATTAACAACACACGTCCTGAGACTGTGTGCTGCAAGTCTTATTTGCACACTGTTTTATGTTCATTTCTGGTCCACTCTAAACTGCTGCGGCATGAATCATATGGCATTCGGTTTTATCAAACGCATGGAGACAATCGAGGCACAGCGATTTATCAGGGCTGAACTGCTCGAATGGAAACACGTCAGTGGAGACAGAGGTCTGAGAATCAACATTTCTAGGCATGAGAGCTGGAATTCATGAAATAAACATAGATAGGGATGTAATGATTAACCACGAGCCGGTTGAAAATAGACTCAAATGTGACGATTCAAATCGGTTGACATGCCAAACAAATCGCGATAAAATTGGAGTAGGAGTTCATATGAATGCATCTTGTAGGGGAACTGATTGTCTTTAGAAAAGTTTAGATGGCATTTTCTTTTCATCTTGCCTCTGAACGATGCATATTAAAGTTGTGTTCATAAGCCCAGCTCTGCTTTGTTTACAGCAGTAACTCAGGAAATACTATATCATTGCTGTTCGTAAGCGCCACCTTCTGGCAGAAAGTGAATCTGCGTCACATTCAGCTCGACTGCGGTTTCGTTCAGATGTGTTTTATGTGTAGTTTCACAAAACTAAAGTCAGACCATTCTGTCTTTGCTTCAAATTTCGAAATTATACAGTCTAATTTCGATTAAAAACTGCACATGCTGCATCTTTGTTTGGATCATGAGTAAATGCAGTGGTTTCCTCTCATTTTAAATGGAACGAGCGCAGACAAAGCCTTAGTTTGTTTATGTGAAGAGATTTCTTTTATTTCTTTAACTTGCTTATTTGATTTGGGGTTTGTTTTACAATTTCAATTTAGTTTTGTTTTATTTCAGTTTCACAAAGAAATGTGCAGCAATAGCCTAATAAAGGGACACACTCTTTTACTGTATAATGTCTTCAATCTCATTTTGTTAAAAAAAATCGTGAGAAAATCGAACCGTGAAATCAAAATCGTGAATCGAATCGTGAGTTGAGTGAATCGTTATATCCCTAAACAAAGATGACCTTCTCACTGCACGCTGCTGAAGTGTCAAACACAATCAGAGGTTAATGTGCTGAATCAACATTATGTTCGTGGGGTTTTTTTCTGTAAAAGTCTACCTTGGCCATCTGAGCTTGAACCCCGCTGGCCTTGAGCGCTGTCACAGCCTTCTGTGCTGCTGCAGGACTGTCAAAATCCACAAAGCCATAGCCTGCACACAAATCAATACATTTGTATCAAATGCATACTTTACTTACTACATTGTAAATAATACATTGAGAATTGAGGAGTGATTCTCTCAAGAACATAAAGCCATTCTTTACCCACCTTTGCACTTGTTGGTAGTTTTGTCCAGAATAGCCTTGGTGGACACAATCTTTCCATACCTATAAAAAACAAAAATACAAAGACTGTCATTATCAAATCTTATCAACCCCAAACTTTTGAACGGTAGTGCACATGATATTACAAGAAAGAAGCACAAGTTCTAAAGGCATTTAATGCCTCAGCTAATGAACGCTAAATGCACAATTTCTCTTTTTTTCTGATAATGCTTATGTATTGACCTGTGAGAAATGAGTGAAAAGACTGAGCCATAGAGGCATTTTGCCAGTATTTAGCTAATATCTATGCAGTTTGAGCATGTTCGGCAAATGCTGGGAATATTCCTGATATTATGACTTTTTGCTTCAGCACCAAACATATTTTCCCCTTTTTATGACCAACTCATTAAATATCCTCTACGCTTTTTCAAACATCCCCATAAAGATGGCAAGTGTCAGAACTGGCAGTGAATCTCATATGACTCACATTCACAGTGTCTCTGCATGTAAAGCTGGCCAAACACACACCTCCCACGCTTGTGAATGACTCTGAGGGAGATCTGCAACCGGCCTCAACGCTGCTGAATTTTTTTTTGTACAGGTTAAGACATCTCCCTGGAGACAAAACAATTTGTTCTGGGCTTTTCTCCACCACACCTGTCTGTCTGTCTGTCTCTCCGTTTGTCTGCCCCGTTACTAAAAATAGTTAAGTACACTACACTACGAACAAGACAGTGAACAAGACATCTCTTTCAGTGTAGATATGCATTTCAAATAGCCATCAAGATTTTAAGTTAAAGTTTATAAGAGTGTCTTGGGTATTATGCTGATACGAGAATGAAAATTCATTTTGTAGTTTTTTTTTCTTTTCCCACATTTACCATGTTTTGTGCCTTTGCTGTTAGCACTCTAGTTTAGTTGGAGTTGAGTTTTAGTAATGGCTTCTTTAGAGGATTTCCTAAAGGAGCCTTCAGAAGAGCTGCTACAAAGGATCAACTCTTGCAGTCGGCCCCTCAGTATGATATTACTGTTCCAAGCAGTGAGAAGCGACTGAAAGATAGTGTGAAGGAAATTGTCAGAAGTGATCTGATTGACAAGGGTGTTTTGAAAGTTAAGCCAGCTTCCCTACCATCTAGGTTTAAGGTAGATTGGCTAAATTTTGGCTGATTTGGATTCTCATTTGTCTCATTTAAATCCTTCTGCGCGTACTTGATTTGTCAACATTGGCCCTGCTCTCTGACGTTCCAACTTGCACTAATGTGCTAGAGCATGACATTGACGTCAAGCTACCCCTATTAAACAACACCCATAGGGTACATCCTGTGAAAAATACTGTGTGTGTGACTGTGTGTTGTAATATTTTATATAGTACAGAGAATGTGTGCGCTTTATAATTTAATATATATATATATATATATCTCAAGATCTCAAAAGTATTCCATGTCAACTATCCTTCTCCAGTTTTTAGTTTATGTAACAAAAAAGGTTTTAAATGCATATTTTGCAAAACAGCTTATCATCTTATTAATTAAAATGACTAATGTCTAATTGTGAATTAAAACAAAAACTATTATTCTAATTTAATAATAAACATTTGCTGTAATTAAATGCAAAACTATGTGTGTGTGTACATTATACAAGCACACATAAATGATCATATAGTATCATGACATAAATAATGTATTAGATGCAGTGCACTCTCGTGAGCTTCAGTGAGAGAAGATGACGGATGTAACCAGACTCCACTTCTGTCTCCTCCTCCAGCTCCTCTCTCTCTCTCTCTCTGGGTCTTAGAGCACACTGGATTCACTGTGCCATCACGCTGATTGTGCGTGTTATTTTACCGGATTTTGGTATTACATGCCAAATTGAATATTTTACATAATTTACACTACCACCGTTTCATTTGTTTCTCAAATCCTAAAAGAATTTTGATCTAAAAGCTTATATCTAGTTAAATATAAACTGATTATTCATTTTTACAAAATTTAGATTTCAAATTACATTTTATTAATAAATGAAATTAAATGAATTTACATATATATAAATACCATGCATAATGTCTGTTGCTTCATAGTAATAACCTTTAAAATGTTCGTCATAAAGTCACTCTAATCCTCGTTTAGACATCAGAGATAACTCTTCACCGCCTCTGGCAGTACGCACAGACATTCCTGTCTGTCTCGGACTCTTTTCCGATCACGCTGACATGTGGGAAGTCTGACGTTTGGCCAGTTGGCACAGTGGAGTGCTGTTGGCAAAGCTGCTTTGGAATGACTAAATGAAGCATAACTTTCTACATTGAGTGCAACTGTTGGAACAGAACAAGCGTTATTAACACACCGTTTGGCTGCTACAACAACAACCTCGTCTGTCAGGAGTTACTAACACTGCATCAAAAGGCCAATACGGTTCATTTACAAATCAGCTTTGGATTTTAAGCTATTCAGAAGAGCCAATCCCTGAGTCTATGATATTCTGCTGAAGGGCTGCAATTAACATTTTGATCATTCATTTGTTGATTATTTCTTTGATTGATTACATATTAAACATCTTGCCAAAATCTTTCAAACAATGTGCAAACTAAACGTGAATATTATGTATGCTATACATTTATTTTGTTACATTTTTGCACAAAAACTTATTTTGAATTTATTTTTTGGAGGCAGCAAAAACAGTTGAAACAATTTAAAATGTAATTAAATATTTTAAAACCATTTAAATAAAAGTTAAACCATGCAAAACTGACAACACATTGGCATAATGTGAGAGACTATTCTTTATTTTTCAGTAATCTCAATAAAGTCAATGTTCATTAAAAAAAATAAATAAAAAAACACATTCGCATTGCATTTAAGATTTCAAGTTTAAATTACGGTTAATTTGATGTTTAAGAAATTGTTTAAATCCAAATGATTGTGCTCAATTTCTTTTGATCTCTCATGGATTTAAGTGCATGATGAAGAAACAATACATTCTTTGACATTTTTCATTTTGTGCTCTACAGAGAAATGTAACCGTATACTGGGTTTGAAACTACATTAGGGTGAGAAGATGATGACATCATTTTTGATTCAGTTCTTTAACAGAAATAGCTATCTTCTTTAAAGTGTTCAAATAAAACACAGTAATGACTTTAAAGGGTCAGTTCACCCCAAAATGAAATTTCTGTCATTAATTACTCACCCTCATGTCGTTCCAAACCCGTAATACCTTTGAGAATGAGTAATTAATGACAGAATTTTCATTTTTGTGTGAACTAACCCTTTAAGCCCATGACAGTAACGTCATTATCACACTAGACGTCTGTGTCTCACATTATCAGTGTGAGAGTGAGATAACAGAGGACAAAGGGGAAAAGAGGAAAAACCAAACACAAGACAGGACAACAAAAAAAGAGGAAGTGCCTTATTATGCTGTGACATACATCCTGTTGAACAGTTCAAAGGTAAGCAGTCAAACACCTATCTGATTTTTCATTTGTGTGTGTGTGTGTGTGCGCGCGTGTAGAGAGACGTCTGAGCCGCTACCATTCAACCATGACCCAGTTAGCGCTGATGCTGTCCTTTCCGTCACACTCTCTGGTATTTGTTTCCCCTTCAGAGAATTTCCACTAACACTTCCTCACCTCTCACCCCGTCATCTTCTCCTCACTTCAGTCCAGTCCCGACGGCCAAAGAAAAATGACCGATGTAATTACAGATTTGCTTCTCAGTCAAAGTCTGACACTTTTAATTATAAAGCTGTGAAATCATTGAAATATACCTTATGAATTGAGTAAATGAGTAAAAACGGAGTACAGTACACAATCCAAATCATTTGAAAAAACTGAACCAGGATTTATCAGCAATGTAAACTTGAATTATTTGAGCTCACTAAAAAATGAAACATTTTTTTTATTCCAATTGCAATTGCAAAGAGACTATCGCTGCACACAGTTACCGCAGTTAAAATGAAGCAGCATGCGTCTTATACGGTCTTAAGGTCTCTTGGCCCATCCTCAGTCTAACCACAGGCTCTTCACCACAACAGCCCAACATAACAGAGCAGATCTCCCTTCATCTTAAACCTGTGCAAAAACGCAAAACATCTGCTCATTTCAACATTTCCTCTCATTTCACAGCAAAGCGTGGGAAGAGCAGATTTCCCTCTCTTCACCTGCTCGTTCTGTCCAGCTTACTCCATTTCTTAAGTTAAAGATGAAGAACAGTCATAAGTAGTAATAATTTTTTTATTTTTGGAAACTGATCAGTATCATTTCTCCATTCTCAAATATTTTATTTACATTTACCAAAAATATGGTAAATACATGTTAGTCAAACGATCATTTTCATAAAATATTAGATGTAAATTGTTGACAGAGATTTAATGTTTTAGGCATTTATTTTGCTACAACTTCACCAATGGTTTCAGAGAGTTTAAGGCGGTATAGCTTTTTATTATTTTGATATTTACAAAGCCACTCAAATATTTCATGTTCTTCCTGTCTGTGTCAACCAGATGTGCTCAAACTTTTCTCAATGAATTTCAATTAAAAAAAAAGTTAATTTAGACATGAATATAGGCTTCATTTTTTCCCCCTGATTTTCTTCCTCTTTTACAACATGGCAGACCAAATCAAATATCATCATGGGCCAATCATCTCTTAAGTAGACATTACTGTTGAAAAAAACAAAAAAAAACCCTTCCATGAATCCAGTTGATATGTTGGACTGCTCAACAAAAAGAGCAATGTTGAAAGCTGCACAGAGCCGCAGTGTTTAACTTATGAATGACTTATTTAGTTGTCTCTGCATATTAAGCTGTGACAGAAGTACATGATGCATGCATTTAGCCGACTACACACCAAAACAAATAATAAACGCGGTTTGTTCTAGACTGGTACATCCTTCATACGTCAGGAAAAGGCTGTTGGCTAGACAGCGTGTGACACCAGAAATGGAGAACTTTACACAGTTTACGTCATCCCGAAATTACCGTAAACCCCCATCCTAATCTAGTCCCAGGTGCAAATGCATATAAAACAGAGACCAGCGAAACAGAAAGCAAAACTGACTGGCATTATTGTTTAACAAATAATGTGGATGAACTTGTTTATTCTCTCAACTAACTTCATAAATCTATTGAAGGAATTCACGTATACACTGGACACTTGTTGGCTGGTTTTCCCGTGTTCTAAAGAAATTCATATGTACCAAGATATGAACTTGATTGCACAGATACTGTTTAAACTGGACGATGACATTCACTGAATTCAATGATGAACTGCCTTTAACTGAAAATTGAGTGTTTACTATTGTCCTTTCACATTACTACTCACTATTTTCCTGTTTGATACTGTAAAGCTGCTTTGACACAATCAGTACTGTTAAAAGCACTATATAAATAAAGGTGACTTGACTTGACCAAGATTATTCATTTAATTTCAATAATTATAAGCTGCTTTCAAGATGAGGAGAAACAAATTCAGTCAAATTCAGACGAGTAACGTATTTAAAAGAAAAAGCTGCTCATGTGCTGTTTAACTGCAGGATTGCGAAGTACAGCACTGCGTTCGCTTTCCGAGAAATGGACGACTGTCGCATGAATTTTTCCATAGCCTAAATATGGCTGTGCTGATGTTTGTGGAAAATCAGCATTAGACGTGTACATTTTTTTTTTTTTTCTCAGAAATGTTTAAGAGCAGCGTCACCCTTTTCCAGTTCATCTCCGACAGAAGCAAAGCGTCAGCAGCTCTCTCCCGCCGCGGTGCTAACGCTGCCCCACATCTGAACTGAACTGAAGAATGTGTCTGTTTAAACATTAATGATAGGGTCTAAACAAGATCCGTCTTGACTTGCAGAAGCAAAACCAGTTCTCAGCCTCTACAAATCTGTAAAATTACGGTATACTCAGGCACAGTTAACTTAATAGTGACGGAGTGTAGGCTTGTAATCAAAGCACACAATCAGGTTTAACATGCAAAGCTTCACATAGATGTATTGTGTTAGCTCACTATGAAAATAAATTGAAATAGATAAATAAAAAGGTACATATGAAATTTGCTGAAAGACTGTGTAAAGCTGCTTGATGAAATATTTTAAAATAAAGCACTTGGCTTCTTCACAGGGCCACCTCAGAACAAGAAAAAATGAACCATTTCCTTTCTGCCACTCCTATTCAATTCATGTCTCCCAAATCTACCCTCATGTTTCCTCTTTTGAACCACAAATGGCTTGAGCTCAAACCTCAAAGCACACTGCAGTTTGCACAACAAAACATACTCAAAGGAAGAACAGGATCATGAGATTTTTAGTCCATAAACACATTAGCAAGCAAGCTAAAAGGCCAGACTTCTGTGTTTGTGTACAGTGAGGTTTATGGATGAAGCGTCCAACTAAAGGGTTCTTTAACAAAATATCACATACATATGTATCTTAATAAAAGAAGTCCTAAATGTTCCTTCAAAGCAGTGAGAAGACCATCTTTTCATTTATTTCAAATATACAGTAACTACAACAT
The DNA here is from genome assembly GCF_012432095.1 of Onychostoma macrolepis. Classification (NCBI taxonomy): domain Eukaryota; kingdom Metazoa; phylum Chordata; class Actinopteri; order Cypriniformes; family Cyprinidae; genus Onychostoma; species Onychostoma macrolepis. Next base: position 4,763,336 of record NC_081165.1, read on the forward strand.
TACACTAGACATTAGTGATTTTTCAACACCTATCAATACTGAAATATCTGAAACTGTTTCAAAGCTCTTTTGTCCATGATCTGATGTGGCTTCTTATCACAGAATGAAGCCAAAAATATATTATTTTCTAGTATGCTATACTGTGACACGTGCTATGTTGATTAGCACTGCATTATAAGTAATAACTAGGGTAAATGTATTCATTAAACACACTTCCATTTTTGAGATCGGATTATAAAAAGAAAAAAATAATTTATTTTCCTACTTGATGTCTTAACCAATTGATGTGTTTTTTTTTACTATATACCTCCTATAATTTGAAGTCAATCAGATCATCACACGCTGAGATACGAGTCTCCATGTGTTCACGCTGTCTGGCGGCCATTTTGAAAGCTGTCTGAAAACTTTCACCAAAAGAGGAGCCCCTTAAATGTGCGTTTTTTTAGATGTTTAAGCCTTTATTTTGGGTAAGTTTCACTACTTATTGTAAAATTAAGAGATTAATGTTCAGACTTTTGCATATTATAACCTGGAACTTGGATGTGGGAAATAATTACATTAGATCCAAAAGATAGTTTTAGCAACACAGCGCAGATGCTACAGAACACAGTTAGCTGACTAGCTGTATAAGATTGTGTGCTACGCTAACATATTACTTCACAGGCATTACTGGCTTGTGCTCTTACATCCATAATATTATAAATGAACAGTTTATTGCTGGTCTGTGGTTTTACACAGCTGTAATTTTTTAATATTTCATATTATTTTAAGGTGAGCTTAAAGGGTGCACTACTATCACACAGCTTATCAGTAAGAAAAATGTAGAATTTCATAGATACTGTTAATGATAGTTGTTCATATTAAAATATGCAGAAACTTAATACATGACCTAGAATATTTATTTAGCAAAATCCTGTCATTTTAATAAATATTACATGAAATTTATTAAAAATGGTTGCTGCTCCAATTAAGCTCAGTGTGCTCTCTTTAAGCTCTTCCACATTCAACGCTGTAAATACTTCATGAACAGACTTTAAATATTAACTGATGGTTGTCACTTTAAGTTAATCGATTTTCTATGGATTCTGTCGACTCAAATCTGCAGACTGACTCTGATCTTTGGTATCTAGCCTCAACTTCTCCAGACTGTAAATCTGAGGAAAATCAGAGCAAAAATCATGTAGTGTATTCCAGCCTTAAGAGACTATAGATAAGTTGACATCCATTTAACAAGAGGTTTCATAATGAGGCTAGTTTCTGTGTTCGTCCCCATGAATGAAATGTTTTATTGGTTTGTTTTATTTGATTTTTGAATGTGTTACTTAGCTGAACGTGGACTAGTCTAGATGTTGCAATGTGCTTAAATGACACTTCATTATGAATATATAACTGATCGACTTGAATTCCTTGTTGCTTGATTTTAGTGTTCCGTTTTTTTTTTTGTGATTGACTTTGTACCTTCAAAAAAATCATTTTTTTTTTACAATTATTCTTTATTGTATTTTTTAATTAAACATGATGTGAGCTTAATGAGAACAGGGGAAGGGTACAAAAAGTAGCCATTGAGCACAGCCAGACTTTTTGAATTTAATGATGTACAGTATATCTTAATTGAAATGCTTTTTTCATTTAAAATAAAATTAAATATTTTTGTGTGAGAGATTAATATTTATTTTAACATAACTTTTTGTACTAAAACCAATATCTTGTGCATTAAAAATGTCTCAATGTAGATTTGGTGAGCTTAATAGGTACGTCTACCCTAAGTATTTTATTTTATTTTCTTATAAAATACCCAAGATGGCTTGAAGAGCACAGATAAACAATATATTGCTTTAGTCAGTCAAAGCATTTCCATCTTCCTTTTATTAGATACAGTGATAGCTGGATGCCTCTGATGCCTATATCGATATTGTTTAATGTATCGTATCGAAGATAGATTCCAGCATCATGACAACACTACTAGGCATATTACATTTTTTATTTAAAAGCTGAGAGATGACTAAAAACGTCCTCACTCAGATCATTTCAGATCCAATTTAATTTAATTCAGACTTGACAGAAAGTGGTGTTAACAAGTGTTCTTTACTCTAATCAGTCCTTCACTTTGCATATTGTAATTGAATTGGTGTTTTGAAACATCTAAGTGTAAAGAAACTTTCAAAGCAATTAGCACTTTTGAAACATTGCTTCATGATGCTTTAAAACATTTGTGATTCTTTTGTTTCAAACCAGTGGTTTGGAGGCTGTATTAAACTTCCAAAGTCACAAGGCTTCATTGGCTCAAAACTGTTTGGAACAACACTCTCATGACACTTTTCAGGGGAAAAGTGTCTGAATTAGTACAATCTCACTGGCGTGATCTCCTGAGAGTTAATATTAGGGGTGGACCATCTTTATGCATGTTTGAGCTGAGCATTCGCATTCATTTACACCATTCTGACAAGCAGTTGTTGCAAGTGTCTGGTGTCTTGAGTGTGAATCAATCGAAGAAATTGGTTCATTTGAGTCAGAGTTTCGAAAAGCTCTCTTTCTCCCATCGCTACTCTTCAAGAACATTATCCCTGACGATCATCATTCACATGCAAGCACACCATAGTTAGCTAGCCTTACGTAGCTTACACGGAGCAGTGAGACTTACGGTTGGCAGAGCTTGACCAGATCTTGGTCAGTGGTCCCCGGATGAAGTCCACGAATGTAAAGGTTGGTTTTGCTCAGCTGTTCCCCGCCTCCCGCACTACTCGCGCTGCTGCTGTTGGTATTGAGACTGGGCAGCGCCATCTGGTGGCTGGAGGACACATAGGCTTGCTGTTGAAATGAAAAAAAAAAAACATTACATAAGTATAGTTAAATCAGTGTTGTCACTGTTGAAGAAAACCGTTACAAATCAGGGCTCTGAACCGGAACGTAAACAAAAACTGGAAACGAACGAAATTTGGACAGGAACATAACCAGAAACAGAAACAAAATCAAGATTTGAAATGGCCATTAACGGCCATTAATGTTATTTTATTGTTCTGTTTAATATTTTAATTTTAATTTTGATGCATCCAGCATGAGTGAAATAACCATGCTCAGCTGTCAAGTCATCAAAGGTAAGTCGCAATGGCAATGCCCTGGCGTTAGAGTTTTCCCGAGGATGTCACAAACCGTCAAGCATTAGGCCTACATTTAAAGGGGACCTATTTCGCAAAAATTACTTTTATAAGGTGTTTGAACAAAGTTGTTTGTTAATTTTTTTTAATATAAATCATAAACAGTCTCTCAGAAGACGCGATTCCAGATTCTCCCTACATACAGTACATGTCATCATAGAAGTCTTTACCATTTATGATGATCTCTGCCCTATTAGCATAGACATGAGTAGTGATGTGCGGACGAGCTAAAACGTCACCCGAATCCGCAGCTTCAAATAAATTATCCACCCGCCAACCGCCCGCACATATATTTTTACCTGATTTAGATAACTGCACCCAACTAGCACCCGATCGTCATATTCAGGATTCGTATCGTCATAAAAAACCTGGAAAAGTCATGGAATTTTAAAACAGCAATTTCCAAGCCTGGAAATTCAAAAATCAGATCAAATCAGTCGTTTGAAAACAACGTGAGTGATTCAGCTGTACCGCGTCGTCTCTCTTTGACCTACACTTCACATCGGCACATCTAGAGCTGAACGCTGCGATACAAGACTTTAGCTCGCGTTTCAGTACAGTTGACAGAACTATCAATTGCCTAATTGGTCATTGTTGCATCATCACAAAAATGTATTATTTTCAAGCCATTACCGTTTTACTGTTTCTTTGCTGTACCTGCTTGAGATATACAGTGTCAGCGCCCCTGTGTTTTGGGATGCACCAACGGACATACTGTAGGAGTCATATTTTGTTTTCCAAATTGCCTTCTTAGCACTCTGTAAGGCTAATATTGCTAAAGCTACCATTGCCTGTTTTCACTGATGCTGCCTTCACGTGCTACCAGAATGATTGTAAATAGGAATGTGGAAGAAAAAAAATTGCGTATGAAAGCAATGTGAAGTCGACCGCTTGAATTTGTTGAGCTTATAAATCACAAGTGGGACTTATAAAGTTTGTGATAGCATGCGATGGCACCATGAGACTGTAGTTATTTTTATTGCGCCGTGCACCCCGTCTGTGTAATTCTTAAACGCGCATTTATTATGCACAGTATAATCAGATGACTGGCTTTTAAACAGAGTATGTTTTCTGTAAAGATAACAGGCTTGTACTAATAGTGGAATGTTTATTTGCAAAGGCCAACACCAGTATTTCCAGAGCATGAGCTTGAAGCTCTGCCCTCTTCTGAAAAGGGTGGCCAGGAACACCAGCACATTTGCATTTAAAGGGACAAACACAAAAACGGCGCGTTTTGGCTCATACCCTAAAAGTGCCAATTTTAACAAGCTATAAAAAATTATCTGTGGGGTATTTTGAGCTAAAACTTCACATACACACTGTGGAGACTTGTTAAAAGGGGCATAATAGTTCCCTTTTAAGTGAAAATGAATGGTAGATAATATGAAACTTGTTGAGTGTTTTGAAACCAGCGAAAATTGCAGGATAGTGTTGAACACAGATTCACATAAGGTCACATGACGCACCTGCAGTGCTTCTGAACCATTTGGTTTTTCATTTTTAAGCCCTCTTTAAATACAAAAAATATTAGCAGTGAAAAAAATACTAAAGTAAAAAAGCCCAAAAAGGGAGTTTGCAATAGAAAATGTACTGATAATGGTAGCAGCAATATTTTTAAAGAATACCAAATTAAATACATCTATGTATGCACCATTAAAATGGACTCAAACTGAAAGCTTTGGCAGTGGTTCGCCACATCAAGCCCTAAACACGCTGCACGATTTTCAGCTGTCCCAGACAAAAGATTGGCAATTTCCTAATCGTGATCCTTCGTCGTACAGTGAGAGAGGTTCAAAGATGGCCGTTGTCATGGTCTTGCGACCAAAGATAGCCTACAATACAGTGTGATCATCGCACAGTGTGTTTGTAGTTACGATCCAAGTTTACTGACCAACCAATAAAAATGTGACATGAAATCAACGCGACATGGCGCTAAAACATAAAACTGCTTGCGTCAAGCTCTTATCCCTTCCTCTTTTGCCACGTCCACTTTTTTCCAGCACACATAAAAAAATACAACTGCTAAAGTATGATTTATCATGCTCTTTTTGTTTACCACTAGCGCATGCTGATGACGTTTTATTCTTCTATAGGAATGTAGCGTACGAGTCAATAGGTGTCATCATCGTACAGTCTACATGCGTCTTAGCCAAGTTTATTAGATCTATGTTGCACAGCGTGACATGCTGCGATCTTATAGGAATGCTAAAATCGTGCAGCGTGTCTCGGGCTTTACACAGAACAGCTGTGTCCTTACATTAACCTGCTCTGGCTAATGTGACCGATGAGCCAATTCACCCACATACAGAATCAAAATCCTGCATGTTTCAACATCCCCTCTCCCCTCTGCTCCATGAGTTTGTTGACTTAACCTTTTGTCTCTTCCATTCAATAATAGCAACATTAAGCAACCTTCAGATGCTTGCCAAAAAACCCCCAAAAAAAACAGCACTGAAATGTGAAGGACAGCAAAATGTGCTGCTCATCTCGGTCTAAGGTTTAAGGTGCCATGTATCGGACATTAATCACACTGAGAAAGGGAAATCAGGGGACACGGACACAGGTAATAAAGCTGTCACAGAGAGCGTCAGCCCTCACAACACTGAGCCAAGACAGGGAGAGGATGTGGCCTGACATGACTGACTGCGTGGGTAATGTTTATAAACCAGAGTATGTGAGTGAAGAAGAGCGGAAACGGAATTGCACAATTTTGCTTGGAGTGAGAAGCTTGAGTGTCTGTGTTTCCTCTCACTCCAGTACAAGCACGTTAGTGCTCCAAAATGCAACATCAACAAGAATTTACAACATGTAAAAAGACTATTAACAGGTAACGTGAATGTGGCAACAACCAAAAATGCTCAGTGGAATTTTAGAAAAACATGAAGTGTTCCTTTCACATAAGGAAGGGAATGAGGAAAAAATGAAAAGAAGGGGAATACCGTCGTTCTCTCCTCTCAAAAGTACAGTCTATTCAACTGTGAGGGTTCTCACTCACAGGGCATCTGATACAGCCACACGTCTTCACTCCACTGCACAGACGACAAAATAGGCCTATGGTGCTTCGGTGTCAATACACTGATGCAATAAATGTATTCAAAAAATAACTAAAAATTAAGATGCATTCCAATTTTCCAACACTAAATAGGTGGAAACCAGGTCCCCAATGGATTGTGATCATGATCTGATAACTGAAACAGCATATTGCGAAAGTTAAAAACCACACTCAATTTCCAGTGAAACACTATCCAAGGCCCTACGATTTCTGCAAATACGAACAAACATTTTGGATGAATTTCTGTGGTGTACCACTTGGTTTGCCAAAAAAATAAAAGCAATAAAAGGAATTGTTCAATTTTAATTGCATTACATTTGAAAAGATTAATCAATTGTTCATGTTTTATGCTTTCATTTGGTTATCACGGTTTTTGATAATAAATTTAAATCATATAAAATTAAATCATAAATCCAGAATATATTTATTTATTTAAATTTTAACAGACACATTAATTTTAGGTTTATTGCATGACAAAAAATGTAAACATTAGTGCTGTCAAACGATTAATCGTGATTAATCGCATCCAAAATAAAAGTTTTTATTTACATAATGTGTGTATAGTGTGTATATTTATTATGTATATATAAATACACACACATACAGTACATACTTTGAAAATATTTACATGTAATTGCATGTATATATTTATATTCATATAATTTATATTATATATAAATATATTGAATATATAAAAATTTTTCTTCAATATATACATGCATGGGTGTATTTATATATACACAATAAATATAAACAGTACACACATATATACTATGTAAACAAAAACGTTTATTTTGGATGCGATTAATCGCGATTGATCGTTTGACAGCACTACTAAACATGTACCTTGAATATAATATACTGCAAGTTGCTTTGGATAAAAGTGTCTGCAAAATTCATAAATGTAAATGAAAGAAAATAAAAGAAAATTCATATGCATTATTAGGATTCTACTACACGCTTGACGCAAAATAAGACACATAAGAGGCCATATTATGGAAGTCATGTTTCACTTATCTTTCTTTTCCTGCTTTGTCTGAGAGAGTGTATCGTGGGAATCATTACAACTCAATGATCCATTCTGCGCTACAAGAGAAACAAATGTACTTTTCCTCTGAAAGCAAGAGACATTTACAGGAAGATTGCATGAAAACAGCAGACTAAGAACACCACATTAAGCAAATTGAAGATCTCTCACAGCTTCACCATGTGACGCATAACAACACTCACTCTGTATTATCACTCCGGGAAACTCTCGGTCCTTATTTGGTCTTGATGGGGTTCAGAGAAGGATAAAGCGTCCAATTACAGTCGGCAGCAGACATCTGACTGCGCACACCGCCGCTAGCGGGTTACAGATCGCGGCCTTCTAGTTTAAGATCCACCGGCACAAATCAAGTGCTCGGGGGCCCTGCGGGGACCCGCTTCAGTCGTGCTAATTATGAGCCTTTCTGCTTTTGTGAGCCCATCTTGCTTGCGCTTTAAAAGTTTCAAGAGAAACTCTCAAAAGAACAGCCTTTTGGAGTGGCCTGATCTCTGTCTGTTGATTCATTCAAAGAACAAAAAAAACTCCAAATCTCCAAAAGTGATGAATACTTAAGCAATTGTAGAGCTGTTTGAATCCATTATTTCCATCAAAGTAACCAACTCGCAACAACGCGTATCCAAAATCCACAAAGACTCACACAGGTGCCAAAAAACACAGATCAATGAACAAATACTACAATAATTAGACACCGGGAAAAGCTTCAAAGTGCTTTTAGCTTTGCCTTGCCAACAGTTTGTGCCCAAAGATCAGAGAAAACCATAGTCCTATAAGTCAGTTCATATTCAATTACAGGGTTTCTGCAGGTTTCGTAAGGCTAAATTCAAGACCTTTGTAGGGCCTCGTAAATAGAAATGCAACACTCTTAGAAATGTGTCATTATATTGTTACTATTAAATATAAATGGCTCGGAAGTATATATGTGACTCTGGAGCACAAAAGCAGTCATAAGTAGCACGGGTATATCTGTAGCAATAGCTAAAAATACATTGTATGGGTCAAAATAATACATTTTTCTTTTATGATATTAAGTTAAGATCATGTTCCATGAAGATATTTTGTAAATTTCCTACTGTATATATCAAAACTTAATTTTTGATTAGTAATATGCATCACTAAGGACTTCATTTGGACAACTTTAAAGGCGATTTTCTCAAAATTTTGATTTTTTTTTTTTTGCACCCACAGATTACAGATTTCCAAAAAGTTGTATCTTGACCAAATATCGTCTTATCCTAACAAACCATACATCAATGGAAAGCTTATTTATTCAGCTTTCGGATGATGTTTAAATCTCAATTTATAAAAAAAATGACCTTTATGACAGGGTCACATATATGGCAAAATGTAAAAACATACAAACATTCCTTTCCACGCTACAAAAAGAAACATAAGAGGTACAAACCTCCTCTAACCAACGATCAGAATGTGATTATACTGCATGTGCTCTAAAATGCTGCTATGGCACCTGAGTGACTGTTTAAACTGAACAAATGGATGTGACAACAATAATAAAGCTTCTCTGATGGCAATCTGACATACCTTCCCACTTGTGTGACAGTACACTGTAAAACATATTTTTCTGAACTTGCAAATAAAACAATTATTATAGTGCGTTTGACAAGAAAACACTATTTCAGTCTTTCTACTTGGACATTTCACATTTAATTCAGTGTGTTACTACTTCTTAGTAATTATTTATGAAATGCACTCCAATTTCTGAGCTTTCAGTGTAGCTGCATTGACATGCACACAAAGTTGGTAATTGAACTGGATGAAAATTGGACGAAGAGCTGTTGTAAGGTGTGGAATATTACTAAATGACATAGACCCTGTTTACACCTGGTATTAAGATACGCTTTCGTTCGACCCGATCACAAAGTGGATGACGCTAAAAATGACATATGTTAGGAATAAACTACATAAGCCTACATGAAATATGTTTCAGTTAAATAATTAGCAAATTAACAAAAGGAACAGAAGTCTGTTTTTTTTCACTGTAATAAGGACAATATCCACGATCACATGACATATCACTTATAGCATTGCTAGATGTTCATAGGACTGTTGTATATAATGAATGCCATGATAATTTGTTTTATTTTATAATTGTATACATAATTTTGTACTATAACTTTATAACTATTTTCTGATTTCTATCTTATTCTGTTCTGACATTGTAAAGGATTTGCTGACAACTTATAGGTGACCAATGTTTTTTGTTGTTGTTGTTTTTTTAAAGTCCACAGCGTTCGACTTATTTCACAATGTTAGATCGATAGAATAAACCCACATACACTGTCCCACAGAGCCTCCCCTCAAAAGAAACCCAAAAAAATGGTATTGTTGCATCCCTAATTAATACCAGGTGTACACAGGGCCATAGATTACACAAAAGCATTTTCCAAAACACTCAAGAAGATAATATGATGGGTGAAGTTTCTGCATTACTGGTGTCAACACTTCAATAACAGTGTACTTCGAAAGCATAATGGTGACCTGGACAATCTGTTCCCTGTAAGATTAGTGCATACATGAATAAATGTCTTTGAAATGAATGCCTCGTTTTTTCATGGAAGTGCAATATGCAGCCCACACTCTAGAAGTGCTGCTTTCCTGTTACAGTACTGCACATGATCACTGGACCCACTGTCAAAGAGCATGTGTGAGCCACTGTCCTGAAACTTAACAACGTTTGTGAAGCTGACCTAAAGTAAACTAACTCTGATTGCTAAAGTTACTGGCACACCGTGACAGTTACCTCAGCTTTCAAAACCAAAAGTTGAGGTTAGCAGTTTACTTTAAAGTTATCTTCAATAGTTAAGTTATCTTCACCTGCCTGTGCACAATCTTTGTAATATTTCATTCAAATGGAAGAATCATTGCCTCTAAAAGTGCTGATGTAATTAAGGCCATGTTGCGGGGGGGGGTAATCAATGAATGAATGAATACATAGATGAATGAAAAGAAAAATAAAAGAACATAAAAAAATCCTCTGGAAACAGCATTCACAAAACATTTTTAAGAAGAAACACTAGTATGGTTAGGCTAAGAAAAATAAAAAATACAGTGTTCTTTGTGAACTTACAAACTTCTTTGAATTCATCGTAAGGAATTTCTTATATTGGTTCAGAAGAAAAGAAAAATAGTGTTTCATTTCATTTAATCTTTATTTTCTTTTTTGGTTATCTGAACTGTTCCTAACTCCACATTAGGTGTAAGAAAGGGGAAACACATTTCCGATCTGATGGTCCAGAAAGGAACTCCAAATCCTGTGTCACAGTCTAGCCGTACACAATGAGGGCTGAAATAGAAACTTGTGCTTCACATGGAGTGTTTTATTGGCTCCTCTGGTCTTAATTAAGACTCCGGATATCCACGAGGCCAGAGCCCCGGCTCAAACCTGCTCTTTAAACTTCTCTCAGAATTGACCTTTTCTTCTGCTGCCTGCTTGTTCTCTACGTGTGTGTGTGTGTGTGTGTCCTTTGGGCCCCTTAAACTCAATTACATTCCAAGGATTTTTGGGATGTTCCTAAAAGAAGCATGTCTTTTCTTCTCTTTCATTGGTCAACAACACACCTGCTTCCCCACTTCATCAACAAACAGCAACAAATAAAACACACTTGAAGCATCTTGTAAGCTGACAGACAACGGACTACCTTTATAGCATGATGATGATTTAACTTAAATTATCTTTTTATTTTTTTAAGCATACACGTTTTAAGTTTCCTTTTACACACGTGAACAGCTTATTAAATACGTTGGTATAAAATTGAAGATAATCTATTAAATAAACAGTTCTGTTATGCTTTATCCTAAATTGACAAAATAGTTATTTTATTACAAAAGCATAAAAACAAAGTGTAATTAATATGCCCACTGGTTTATGGTTTTATTTCAGCTCATTCTGTATGGTAGTCAACAGTTTCTATTCATTTTGGATGTTGTACTGCATCTATTTTTTGTCAACATTACTCCACATAAAATCCAGATATAGAAAGAATACTGCTTTAAAATACCAATAATGGGATTTGATTGATTAATAAGTTAATTTTAAATTCTTTGTTTACTGTGAAACCTCACCTCAAACTTAGTTTTTGATATATTTCAAAATAAAATAATAATAATGTACTATATTGCCATATTATTCTGTATAAAGTAATGTTAATGTTTCTCTGTAGTTCATGCTCTGCAATGTACAAAAATGACAATTATTTTTTGATTTAAACAACTTGATATCTACACTGTAAAAAATGACCGTGATTTTATCGGTAAAAAAACCGGTTAAATGGTTAACGGTAAGTTCCTTTAAAATTTACAGGGAAAAACCGTAAACTGACGTTCCCAGAATTCCTTTGCGTTGCATTTCAAATTTTGTTCGAATTTGATGTTGTTTCTTAGTTTTTTTTTCTTATCAGTTATGTTTATTAGGGTTGTATGTTACATCTAATGTTGTTAAATTAATGTTTATTGCATATTTCAGTTTAATGAGTCTCACAGTGATGGTGTTTAGTGTTTGCGTGAAGGACACTGTGCACCTTCTATACATGTTGTTATTATTTAAAAGCTGCTTGTGATGGGCTTTGGTTCATCATGTGACTTTCTCATCACCACCTGCATTTGGTGGTTATCAGTGTATTTCAAAGGTACAAAACAGATCTCAATACTTCAATAGGTTGGTATATTAACATTATATCAGTTAATGAAATTACAGTATTTAACTGTAAATTTAAGTTAAACCCGTAAAACCTAAACCACAGCTGCCGGTTTTTTATCATCAATTTTACAGTGTACAATACGGTTACAGACTATTTATTTTGTATGGCTATATAAAAAAAGAGAGACATTTTCATAAATCTGCAGGCAGGTTTGTTTGTTATATTGTACAGCTGCGGCTGAAGTGAGTCATCAGCAGAGAGAGCAGGGCAGGACATCCTCTGTCATGCCCTCATATCTCACACACACACACACACTGGTATTCCTATCCTTATGGATTCATTCCATAGGCGTAGTGGTTTTTATACTGTACAAACTGTATTTTTAACCCCTTACGGCTTTTACCCTAACCCTACACCCAAACCTACCCCTCACAGTAAACTTTCTGCATTCTTAAATTTTCAAAACACTTCATTATGATTTATAAAAGTTTGTTTCCTCATGAGAACCTAAAAAATGTCCCCATAAGTACAACATTTCCTGGTATTACTATATTGTGGGGATCTATATTTGGTCTCCACAAAGTACACAAACACACACACACACACACACACACACACACACACACACACACTCATTCTCACAAGCTGTGCCACATTCCAGCCAGCTGCAGAGTGACATCAGAATCCAGTCCAGACTCGCTCCGTCCCCAGCGTCTCACTCTCGCTGTCTGTCTCGCGTCTTCATTACCGTGTGCTGTGTAACGTAAAGCAGCGTTCAGGGAAGAAACCTGATGCTGTCTTACATTAACCTGATTCCGCTCAGTGTGCCGTCTCTTTTATCTTAATGCTCGCTTTGTGTACCTTTTCAAAAGATGTCTTAAAGGCCACAAGTAATCCACAAGACTCCAATGAGTCCGTTAACATCTTGTGAATGCAAAAGCTCTGTTTGTAAGAAACAAATTCAAGAGTTTCAATTTCACTTCTGTCCGAAATACGACTCCATAATAACGCTTCCTCCAGTGAAAATTCCATCTCTTGTTGTCTCTCACATCAAAACCCACACACATCTTTGCTGTTTTGGACTGTTTTTTGTTTGTAAACGGTGCTTGATCTGTGCAGATTTCTCTCCTGATTCACCGGGGAAAGTAACGTTATGGAAAGAGGACTCATATTTCAGTCAGAAGCTATGGTTTGAAATTAAAATCATCTTGATGGATTTGTTTCTTACAAAGACGCAGCTTTTCTCTTCTCAAGACATGGACTGGAGTGGTGTGGATTACCTGTGGATTATTGTGACGGCACCCATTCACTGCAGAGGACCCATTGGTGAGCAAGTGATGAAATGCTACATTTCTCTAAATCTGTTTCCATGAACAAACAAACTCATCTACATTTTGGATGGCCTGGGAGTGAGTACATGTTCAGTAAATTATAATTTGTGGAAGAACTATACATTTAAGACAGATTTTAAATATTACAATTTTCTTTAAACAATTTCCCCTGTAGTCCACTTGCAACACATTTGTGATTGCAGTTATATTTTTCATACAGAAATCATCCCCATTCAAATGAATCAAAACACAGGGAAATTGAAAAATGGACTGGCAAACAACAGCCAACAGTAAATTGTTCCCGTTATACAGCATTAGCAGAGCAGACTCTGATGCAACACTGCAACGTAAAGAGCTGAATGTCTACTGTTGTCATTTCATAAAGTAATATCACCAGCTTGTTCTAGGTAAAGTGAACTTTTTTTAATCTATATTTTATTTGATTTTAATGGAATAAAACAAACACAAGCACACATTTCAGCCCTGAGAGTGATTCGATTTCTTTCTTTTTTTTTTTTTTAATCAAGAGGAAATCACTAACACGCCTTTTCTAACTCTTTCACTAAGAATACTGCAAATTTATCAACCAATTTTTTTGTCTTCAATTTAAGTTGTAAGCAAAAAACAAAACAAAAAAAAACTTACTGAGCCAATGACATAACCATCACCAGTTTATAATGTACATGAGTTGAGAAAGCCGAAACAAACGTGTTGTTGTTTTAGAGTAAACTTTGGACCTTTCTGTATTTCTTTCTTTTTAAATTAACTCTAGAAATATTTAAAGATGCATTTCATGAAAATGATACAGATCATTGATCGTACTCCTATATGATGGTTCCAGGTCTGGGTTGAGCCCTGAATAATCCAAGTGACCAATTTCAGCATCTATTTATAGCGTAGGGGGTGGATTCTTCAGATTCTAGAGAGCATTTGATTGGACAGAAAGTTTGACGAGAAGCTGAAGTGCAGGGTGATTGGCGAAACTTAGAGAAGTTGAATGCTTATACAGTGGGGCAAAAAAGTATTTAGTCAGCCACCAATTGTGCAAGTTCTCCCACTTAAAAAGATGAGAGAGGCCTGTAATTTTCATCATAGGTATACCTCAACTATGAGAGACAAAACGAGGGGGGGAAAATCCAGAAAAATCACATTGTAGGATTTTTAAAGAATTTATTTGCAAATTATGGTGGAAAATAAGTATTTGGTCAATAACAAAATTTCATCTCAATACTTTATTATATACCCTTTGTTGGCAATGACAGAGGTCAAACGTTTTCTGTAAGTCTTCACAAGGTTTTCACACACTGTTGCTGGTATTTTGGCCCATTCCTCCATGCAGATCTCCTCTAGAGCAGTAATGTTTTGGGGCTGTCGCTGGGCAACACGAACTCCAAAGATTTTCGATGGGGTTGAGATCTGGAGACTGGCTAGGCCACTCCAGGACCTTGAAATGCTTCTTACGAAGCCACTCCTTCGTTGCCCGGGCGGTGTGTTTGGGATCATTGTCATGCTGAAAGACCCAGCCACGTTTCATCTTCAATGCTCTTGCTGATGGAAGGAGGTTTTCACTCAAAATCTCACGATACATGGCCCCATTCATTCTGTCGTTTACACGGATCAGTCGTCCTGGTCCCTTTGCAGAAAAACAGCCCCAAAGCATGATGTTTCCACCCCCATGCTTCACAGTAGGTATGGTGTTCTTTGGATGCAACTCAGCATTCTTTCTCCTCCAAACACGACAAGCTGAGTTTTTACCAAAAAGTTCTATTTTGGTTTCATCTGACCATATGTCATTCTCCCAATCCTCTTCTGGATCACCCAAATGCTCTCTAGCAAACTTCAGACGGGCCGGACATGTACTGGCTTAAGCAGGGGGACACGTCTGGCACTGCAGGATTTGAGTCCCTGGCGGCGCATCAGTGTGTTACTGATGGTAGTCTTTGTTACTTTGGTCCCAGCTCTCTGCAGGTCATTCACTAGGTCCCCCGTGTGGTTCTGGGATTTTTGCTCACAGTTCTTGTGATCATTTTGACCCCACAGGGTGAGATCTTGCGTGGAGCCCCAGATCGAGGGAGATTATCAGTGGTCTTGTATGTCTTTCATTTTCTAATAATTGCTCCCACAGTTGATTTCTTCACACCAAGCTGCTTACCTATCGCAGATTCATTCTTCCCAGCCTGGTGCAGGACTACAATTTTGTTTCTGGTGTCCTTTGACAGCTCTTTGGTCTTGGCCATGGTGGAGTTTGGAGTTGGACTGTTTGAGGTTGTGGACAGGTGTCTTTTATACTGATAACGAGTTCAAACAGATGCCATTAATACAGGTAACGAGTGGAGGACAGAGGAGCCTCTTAAAGAAGAAGTTACAGGTCTGTGAGAGCCAGAAATCTTGCTTGTTTGTAGGTGACCAAATACTTATTTTACCGAGGAATTTACCAATTAATTCTTTAAAAATACTACAATGTGATTTTCTGGATTTTTTTTTTCTCATTTTGTCTCTCATAGTTGAGGTATACCTATGATGAAAATTACAGGCCTCTCTCATCTTTTTAAGTGGGAGAACTTGCACAATTGGTGGCTGACTAAATACTTTTTTGCCCCACTGTATCTTGTAAATGCAAATTTTGTTTAGTTTTGGAGCACACTGGTTTATAGATAATTTTAAGGCTAACATATTCAAAAAAAAAAAACTATTTTGATATCATGGCGGCTTTACATCAAATCATAAGGTTTTCATTTGACATAAAAAGCTGATACAAAAGCAACAATTATGATCCTGAGATGAATAAATCTCTTGTCAACTGAACGACTATAGCTGCATGAATTCCTAAAAGCTAAGAAGTTGAACATCAATATTCACGGAGTGAATGGACAACAGTAATGAGGCAGCATCAGTTTGATAGGAAAGAGTAGGAAACGCTTTCCTTTAAACAGTCCATTTCCAAAAGGAGTATCATGGAAAATGCAAGCACAAATATGTGCTATATTTGAATTAGAATAACGTCACCATTGTAAAATGCAAGCTAAATTTGCAGTTCCACTTTAATTTTGAACACAAAACGATTCCCCATGGACCCGAGTGAGACTGAGGTCATCTTATCTCATCACAGGTCCAGAATGGGTGTGTGTCTCACCAAGATATCACCATCAGCCAGCTTTACATTAAATATGATTAACCTGGCATAAATCCATAGATACAGTGCATTATCTCTGTGTCAAAGTTTCTGTTTTCTGATCTGATAAAGCTGGTTTGTTTCATATTTCTGATATTTCAGAGTATCCCTACTAACAGTAGGTTTTAGTGCCATGTTAAAAATAAATACATAAATAAATAATAAATTCAAGATTAGGAGATGAAAGTCCTATTTTTAGAATAAAGTCAAAATTATGAGGATAAAGTTGTGTTTTATTGCTTGAATAAAGTCAATTAAATTGAAAAATCCACCTACTCCGTGAAAAACTCTTCATTCTTCAGCAGCTTGTGAATTTTTTACCTTTTTTTTTTTTTTGCTTATGGGCCTAGGGCTGACTTACTATGCTACTGTGCCTGAGAAACTGTGCAATACACAAATTTCAGCAAGATTTCTAGCACAAACCTGGACAGTGCATGTTATTTAAAAGAAAAAGAGACAATTAATATATTTAATGTCTATAATATAAAACTAGCATATGGCACCTGATCATCAAACTTGAGAACACAAGATAAGCATTTAATTTCAACATTTGTTGTAGTTTTCGCATTTTAACATTATATAGACCAGAGATTTTTTTTTTTCTTCCCAAAAATGCTTTTTCCTGTGAATGGCCTAAACATGCAAATATGATTAAACCATTACAAATCATTGCTTAAAAGGAAGTGATTCAATTTACAGCTGCAACATTTCTTACAATTCCGTCAATACATCTGGCAAAAACTTGGAAAAGTTCATTAGCACAGCAAGAGTCCCAGCGGAATTAGGATTTCTGGGAAATGTAGTTTTGAGGAACGTCATTTTAAAAGCAATGTGGTAATTCAAAACCCTGTGCCATCTGGTTCTATAATCGCCTCCCACTCACAAAGAGCCTTTTCTGGTCCCTCGGCTTGTGTTTATTTTGTGTTCTCTCCTTTGTTTACTCTTATGGCTCAGGTACAGGAACGAGAGATCAGGTCAGAAAGACAGAGAAGAGAGATGGTAGGAGATATGTCTGGAATTCTCCACATGTGCACTTAACCTGCGCATGAACTCCAGGCTACGGCCAAATGTTTTTCAGCTAGTCATGGGAGTAGCATTCTCACCACTAACATAACAGTTCACTTCGCCCATAGTGTTGTGAAATGCTCTCTTCTCAGGAACGTAGCTATGTTGGGAAAGCATAAAAGACTACATTCTAAAATAATGTTTAAGATACATTTGTTATATCACCGCTTACAGGTTTTAAATGTATCTGAAGATAGAAATGTTTGCTGCAATGCACATTTGCAATCAAGCACAGGGTCGGGAAATATTTGTTAGGTTTTTATGGAGCAGAAGTAGCTCTAATAAGCTTAGCCCATTTGTTTTATTTTGAAATATAACCATGGGAGAAATAAGCTTTACAGGCAAATGCATGTTACTGTTGTTATTATTATTTGTAACCAAACACATTTTTGGTCCTTGAGTTATTTGAGTGTGTTTCTAAAATAATTTATATATAAGCATTTTAGACTTAAGTCAATACAACTAATGTAACAATTTATCTTCTTGATATTTAACAGCAATATTTCATGAGTATCTGTGGCGAGTGCAAGACATTTTCTGAGGGATTCTTACAGAGAAAATAATAATAATGAATACTAATAATTGTCTGTCTGGAATTACAATCCATATTAATTTAAATCCAAATTAAGCCTGATATAGGCCCAGATAACCTAATGCAGAGAGTAAAACTGCAGACTTACTAAGGGAAGGATCTACAGTCAGAGCAGTTTAAAGGTACCATGATGAGGTCGTCCAAAAAAAATGTAAATTAAAAAAATAAAACAATTTGACAGACTGGTTGTTAAAATGGATGTAGGGCCCTACGATTTCCGCGATGAAGAAAACGCGGACGGAATCATGGAATCCAGTTATAAAAACGGAATTTACAGTTTAATGCGGAACGTCACGGAATTTGTCAAAGTTTGGATGAATTAATCAAAAGTAGGTCATTACACTTAAATCAAATCGCGATATGGACGCGTATCTGTAAATATTAAGCCGCAAAAGTCGGTCTAAATATGAATCCTGCATGTTCTGCGCATCTCTGTATGAGTGGAGCAGACGCGCCGTTTTGTTTTCTACACACACAGCGCGCTTGACGCTCGCGGTGATTTCAGATCTCAATGAGGACATAAATACATCTCTAAAACTGCTCTGAGAGTCACTTCACGAGCATTTTACCATTTCATTTGAGTAAAACTACTAGTGTCATATCATATACACATAGAACTTTAAAGGTATTCACAGCAACCCGTCAAAATAAAAGTTTGGTTTAATTTAAAGACATTGTGCCAGAAAAAGACTGTATTACTATTATTTAGTAGAATGTACGTAATACTACTACTACTGTTGAAAAATAATAAAACTTTATTATTTTTAAGAAATAATCACAAAATATTTAAAATTTTAATAGTAAATCCCCTTTATTTGCCAAAAATGTTAATTTAATTTTCATTAATTAAAAATGTAAATATAAATTAACTAAAACATTTCATACGGCCCTAAACATGTAATTTTTGTGACACTTTTAATAAATTTAGGTTAAATTGTATACGTTTCATGATTTTATATTAATTAGGCATGCTTTTTGATTCATAAAATTATTTGACCACTAAAAAGGAGTCCAGAAAAATTACGTTGTTTACGCATGTGATACTCTCCAAAATGGCGCTACAGGAGACAAATTGTTGAATAAAGTCGTTATTATTGTTTTCTTTGCACACAAAAAGTATTCTCGTAGCTTCATAAAATTACGGTTGAACCACTGTCACATGGATTATTTTAATGATCGCTATGTTTCTGAGCCTTGATCGTGTAAGGATCCTTGCTCTCTACGGAGGGTCAGAGAGCTCTCGGAATGCATTGAAAATATTTTTATTTGTGTTCCGAAATTGAAAGGTCTTACGGGTTTGGAACGACACAAGGTTGAGTAATTAATGACAGAATTTTCATTTTTTGGGTGAACTATCCCTTTAATGTAATCTGAATACCTGAAATCAAACCCTACATTGAAAGGTTCATAACAGATAAGAAAATTTGTGTGACTGAAACATTCAGTTCATGGCATTCAACCATAAAGACACGGAGTCAATGCATACAAGATAAATGCAAAACAACACATCCTCTATCTGCGGTGCGAGTAAAAGCACTGGCCTGTATGGGTCCACGAGATTATTCAGGCTGGCAGCCAGCACGGAGAATACCAGCGGCTGGTGCAAGGCATGTGATGTGAAGTCTGCTTCCAGTACTTTTGGCTGGAGAGAGGACAAACTTTGATGAGCCGCTATAGAAAGTGGGATTCCCAAAGCAAAGCAAACTACTGCCATGCCATTTCATAAGACAAACGCCTACTAATTTGTTTGTAGGGAGTAGCCGTGATTTAAAATAAAATGCTCAATATTATTGGAAAATTGTGATTGATGGGATCAACCTCTCCTTCTTACAGACACTTCACTACAGTATGTGACAGATGACCACGTACGCTCCACTAACTACTCTCCTGTTGGTAGTTGCTCCCAAAGGTCGCTGATCATTTGCATAATGTTAACCATTTCTCAACTTGTCAATGAACATGCCCACATCACGTCACCAAAACACTCTAACATGCATGCAAAGTCCAGTATTTATCAAGAAAGTTTAAAAATTTTATTTTTTTTCTTAAAGGGTTAATTCAATCAAAAATAAATAAATAAATAAACAAACAAACAAACAATAAACTCACCCTTAAATTATTCCTAACTGACTTTCTTCTGCTGAAAATCAAAAGAAGTTACTGTGAAGAATGTGAGTAACCAAACAGTTTCTGGCCTCCATGGCATTTTCCCCCATAACAACTGTCTGGTTACCAATGTTCTTCAAAATATCTTTGCGTGTGTGTGTTCTTCAGCAGAAGAAAGGATTCTTCTCATTCATAGAAGTTAGGAACAACTTGAAGGTTAGTAAATGATGACAAAATTTCAGTTTTATGAGTGAACTATCCCTTTAATGCATTTCATGGGCAAAGCAAGCAGATTTTCAAGTCACTTTCAATTTTCAGTGACCACATGAAGGAAAAGTACCCTAAAAAAAATGTGTATTTGTATATATAATCGATGTACTAACATCAAGTAATTTGGTAATTTATCAGTGCAAAGTATTTAAACAAGTTATTTATCTGTGACGTTCTGTTCTCTCTGACTGAGATACACTACTGCGTCACGAGCAGAGTATCTATTCGCAGTGAAGTCAAACGCTTCTGACAGCAAACATTCCAGACACTTGACTCTTGCACAATATCATCAACAGTCTTCAGAAGTCTAACCTGGGTCGCTTGCCTTCTTAAAACTCCTCTAGTTTCTTCAGTTCTACTGGTTGAAGAACAGCATTAGCAACACCAATGTCATGGGTTCATTCACAGACAACACTTGGACTGATAAAATATATAGCCTGAATGCTATACATATTTGGATTAAAGCATCGTCCACATGTAAATCTCTTAGCGTCTTTCTCGCCAATGTATATACCTTGTTAAGGCATATTACTTCATTGAATATAAAGGAAACTTCAAAGTTAAAGTTAATAATAGGTGACTTATAAAATAAATCATAATTTGTCTCCACCCATGTAATATACGCACAAATATATGTAAACAACTGTTGCTTTTTCTGACGTTCGAAAGCATAATAAACATAACTAACTGTCAACTATAGGAAATATATTAAGAAGAGCACTGGTTTCTAATCATCTTTTGGATGTGTGTGACATTTAGTCTACCGTGTCGCATTTGATAAGCCAAACCCTCAAAAAAAAAAAAAAAAAACTACGTTCTGGGAAACAATGGAACATTCACATCCTGAATTATGTAACTGTTTAACCCCATCTGCTGCTACTACGCGGCGCGACAGGGACGCTCACATTATAAACAACTAAGCTTGCAACGCTGCAAGGGCTTCGTTTACGATCAATGTAAACGTTCTCGCACAGTCTGGTGCATCGCGCGCGCGCTGACTTTCGCTGATAGCGTTCTTTTTAGTCGCGTCGCGTCGTTCGTCGAAGTTACTGCTTGGTCCTTTAAAAAAACATGGACGGTCACAAGAGGCGTAAACATTGCCCACACAGTCGGATAAGTTCGCTGAACAGAAACTTTTTTTCCATGTTATTACTCCACAACGCAACAGTCAAAGCGTCACGGTGGGTTTGTTTTTCAAGGGGTGGGGCGTTGTATTTTCCCACCGCTGAAAACTTTCGCGACTGCAAAGCAACAGAAACATCAAAGCATCCGCATCCCTCTTTTGCTGCGACACTGAATATGTTGACCACTTAACGATTCTAGTCGCTTTTGAATAGTTCGTCAATGATATGCACATCTTTCATTTTTCAAACCTTTGTGAGAAAGTAAGTTTTCCATCCTAGCTTACCAAAGTTATCTTCTTCCGCGGGCAGCTGAAACTTCGGCAGTAAACCCGTGGAAATCGATGCGTGTATAAATGTGAACGAGTTGAATGATTAAAGCCACAGAACGAATGCAGTTATTATTACCAGAAACTTAAGAAAGCCGCCATTCCCAACAAACCCCAGCCGATCCCGAGCCGTCTTTTAAACGCGCTGTATCCAGACAATGATCCCGCAGAAGGCTGCAGTTGATTTGTCAAGGACACCGCAGCTCGCATTCGTGCATGGAAAGCCGCTGGTTTTGGAAAGCAGCGGCCAAATACAAAGAAGAGCCCGTCTGCGTTACCTTTTTGCTGTTTCTGCTGTTGTATCCGTTGTAGGGGTTGATTCCCGTCCTTGGCGCTACGGAGAGCAGCATTTTTTTCTCAGCGCGGTGTCCGGAGCGGCGAGGCTGACGTCAGTCAGAGGAAGTTCAGGCGGGATCTCGATCTCTCTCTCTCTCTCTCTCTCTCTCTCTCTCTCTCTCTCTCTCTCTCTCTCTCTCTCTCTCTCTCTCTCTCTCTCTCTCTCTCTCTCTCTCTCTCTTTTAACAATTTCAATTTGCATACCCAAGTAAGAAATAATACATAACATAACAGACAGACGAATATGGACACAAGTAAATCTCCAGTAGTAACCTATACTGTTAGGCCTACTGTTATTCCACTTGTTTTTATGTGTATGATATTTAGGCTACCCATAATAATGTTTAACATCAGTGACATCTTTTTCGTGAGACCATCCACATTTAAACCAAAACCTGAAATACATTCAGTGAAGGAATGTCAGTACAAATGCGATGGTGCATTGAAATCAAATGTTTCAATTACTTTGTTGTTCCGCTTTTGATCCCTGTTGTAGGCCAACACTTCACCAACCTTTTGAATATGTACGAGTGTTTTGTATTAGTTGTAGGGCCTATTTTACACACTAATAATTCTCTAAAAGAAAATGTTATCCCTTATTTCCTGATAAATAAATTGTATCAATTGGACAGTGTGATCTGTCAAATCAAGTACATATAAATTTTGTCTCTCATATTACTCAGGTTTAAATAATGTATTTCTACAGTATACATATTGTAATAGTTCTGTTTTTCCACAAGGTGGAACCATGCGGTGTGATGTTATGGCTAAATATCATTTTTTCGGTAGTGCAATACAGGCCCGGCTCCAGGTACGAGTTGAAGGGTGGGCCAAGTGATATTCCAGGTGGGCAGGGGTTATGTTTTTTTTTTTTGGGGGGGGGGGGGATGGGGGGTATAGGCTACTATTTTTATGCCCCCATTTCTTTTTAAAGTGAAAGGATGAATGCCTTATAAACAGTGACATTTAAGACTTGCATTTAATTCACCCCAAAATGGGCCATTTGCACATTTTCACGTGAGTTCTGCTACTTCATGGAGTAAGGATAATTATGAAATTAATATTAGCCACAACAGAGGTGCAAATTTTGCAATACATAATTCAAATTTTAAAAATTAAATAGACCGCAGCAATTAACATTTTGTCAGAACCTCTAGTAAATTACAAGCTATTTGTTTAGTTGTCTACTGAGAATCATAGGAGAATATGATCTCTATTTGAAAACAAAAACAAAAGAGATACATTTTTCCAGAATTGTACATATTCCTATGTTTGACTGACTGTTTCTCCCATGGCAGTGACGGGCAAATGTAATCCCTCCTCCCCTCCCCATACCATTTACAATTTTTATATATAGTGAAAAATCCATTATAAAACACTCGTGCTTTTAAGCCAAATACAAGCTGAAACGACTCTCATAATCTCTGCAATCTCCGCAATCTCTGATCTCGGGTTTTCTGTATTAGAGCTGTTTTAAACTTGCTGTTTGAACGCGTTCGCTTACTGGATCCTTGGACTGAAAAGTTTACAGGAGTTTACCGGTTTAAAAATATCTGATCGCAAAAACCTGGTCCTTTTGATTTTTCTTTTCATATTATAATGTACTGATTCAAATTAGAAATCAATAATTAATTATTATTTTGCCATCTTGTCTGGGGACAAAGCAGGCGCGCAATCATCAATCATATTTAAAGGGAAGCCGGCGCGTCCTGACCGCATCACTGTCTTTACTGGGTGTTTTAGGAATATTTGCATTTATTCACAGACGATTTGATTAGCGAATCATGTGGTGGACTGTCATTATTTTGGCTAATGCGAGACACCACTGAATGCGCATCAGAGGGTATTTAGAAGTAGGTATAGGCTACGCAAAGCCGACTGATAAGCCTTATTATACCTGAATATACCCTGCACTACACCACTGAGACTGACGAAACCATACATCAACAGATTCTTAGCTTATTGACAAATATCTGATCTTGTAAGATGTTCTCCCTTTACACAGTGCACTGTCCCACTAAACATTAGACGTCTGACGGACGTGCAGATTATGTCTATATTGCGTCCGTCGGTCCAAGACCAATTCTGCACGTCTACACGACGTGCAAACTAGGTCCCCTATTTGGACGTCTAACCAAGACCCCATTTGGACGTCAATATGCAGTTCTACATTTGAACGTCGGACTAGGTAACTTTTTTTGGACGTCGAAGACATGTGCAGAAAATTTACATTATTAATGAATGTAATATTTATTTTATTTAAGACAAATATCAACATTGTTCTTATCAGCATGGTTAATGAATATCAATATAGGTTACCTGTGATGAAACATTATTTGTTATTTAAATATTTATTTATTGAGTACATGATGTCTAAAATGAGTTTAAGTTTGATGTAGAAAAGACGTCCACAAAGACCACATTTGGCCTACAATTAGCCCTTATACAGAGGTCCTGTGGACGTCAATACTGGACGTTCATTAGACGTTGGAAAAAAGACGTCATCTGGCGTCACAGTCTGCACCTTCAGGGGACCAAAATTGGACGTTCAAAAACGAAGTACAAAAGACGTTGTTTGGACGTGTCTTTGCTCAGTGGGGTACGCGTGATCGCCAAATGGAAAGTGAAAGTGAAAGGCGCGAGCGCTCATTCAAAAGCATTTCAATTTCGCGCATGTTGATAGCGGCTCCCTGATGCGCGAAAATACATTAGCACGTATTTGGGTGTGGGCGGTAAGAAAACGAAAAGAAAAATATATGAACCTCAATTGAATGTCACAACAATTTTGTGATTGGCTGTTATGTGTGGGGCCAGGGTGGGCCAAGCTTCTGACTGGGTGGGCCAGGCCCACCCTGGCCCCCCCGTGGAGCCGGGCCTGGTGCAATATCTGCTTGTGGAAATTTGACAGCTAGGTAATTTAGAAATTCCAAAATCACATTTCAACCAAAACTCTAAACCTGAGACTCTGTTGAATGCACATTGTGGTATATGAAACCATTTTAAATTAGGCTGTGCTAAATGAGTTGTAATCGAATTCAGTTTGAGTACATATAATGATTTTTTTTTTTCATATAAAATTACACATCACAGAGCTAAGCTTTTTAATTAGAATCATAAAGAGAGTAACATGGGTTAATTATGCCTTGCTTCAGTCTAAATTAGAGTGCACATTAGAAACAGTTTTGGAGAAATTGAACAACCCTGTCTGATTCCACTAAAACTCTCAGGTCTAGGAGTCATACCTGGATTGAGGGATAAAGAACTATAAATGCTATTACAGAACATGCCAATAACCTTTCAGAACCCTTCCCCAAAACTAAACATTCTAAGAGTTGTGCAATTAAATTTGTGTTTACAGTATTAAATGCTTAACAAAGTCTATAAAAAATAAGGCTGTCTTATTAAATCATTGATTATATACGAAATATGATATTTAACTATTGATTTTTGGTTAAATGCTGATTGATATTTCTCTACAAGTTCCCCAAGCACTAGTTTGAGATGATTAACACTTACCAAGGCAAGTAATTTATTATGACAGAGTTATTTGTTTCCCAATATCTAATTATAGCAATTGTTTCTTATGTTTAGCAAGGTTAATAATCCTGATTTCATTTTAGCACCCTTTCTGAATGCATTACATACTGATTTCCTAATATCTCTCCAAAAGTGTTTTAAAATGTATGTTGTTAATCACTTCAAGTTAATTTGTCATCAGTTTGTCAGTTGTTTTCCTCATTCAGTTTTTAAATATAATATTTAATGTTTCAAAATCCACTTCTATATTTTGATTTATAAAGGTTAAAAAGGCTAAATTTCATCCTTAATTACTTTTTGATCTTCTGTTATAATATCATTAATCTTGAGATTGTTGATTTCCTCTTTGTTTATCAATGATTAACTTGTTTTCTTCTTTTTCAATCCACCTGGCTCTTGAACAAGCTCCACATGCTTTTTCTGTAACTCATTATCAATGATTAATGCAGTGTTTTTGTTTATAGTTGTGAATTAACTACCAATACAAGTTCCTTTTGTTTTTGTTCAAAACATTTACCTGTTTTGATGGCTATTCTTTAACCTTAAATTTAAACCATTCCCATTGATTCATGTTAGACATATCTAGTTCTGCCGTGACAACTCTTGGAGGGATTGGCATGGTAATGTACATGACAGTGTTAATGTATTTGGTCTTGGCGGAATAGATCTGCTACGCTGCTGCTGGTGCTGCTGCTGCTGCTGCAAGTACCGAGACTTGCTACTGCCAATACATAGACAACATGCTGCTGTGAGCATGTAGGACATACTGCTGCTGCACATATGACACATATGAATAACGCCCATACAGCATACATGAATCACCCCGATGCAGATCTATACAGGTGGAGCTGGGGAAGGTGGAGGGTTTCTGAAGTACAGCAAACGAAAGCCAGGTATATGAATATTAAGCAATGAGCTCATTGGCTACTGATACAGGAGAAAACCAATCAGCTGAGCCATATGATAATGATGTCATTAGGTCAGATTGAGTTGGACCTATCGGACTGCGCCAACTTAGAGTTTCATGCCAGAACTCTGTATTTTTTCAATCTCCTCAATGAGAGTCGTCACCTGTTAACAGAATCTAACATTCTTTAACAAGTCATTATTGAACTTCCAAATATTAGGAGAGATTTGAGGTATAGAGTCTCAAACATTGTCCATTTCCTGAAGAGTTACACCATGAGCATTGAATACATTTTGGCTTGATATCCCCCAGTAGTCAGTCACACTTGTTATTATACACAAATTATTATACACAGAATATGAACTTCTTTGAGGTTTTCGGTCTAACCATAAATCAGGGGATACATTAAACTCTCCCCCCATAATCAAATTTTCTGATTTATAGATTATTTTGCATTCATTCACCGGATGACCAAGTTCCTCAAGCATTTCTCTATTAGCCACTTTATAATAACCAAAAATACATAGTAAGTTGTAGCATATGTCATTACAGAGCCTGCAAACCTAAACCTTGAATAATACCACAATTCCAGACGAACGTGAAAATCCATGTGCAAAAAGGCAGAATTTTTCAAAATTGTTCATCCCTCAAAACAAAACATGTATCCTGTTAGAAAACACAATTTGTTTCGCTTATCACTATTTTTCAACCCCCTAACATTCAAAGATTAAAAAGAAATAGCCATAGATTAATAATGTAACCGTTCAACTTGAGCTTCATAACTTAATATCAAAACCAGACCAACTTATTGCATATGAACTGTAGTTTACTAACTTTTCTTAACAGCTTTATAAGATTATTTCCACCTTTTATATGCCTGAATGTTACCTTCCCGGGATCACCATCAATTAAAGATGTCCATCAGTGAGTGAATAGCCTTCCTTTATAAAGGCCCGTTTCCCATTTTTCCAACTGAGGAGGGAGGGGGCTCTGGAGGAGGGCTTGGAGCAGGCGAAGGACAGGGAGAAGGTGAGGGTGGTGGTGATGATGGAGGGAGGGAGGAGCCAGATGGGGAACCCAGCCAGAAAGGAGGGAGGAGCCATGGTGGAGATTGGGCTGAGCAATGGTGTGTGCTCATATCCTGCGTTGTCAGTTTCTTTCATCATTGCTTCAACTTCTGTGAGAGCAATCAAATCTCTCTGTAACCCTGTCTGGGTCATGACGCCACAGTCACTACAACACTGAAACATGAAAAGGTACATCTGTATACTTGACAATGTATGAAACCTGACTGATCACTGATGTGAATCATTTATCTACAGAGAAAAAAAAATTAATGAATAAAAGTGCATTTAAAGTCACACTTTTTTTTTTTAATTCTCTCAATCCATCAATTTCAATTCAACTTTTATTTCACGAGTTCGTGTGCCCATATAATCTTAGCATTAGTGGTAAACAGATTTGGCTTGATGTCCGCAATGGAGGGCTCAGAGAGACTACTCTACTCAAGCTCCGAAAGCCCCCCTATAGACAGAAGGATAAATGAAATAAATATGCATAAAGGAGGAGATGGGGAGGTGGAGGGATGCCGAAAGAACTAAAAACGGAAATGGTAAGAGGCTGTTTTTATACTCGGATATTAATTGGAAGATTAGATGGGCATACTCCTCCCGAAATTACGTTAATAACTTCACTTATTTGTCTTTTTTTACGAAAAGCTCTGGTGTATGAAATGTGCTGCAAATAATGGCGGGTTTACAATGCACGATTTTATTCCCGATTTTCCCTCACTGACATTTTTTTGAAAATCACAGACAAATGCCCAAAATCCGAGGCAAATCGGTGCTCGTTTACATGTGTGATAATCATGCGGTGTGTGTTATCAGAGATGGTGACAGCTCATGAAATCAACAGATTTTAGCCTAAAACCTTTCACCTACACGTCTATTTTATTCCAGAGTTATGCCTTAGGGAAAAACTGCAAGAAGCAAAAACACATGTAAAAATCACTTTACCACTTAAAATATGAAACTATACAGATATTCCCGGCTATTTCTACTTTTTTTCTTTCTTTTTTTTTTTAATCTGATTTATAAAATTACTTGTGTTACCCTAATGTAGTCAGATTTATTCTTATCTGATATTAAAAGACGAGTTTCTCATTTGTTAATTTATATGCTATCACATGAAACACACGCAGGTACTTCTCTTTGATAGGTTTAGGTCTAGGTCTAATTATTCATAAAATTATACTAAATACTTCAAGTTTGACAATTCCTTTCAGTTAAACTTCACAAATATCATTTTAGCATGAATGTGAATGCTGTAATTGGATATATATGAAATGCTGTCTTAAAATGACCCCTCAGCCAGAGAAGCGAAATGATGAGCGAAGTGAATGAGAGCTGCTCTGTGGATATGTCACCGTGGAGACTAATATGGTTTGGGTATAAACAGGTCTAATGCCAAGCAACCCCCTCAGTTATGGGCATTGTGTCTCATAAAATCCACACAAATGAGCTATTGAGTGCCTAAGCATTGTACATTCTGGTTGTTTACATGGTTACAAGGAGTTTAAGTATTGTTTTGGTCCTTCAAATTATATGAAAACAGAATTATAATATGATTAGAAAAAGTGAAATTTTCATTGCATTCAAATATCACAAAATAACAACTCCCATATCACACTGGTTAGACATTTCACATTTTATTAGGTCATCTTGAGCAACAGAAAACAACCAAAGCAAAGAACCAAAAATTATCCTTTACTAAACTTGAACAATTTTGAATTGTCTCTCTTTCCTGAAATAGGTTACTGTATAAGTTTATGTAATTTGTCTAATAACAATGTCCAATTCAAAACCTGGGTTGATGCGATTTCCACCACATCTCCAAATGAAGCACTATGTTTAGCAGCGTTTTGTGGTAGATATGATATTGATGGAAATTGCATTTGGTCTTATAGCAAGCATTGTACATATTTGAAGATACAAAACGTAATAGTATTTTCACAAACCTAAGACCTTGGCACAGTACCACCATGTAACACACCAGCAAAGCTACAAAAACGTTAATGTGTGCACAAGATGTGTAATTGCACAGTAAAAATTACATCACAACTGTGGAACAGTCAACAAATTGCTCAGTTCCATGTGATGAAAGTAAATGGTGACCAGGGTCTAAGAAACTGTCTCGCTGACTGACATTTTTGTTCTCAAAACCCATTTCTATAAGCAGATATATGAAGTGGATAATAATGAGACAAGCTGTAGTGAGGACATAGAAGATCATAAATGTTCATTAATCTACTTGGAGAACTGCCTGCCAGCTAATTTGAACAGTGTGAATATCTGTTCTCAGTTTGAACTCATACAAAAGTATGTTTCATTAACACAATAAATGAAGGAGGAAAAAAGGTCAACTATACATCTTTAATGACATGCTTCACACCTACTTATATCTCTGTTTAACCAATTTTGAACATTGTGTATTTTGGTAAAATTGTGCAACCAAGACAGAAACATGAACCAATATTTTCTAACTGAAAAGGGACTATGGACTTATTTCAAGGATGTATGACCTGCCTCCATACTGGGTTGCAGTTGCAGAATCTAGTTGCAAAAGCTTGGTAAGATGATTAGATGGTGACACCTAGAGTTCAAAGTTAAAAATTGCAAACAAAAGTTGTGTGCTCCTCCCCCATCAAACCACAAACTGCCACTAGCATTAGCAAGCTAAAAGTTTGCCTCGGTGTCTTACAGTTTATTCCCTTGACCAAGGCTTGACACCATTAGCCCCTGCTGGTAGGAGGATATATGATTTTCCTGTGGCCGTAGTCATTAGTCACAGGGCCTGTCCCAGTACACACATCTGTGGTGCAAAACTGGCCCAGGAATGAAAAATGCCAACGCTCAGTAGATTTAGCTCACACTAAATCCATACCAACCTAACACCGCTTCAGAGCGGGATGTTGTATCCCGTAATTCATCACTTTCAGGAGCAAGACAAGGAAAACATTTCCATCCAGATTTTCAGAAATGCCATAGGCATTCAAAATCCTTTCTGAAATGTGAATTTTGAAAGAATTTTCCAACTTCCAAAGCTCACACCCAAAGAGTTGTATCTGTACTTCCACAGGGGCTGCAGCAGCCAAGCGAGTGGAGAATAAATCACTAAAGAATCCTCGTATTTCACTCTGTTTGGTATGGCTATGCATAATCTCAACATACTGTGATATTTCTGTTTGCTGTCACCTGAAGAATTGTAATGGTACTGAGGTCCATTCAGAAGAATTTCCAAATCATTCTCCTTTACAATAAATCAAATCAAATCAAATTGTTTAGCAGAGACAGGCAGTTAAGGAGGCCGAGGATGAAGACAGCATTTGATGTGGTAAAGCCATGGTTACTGAGGCAGGGCACAACAGGAAGCACTTTATCTCTGGAGACACACATTAAACGTCATGTTATCTCATCTTAAAACAGCATCTTCTCCTCGTGCTTCTCAACTTTTATATTTGAACAATCAAATAAAACAGATGGCAGATCAGATTTTATGGGAGTGGAACTTTCTCATCAAAGGCCTGCTCAGAATGAGTTTAAGAGAAAAGGAATTCCTGTGTTCTAATGCCCAAGGATCTAAAGTAAGCAGCTCACATTCTTTACACTGCAAAAAACTTAGATTTTTAGCCTTGTTTCCAGCCAAAATATCTACAAATTCTTAAATCAAGAAGGATTTTCTAGAGAAGTAAACATTATTGTCTTGTTTTCAGAAAAAACATGTCAAAATTAAGTGAGTTTTTGCTTGAAACAAGCAAAATAATCTGCCAATGGGGTAAGAAAAATAATCTTATGTCAAACAGAAAACAAGATTATTTTTCTTACCCCATTGGCATATTATTTTGCTTGTTTCAAGCAAAAACCCACTTAATTTTGACATGTTTTTTCTGAAAACAAGACAATAATTTTTACTTGTCTAGAAAATCCTTCTTGATTTAAGAATTTTGGCTGGAAACAAGACTAAAAATCTAAGTAATTTAAGCATTTTTTGCAGTGTATTTTAGTGAAATAGTTTGAGTCTTCAAAATTGTCATCTGATTTACTGTACATTATTAAGAAAAGTCTGGCATACCCAACCACTGCAAATGTAATAGGAAGCCTACTCTTTTCTCAGTTACAGTTATCTACTTTTTGTAGAAAATAAATCTAAAGGTTTACTTTGTTGATGGTGGTTGACACAGTAGCTAGTTGAGACAGTAGCTGAGGCGATGGCTAAATGTCACTGCCTCAGAAGCTGTTTGTTTTCAAGAAGTCGTCATCTGCTCACCGTTGAGATACGCTCTTCCAGTGGACAATGCTCGTCTTGGCTCTCCCTTACAGCGTTCCGGTGAGAACACAAAGCATCTGGGATCATGGCATTGCACGAAAGCTTCTCCTGCGCAGTCCCCAGTGAGCTCCGAGATGGACAGATTCTTGACTTTGGTCGTCTGTGGTTTCTGGTTGTTTTTAGCAAATACGCTCCACTCTGTACACTCAAAACAGTAGTTGTGACACTGCTCCTTGAGGTTAGACTTATTTTATTTCATTGACAGGTTTTATTTTATTTATTATTTTGTCAGCTTTTTTTTTTTTCTCTTTTATTTAGCTAAGAAATTAAGTGCTGGACAATAACCAATAATCTGTATTTAATATTCTCCCCAAGAAAATAGATTTTATCGTTTCTATTGTCTACTGTAATAAATATTATGTCAATAGCACTGTATTATTCATACACTTTATTACCTGCATAACGACTTGAAAAACACACATAAACCATATTGTCATGTGTTTATTGCCTTGATGTTTCATCAGTCAAAACTTTTATGCCTTTTATTCATAAGTTATTACTTCTATGAGTCTGTTTTGGACTTTCTGCATGAGAGCATCCTATGTCTTTAAATATAGATGAAACATAGGGTGAGTCTGAAATCGCATACTGTCTAAATAGGTTTTTTGTGACCCTGGACCACAAAACCAGTCATAAGGGTCAGCTGAATAAATAAGTTGTCCATTGATGTATAATTTGTTAGGATAGGGCAATATTTGGCTGAGATACAACTACTTGAAAATCTGGAATCTGAGGGTGCAAAAAAAAAAAAAAAATTATTGAGAAAATCACCTTTAAAGTTATCCAAATGAAGTTCTTAACAATGTGTATTACTAATAAAAAAATAAAAAAATAAAATAAAAAAAAATAACCCATACAATGTATTTTTGGCTATTGCTACAAATATACCCGTGCTACTTGGTTTTGTGGTCCAGGGTCACATTTGAATTTGAACTTACTTCCCAACCATTAAAAAAGTATGCTCTATAGTATTAATTTGGATAGTATGAATGAAATTCAGATGCCATGTGGTTACAATCACGTGATCTACCAGTGTCAGCACTACCATTCATAAATCCTCTCCCATGGCCTCGTGGGATAGTAAAGTGTTCATTGACTGTGCACTTCAGAATCCTGGCGGAAGTAGTAGGTCATCCAGGTATTTTTCTTCAACTGTTTTTCAAATAATATGAATTCGGACATACTACACTTTAGGCATACTGTTTTTCGCATACTATATAGTAGGGCAGTATTTGATGCAGCGACACACTGCATTTAGTGCTCCATAATATTTACATCACCTCGTTTTGAATACGAGTAAAAACATCTGATCATGCATAGTCTATCCTTTGCCTCTGAATTCCTACATTTGATTAAAATAACTGACCATTCAAAAAAAAATTTTGCTGTTCTGCATATGCCATCATCCACCTACTTGCTGCCATATCCTGAAGGTGTTGCCTGCTAGGGTATTATGTCATAGTTCTCATCATAATGGCTTTGATCCTGTCATCATTATTGTAGAAGTTTCTGAACCAGGGATCAAGCGTGGATGGCAAAATCAACAGCTCATCACTATTCCTAACAGATTCGTTTCATAGAAGCACCCAAATTACTTACTAATGGTAATATGCATCTTGTGTTTAATAAAACATGAAAGTCTCTTCCAGTTGTTAATACCCAGCTGTTGTGCAAACCACGTGGTCTTCTCATAGTGACCATGATGCCAGTGCATCTATCACTTTGGAAAATCTGGTCATCTCAGAATGTTCATTTAGGATGTTTACAAAATGTATCTTTGCAGTTGCG
Organism: Onychostoma macrolepis; assembly: GCF_012432095.1. Classification (NCBI taxonomy): domain Eukaryota; kingdom Metazoa; phylum Chordata; class Actinopteri; order Cypriniformes; family Cyprinidae; genus Onychostoma; species Onychostoma macrolepis. Next base: position 4,797,185 of record NC_081165.1, read on the forward strand.
ATTAAATTTGAAACGCACTGTTTAAGAGAGGTGTGGTGGATGTTCTGCTTGACCATAAACAGTTGTGGTAAAATATGAAACCTTCTGCAGTTTATCCACCAGAGTTTGGTGACATGAATTACACAATTTAGGCAGAGCTGTTTGACTGAACATATTGGGTGTAAAGTATTTTATAATCTCTCTCAACTGCTTGAAATGACACCACCATTTATTTTGCAATCTATCTGGTCACAGCATTTGTTATTAAGCATTTGTTTAAGTTTGCTGAGTGTGCTTTTTTAAAATCTAATGATGTAGACTGTCATGTATTAAATTGTACACTGCATTCAGTTAGGTACTTTAAAGAGTGAAAACACAGTGACCCCTTTAATGTCATTCACCGTCGTTTTGTGGCTCTTTTTTAAGTATCAGTTCAGGCACCATTTAGGCACCGGTACCACTTTAAAATGATCGTATTGTAAAAACCTAAACGATACCCAACCCTACTTACTATATGTTATTATACACTGTGCATCACGGTGTACTAGTGCAACATGTGCAACTTGCTTGTGTTGCCAATTATATCAGCAGGATTGTTCATGTGTCCACCCCTCATGTGAAGCACAAGACAAGTCCTCTCTACAAAAATTGTTTTTTTTGCAACAAACTTGAGTCTTCAGTTAGCACTTGGTAGCTGTGTAAGCTATCACAGCAAAACCAACCATGATACTCCATTTCCAGTGGCAACTTTCCGGAGTGGTAGTCAGGGATTTTCTGGAAAGCGACATTAAACCACTCAGACAGAGGTCGAAAAGTTGTTGTTTGGGTCTTTTCAATTCCCAGCAGATCACACATTGTTTGCAACCTCGGATTTAAAGGGGTCCTATTATGCTTTTTCACTTTTTGAATTTTAGTCAGTGTATAGTGTGTATGTTTGGACATAAAAAGATCTACAAAGTTACAAATCTCAAAGTCGAATCCAAAGGGAGATATTTCGTTTTTAAAAAATCCCTTTTCAAGAACTATAACGAACGGCTCATTTGGACTACAGCGTTGTTTTCCGGTGTCACAAAGCGGCCCATTAGAATATCATTAAAATAAATACCGCCTACGGAAATTCGAATGGTTGGCGGGTGGGGAGAACGCTTGGTTGAGCTGTCAGAGAGTGTCAGTCACCGCCGCCCACAGCAATCACCAGATCACAGTCACCTGAGTTCTAATCACCTGCACCTACTCACCCTCATCAGCACTCCCATAAAGCACCCACGCTCTCTGACATTCATCGTCCGGTCTACGGTTCACATGCTGACTCTATTATTACCTACCTGTACCTACTTACCTGTTGACTCGCTGAGTTTCTCCCCAGTTCCATCGACCTCTCTCCAAGACGGAGTCCCAAGTCTCCTGGTTCCAGATCTCAGACGATCCTGTATACAGAGAACGCTGTTATCTCCCCGTCAAGGCCTTTGGACATTATCTCACATCAAGATACCGTGACGCGTGTCCCGGGACCTCATCAGCGTCGCCCTGGAAAAGGAGGAGAAGCACCTGCACGCCATTAACGCGGGCTGGCCGGCCACACCTGTACCTCATTACGAGGCAGACATATAAGCCGCCAAGAGGCGCATTTGAGGGAGACATGACTCCAGTGAAGCATCACTCACTTTTCTCTCCTTATCTCCCCAGAGAGCAGCGTTTAGCCGGCCAGCCCGAAGCACCTGCACCGCACGGACACCGGACACTGGGCACTAACGCACTCGGAGCACTGAAAAGAAGTTGATCCTGGAGCACGAAGACACAGCACCCGAATTCTACGGCACGCCACTCATTTCACTCAATAAAACGCACCCTTCGGGGCATTTATTGCACTCATTCTGTCGTGTGATTCTTCCGCCCGTTACACTGGTGGAGAATGCGGGCATAACACCGGAAGAATCACCGACAAGCACTTTTTTTCCCCCGCTGATAACGCACCCCTTTCTCTTTTCTTTGTGGATTCACGTTCAGGTGGCGTCGACTACCCAGCCATGGAAGAGCTACTGAAGCATCTGACGGAAGTGAGAATTCACCAACAGCAGATCGTGGAGCATATGGCTGCCCGTCAGGGAGAGGTAGAGCGCGAAATCGCCGCCCTCCAGACCACCTCCGCCCAGCGGGTTCCGCTGCCCGACCCCTGCGCCCGAGCGCCAGCATTAATACCGAAGATGACGGCCCACGACGACGTGGAGAGTTTCCTGCTCATGTTCGAGACCACCGCGAGTCAAGAAGGCTGGTCGCGGGACGAGTGGGCGCGCGCGCTGGCGCCGCTGTTGACCGGCGAGCCCCAACGAGCCTGCCAGCGATGCCACGGAGCTGAGGGATTCGTATGAAGATCTCAAAAAGGAAATCTTGTCCCGGGTAGGACTCTCCCCCATCGCGGCCGCCCAGCTGGTGCACGAATGGGAGTATTCCAGCCGGTTGCCAGCCCGCGCCCAAGCTGCCGATCTGTCTCGTCTCGCGTGCCATTGGCTGTTGGCAGGAGACCCCAGCGCCGCCCAAGTGGCTGATCGGGTAGTCGTGGACCGTTTGCTTCGGGCGGAACCCGCTCACCGTGGGAGAGTTGGTGGACACCATCGAACTGGCGGAGGTGGCTCAGCGTCGCGAGGCTGGGGAGCGAGCGCCACCGATTCCCCGAAGGGTGCCCCAGGAGCGACGCTCGCCGGAAGGTACCTTCAGGCCAGTAGGCAGGCCGGCGGCTCCCGTGCCCCAGGATGAACCGATGCCCACAGAGCCTCCCACCACACCACGCCTGGCATGGCTGGCGGGTTGTATACTACATCAAGAGCCCCCCCTTGCAGCCCCGAAGGTAGACGTGGAGGTCAATGGGTGTCCCTATCGGGCCCTCCTGGACTCCGGCAGCGCGGTCAGTCTGGTCCAGTCATCGGTGGTTTCCCCACGGCCAGGATCCAGGGCCGTTCTCCCGATCACCTGCATCCACGGCGACACGCGCCAAGTCCCCGCACGGCGCGTCACCATTGCCGCCGCCCCAGGCGCTTGGCCCGTAGAAGTGGGCCTGATGAAGGACCTTCCCGTCCCAGTACTCCTGGGGAGAAACTGGCCAGGCTTTGACCGCCTGCTCACCATGGCCGCCCAACCCGCCAGCCCTGCCGGGAGCCGCCGAACCCGGAGGTACAGCCGACGTCCCCGACGACGCCCCGTCCTGCTGGCCTCGGACAGTCGTCGAGACGGTGAGTCCCCCTCCCAGTCTGCTAACCTCTTCTTTGATCTGTTTCAACAGGTTAGAGGAGGCGGGACCTTCACCAAGGAACAACTCGGGGACGATCGGCTGAAACACTGCTGGACTCAAGTGAGGGTGACCGAAGGGAAGGATGGCCTGCTCTACTGTGTCGCTCCGCGAAGGGGGGAGGAGAAACAGCTGCTGGTTGTACCCCGGACCAAGACGGAAACGGTGATGGAGCTTGCGCACTCCCATCCAATGGCCGGCCATCTAGGAGCCCATAACACCATCCAAAGGATCCGCGACCGCTTCCACTAGCCCGGCTTGGATGCGGAGGTGAAGCGATTCTGCCGCGCCTGCCCCACGTGCCAGCGGACCTCACCCAGCACCCCTCCCCCCAGCCCGTTGATTCCTTTACCCATCATCGAGGTACCCTTCGAGCGGATAGGCATGGATCTGGTGGGCCCGCTGCCGAAGTCCGCCCGGGGTCACGAACACATCCTGGTCATCGTGGATTATGCCACCCGCTACCCTGAAGCCATCCCCCTGCGGAAAGCCACGTCAAAGGCCATCGCCCAGGAGTTATTCCTGCTGTGTAGCCGGGTCGGCATCCCAGCGGAGATACTGACCGACCAAGGTACGCCGTTCATGTCCCGGACCATGGCAGACCTCTGTCGCCTCCTGCAGGTCAAACAGCTCCGCACCTCCGTGTATCACCCGCAGACCGATGGGCTGGTGGAACGATTCAACCAGACCCTGAAGCGGATGCTCCGTCGAGTGGCCACGGAGGATAAACGCGACTGGGACCGGATGCTCCCGTATGTCCTGTTCGGGATCCGGGAGGTACCCCAAGCATCCACCGGCTTTAGCCCCTTTGAGCTCCTGTTCGGACGTCAGCCCCGCGGATTACTCAACGTCACCAAAGAGGCCTGGGAGCAACAGCCGGCCGCCCATCGGTCCACTATCGAACACGTCCGGGAAATGAGGGAAAGGATCGACAGAGTTATGCCCATCGTTCGGGAGCACCTCACGCGCGCAACAGGCCCAACAACGCCACTATGACCGGGCAGCCCAACCACGGGAGTTCCAACCTGGAGACCTCGTCCTGGTCCTACTCCCAACCGCGGCCTGCAAATTCCTGGCAAAGTGGCAGGGGCCATACACGGTGACGGAGAAGGTGGGGCCCGTCACCTACAAGGTACGCCAACCCGGACGACGGAAGGAGGAGCAGATCTACCACATAAATCTCCTGAAACGGTGGGTCGGGACCAGGACCCAGTTCGCCGCCCTGGCCACCTCCTCTCCCGTGGTTGTAGATGTCAACCCCCACCTCTCGGCTGCCCAAAAGAACGAGTTGCAACACCTGGTCGGTCAGTTCCCCGATGTGTTCTCCCCACTCCCCGGGTGGACCCATGTCATCCACCATGACGTCCTGACGCCACCAGGAACCATCGTTCGGCAGCGGCCCTACCGAGTGCCAGAGGCCCGGCGACACGCCATCGAAGAGGAAGTGCAGGAGATGTTGAAGTTGGGGTAATCGAGCCCTCGCGCAGCCCATGGTCCAGCCCCATCGTCATGGTCCCAAAACCGGACGGCACCCTCCGCTTTTGCAATGACTTCCGCCGCTTGAACGAGGTCTCCGAATTCGACGGATACCCCATGCCGCGGGTAGATGAGCTGTTGGATCGGCTGGGGAGAGCCCGATATATATCCACTCTGGACCTCACAAAGGGCTATTGGCAGGTGCCCCTGTCCGAGGATGCGAAGCCGAAGACCGCCTTCTCCACCCCCAGTGGGCACTGGCAATATCGGGTTCTCCCCTTTGGCCTGCACGGGGCTCCCGCCACCTTCCAGCGACTCATGGACATCCTGCTGAGGCCCCACCAGCCCTAAGCTGCGGCCTACCTGGATGATGTCGTCATCCATTCGGAGACCTGGGAGGACCACCTAGAGCGGCTGTGGAGGGTGCTCGTGGAGCTGCGCAGGGCCGGGCTGACCGCCAATCCCCGAAAATGTCACCTGGCCCTCGACGAAGCAAAGTACCTGGGGTTCCGGGTGGGCCGAGGACTCATAAAACCCCAAGAGAACAAGGTGGCAGCTATTCTCTCGGCCCCACGGCCCACCTCCAAAACCCAGGTTCGGGCCTTTTTGGGATTGGCAGGTTACTATCGCTGCTTTATCCCTGACTTCTCCTCCTTAGCCGCTCCTGACAGACCTGACCAGGAAGGGGCAACCAGAGAAGGTTTCCTGGGGACCCGCCGAGGTCAAGCATTTCAGAGGGTGAAGGAGGCTCTCACCACCGAGCCGGTGCTCCGAGCCCCGGACTTCAACTGCCCCTTCCTGCTGCAAACGGACGCCTCCGACACCGGGTTGGGAGCCATCCTCTCCCAGGTTCAGGACGGTGAGGAACACCCGGTGCTCTACATCAGCCGGAAGCTGACCCCCACGGAACAACGCTACGCTGCTGTAGAGAAGGAAACGTTGGCCGTCAAGTGGGCAGTCCTGGAGCTCAGGTATTACCTCCTCGGTAGAAAGTTTACATTGTTTACAGACCATGCCCCCCTGCAGTGGATGGCGAGGGCCAAGGAGATCAACGCAAGGGTCACCCGCTGGTTCCTGGCGCTCCGGGACTTCCACTTCGTTGTGAAACACCGGGCGGGGACGGCCAACGCCAACGCCGATGGTCTCTAGCGGATCTGGTCAGCTTTCGCAGGTCTGTCAGGTTTCTCTCCCCACCCACCCCCAGTCTCCCCTCTTGCCCACAGGAACAGGACGACGCTTAGGGGGGGGGGAGTGTGACGCGTGTCCCGGGACCTCATCAGCGGGAAACGGAGGAGAAGCACCTGCACGCCATTAACGCGGGCTGGCCGGCCACACCTGTACCTCATTACGAGGCAGACATATAAGCCGCCAAGAGGCGCATTTGAGGGAGACATGACTCCAGTGAAGCATCACTCACTTTTCTCTCCTTATCTCCCCAGAGAGCAGCGTTTAGCCGGCCAGCCCGAAGCACCTGCACCGCACGGACACCGGACACTGGGCACTAACGCACTCGGAGCACTGAAAAGAAGTTGATCCTGGAGCACGAAGACACAGCACCCGAATTCTACGGCACGCCACTCATTTCACTCAATAAAACGCACCCTTCGGGGCATTTATTGCACTCATTCTGTCGTGTGATTCTTCCGCCCGTTACAATACTCACCCACGTCATTCTCTGCACACTCCAGTCATCCAATCATTCAATAAACCTCACTGTCATTCACTCACCTGTGGTTTCCGTCTTTGTTTGTGACATGAGCACTGCACGTTTCAAAATCAAAACCCGGTGCTGCTGTATTTTTGAAGGAAACCAACTGTCTTCAGAAAATTATGGATGTAATTTTCGTTTCATCTTGCATTTAAAGCACATGGTGAACGAACTTTTATTCCTTCCTGTTTTTCCTCTCACGTCATTTTCCCCGCTCTGCCATGCATCATGGGTAATGCGGTCCCTATTGTTACACCTCCCCCTTTTTGCTAAGCAATGCAATTTATTTTCCTTACCAACATATAAACATTTTCTTTTTGAACACCTTGTTACAACATTTTCTTTTTTAAACACATAGTTATACAGTTTTCTTTTTGATTAATCCCCCCTAACATTTCCCCTTTCTTTCCCCTTCCACTTTTTTTTCCATCTGTCCTTGATTTGCTTTAGTCCACAGTCTCAATTGATCTATAAATTCAGTCTTTCTGGGGGTTTGTAAACCCTGCCCGCTCTAGAAATACCTCCAATGGGACGAAGATGTTTTCTGTTCCTACGCAACATCCCTCTTTCAGTTTCTATAATGTACGATCTTGAGGTCTGAGCAGGTTTGCAAACAGCTCCATAGATCCTCTCTGTGGCAAGCCACACTATCTGATCTTTCTGCAGTGGAGGCAAGGAATGTGATCTATGATGACGATTGTAGTACGTCGCCTGACGTTTTCTCGCTTCTTCCTGTTTTTTCCTGAATTCATGAAAGTCTGGCCACTCTGGATCTAGATTTCTCTGTATTTGTGGTAGGGTGTTGCGGATGCATCTGCCCATAAGCAGTTGAGAAGGGGAGAACCCGTGCTCCAAAGGTGTTGCTCAGTACATGAGTAAGGCTTTGTTGTAGTCTGTTTCTTTGGTCCACAATCCTTTAATTGTGCGTACAGCTCATTCAGCCTCTCCGTTTGCTTGGGGATAATGAAGGCTGCTCGTAGTGTGTTTGAAATTGTATTCTTGTGCGAACTGATGGAAAGTACATGATACAAACTGTGGTCCGTTATTGGAGATGACCTCCTCTGGAATGCCATGACGAGCAAAAGCCTCTTTGGCTGCTTTGACTGTGATCTCTGCAGATGTGACATTCAGATGTGCAACCTCCATGTATCTGGAAAAATAGTCCACAATGGGAAGGTACGTTTTCTTTTTCCATTCGAACAGATCCATCCCTACTTTCTGCCACGGACGTGCTAGAAGAGGAGTAGGTAAGAGTGGTTTGCAGTGGTCTCTTTTGTGGTGACTGCAAGTGTGGCACTGTTCCACCATCTGACTAATGTGAGATGAAATACCTGGCCACCAGACGGAGTGCTGTGCTCTGGCACGGCACTTCATTATTCCTTAGTGTCCCTTGTGTATTTTTGACAGAATGTCTTTTTGCAATGCCTCTGGAATGACAAGTCTGTCCCCTTTTAAAAGGACGTCATCAGGTCCAGTCAGTTTTGCTCTCACATGCCAATACGGCATCAGCTCTTTGCTTAATGTGTGTTTTTCTGGCCATCCAGCTAAACAGTGTTCTTTTACCATTTTGCAGGTGGCATCCTCTGCTTGAGCTTGCTTTATCTGTTCCAGTCTGCTATCAGTTACCGGGAAGGACAACATGACTGCATCGACGAAGACCTTAACATCTCTTTCCAGCTCTAAGTCTGCTTGTGATGGACCCACCGCCAGTGGTGCCTGTGAGAGTGTGACTGCTGTGATTAGGTTCTTCCCCGGAACATGCTGGATGTCAAAATTGAATCGCAGCTATCGCAGGCGAAATCTGAGAATCCTAGGTGGGAGTTCGTCTAGACCTCTGCTTCCCAGCAGTGGTATGAGTGGTTTATGGTCAGTGAGAATCAAGAAGTGCAGCCCTTGTAGGTATGAAACTAGTCTCTTACACACCCATGTCACCTCTAGTGCTTCCTTTTCAATTTGCGCATAGCGCTTCTCCGTGTCTGTTAGACTCCTGGATATGTATGTCATTGGTTTCCAAACGACACCTATGCCGTAGGAAGACGCATCTGCAGCAACTTTTGTCTCTTTTTCAAGTGAATATGCAGCCAGCACTTTTGTTGAACTAAATGCTTGTCTCTGTGGCTCATTCCAGAGCCATTCATTTCTCTGTTTAAGCAGTTCCTTCAGTGGGGCGGTGACTGAAGCAAGCTGTGGTAGAAATTTTGCGAGATAATTTGCCATTCCGAGGACTCTGCGTACATCTGCCACACACTTTGGATCCGGCATGTTGAGAATAGCACTGATTTCACTTGGGTCTGCCTCTAAACCTTTTGCTGTGATTTTGTGTCCGACGAAAAGCATTTCGGTCTTCGCAAACTCTCATTTTTCATTCAGCGTCCCACTGTGTGAAGTTTCATCAAGACCTCGTTCAGACGCTGGTCTTGTTCAAGTTTGTCTCGGCCGAAGACAAGAATGTCGTCTGCATTGACATATCACACCGCTAAAGTCCTCCAGCAGTTGAGACATTCACCTTTGAAAATGTTCCGGCGCTGATACAATTCCAAATGGGAGTCTATTGAAAAAGTATCTCCCAAATGGAGTAATGAATGTGGTGAGTGGTCTCGACTCTTGGGTGAGGGGAATCTGCCAGAAGCCAGTTATATGCCTTTAACTGAAAATTGAGTGTTTAATCTTATCATTATACATTACTGACACTCTATCATCCAATTTGATACTGTTATGTGCTTTGATACAATCTGTATTTTTAAAAGCGCTTGTTACGTCCCCTGACGTAATTGTTGTGTATATTGGGAGATGGTCACATGTTTTTCTCTCCTCCCTCTTTTTCTCTTTCTCTCTCTCTCTGCTAAGCAGCGATCCAAACCATCTGCAGCTGATTTCAATTAGCGGCAGCATGGTTTCCCTGTTACGCAGTGTGCAACAGGTATAAAGGAGCAGAGAGACAGCGCTCAGGAGGAGTCCCTTATCCGCTATCCCAGAGATGTTGTTGTATTATTTGCTCTTGAGCAATTTGTGATATGTGAACCTAAGGTGTGGTTACAACGACGTTAATGTTGAGATTCTGTGTGAATCTAGTAGTGTGAAACCATGTAGGGAGTTGGGCGCCGATTTATTTGGGTTTAACCCCTTCTAAACTTTTCACCTGTTTTTCTTTAGTCAGGGAGAGAGGTAAGATTATTGTATTTTATTTTGTTTTCTTTTGCCAGGGAAGTTATTTTGTTATAACCTTTAGAAAGACTGTTTTGTTTGTTATTTTGGCATTTGCTCTCTCCTGACGCTTTGGTTATTTAAGTTGATTAACTGCCCTGATATTGTACATTTTCAATAGTTATTCTTTTGGATTATTTAATAAATAATTAAGTATATTTTCGACATTTGGTATTCTTTTGTATTATGGTGTTAAATAGAGGGTTTTGGTGTGAACCTTTATTGGAAGTGCTACTGGTGAATGTGATAACAGCTGGGATAGAGGAAAAGGAGACTTCTCAACGTTCACTTATTTATTTGATCACAGCTTTTAATTTTATTACTTCTGCTCTGAAACCCCTAGACTAGAGGGCGGAACGTAATAGCGCTATATAAATAAAGGTGACTTGACTTGACTAGAAGCCTGACCTTGCATCTAGTTTTGTGAAAGCTGTAGCATCTGACAGCATAGCTAAAGACTGATCAACAGATGGTAGGATGTGACGCTCCCTCTTGACCCACTTGTTTAGATTCGTCAAGTCTACACATATACAAATTTTTTAATTTGGTTTGGGAACTACTACCATTCTGCGGGGTGTTGACCACGCATACGGCATCGTTCCTGTTTGCAGCTCGATGTGGTATGGGTCTTTCAGCAATCCTAGACTGCTGAACACTGGTGGAAACGCTGTAATGTAGTTGGTGTCTTGTTGTGTGATTGTTTCATTCCTGTGAACGAGATTCAAAGCCTCAATAGCCGGAAGACCAAGAAGAGATTTTGTGAGTTTATTTACAACATAAATGTCTTGAATGCTGCTGTGTCCTTTTGCACTCAATATACACTGGAAACATCCTTACACTTCCAGAATATTATGCCCTGGACTGTACAGTATACTTTTGGGGGGGTTTCAATGCACCAAACTTGCTTGTATTGAAGATGCTCTCTGGAATTGCGGACACGGCTGCTCCTGTGTTGAGTTTAAAGTTAACAGGAGTACCATTCACAGTGACAGTCTCTGTCCATTCTTTAATAGTCCCTGTTGACAGTTCTCCCAGAAAAGCATACTCCTCTTCCTCAGGGTATTATTTTAATTATGATCCGTGTAACACCGCTTGTTGTTTCTTGACTGTGTCATTCTGGCGCACTGTTTGGATAGCTTTGGCTAATGTTAGCTCTGGATCCAGCTGCAAGCTATACAGTCCCGTATTAGTTCCTCTTATAATGTTCCAAAATTGCAATGTTCTGCTAGTTTGTGCACCGCTGTTATAAAAGTCTCTACACTTTCGCCATCATTTTGGCATCGACAATTAAACTGAGCTCGTTCGAATATGACGTTGTGTTTCCCAACACAGTGCTGTCTGAAAGCTTCCACCACACAGTCATATTTTTTTCTCTCTGACTCACCCAGCGGTAATAATGCAAAGACATCGTCTGCTTGGTCCCCTATGGCATATAACACGGAGTTGATCTGGTATTCCTTGGGCTTTGTGCTCAATCCAGACGCTAGATGAAAGTGCTCGAACCGTCTGATCCATCTTGGGTAGTCCGCCAAATTGGTGAAGTCAAACGGCTCTGGATCTGTATCTGAGTATCTGTACTGCTGCAACAGCCATCTTTTATTTGCTTGTCTGCATGCAGTTCTGTGTAACCTATTCTTAAGGTTAACTTCTAACACCAAGTATAATAATCTCTGTAAGATTTCTCAATAGACACGCAGTACACAGTCATGTCTCTCTCACATGGTGAACAAACTTTTATTCCTTCCTGTTTTTCCTCTCACGTCATTTCCCCTGCTCTGCCATGCAGTCCTTATTGTTACATCAAAGTCTGAATTGATATAGCAATTTTGATGAACTTGCTGCTTTGGCAAGGAGCGGGGCAGTACTGAAACACTGTCTAAGCTGTTCGCCAATCACAACGCACTGGTACAGCTAACCAATCACAACACATTTCATTTTTCGGAAGGCGGGCCTTCATCAAACCTGGAAATAATTGAGCTGTTTTTGCCAGTCTGGGGAGAAAGGTTTTGTAATAATGTAAATTATGTGAAAATAATGCGATTTTCGAACCACCAAGCATGAGAGCATGTTCTAGTACACCCCAAAAATAAAATCAAGACTTTCTAAAAGAGCATAATAGGACCCCTTTAAAATTGGAGCCTTGATCACTGTGTAATGCTAGTGGTGCTCCCTAGTAACACAGCCATTCAGCAGCTATGTTTTCTGCTGTGGTGACAGCCTGGTCTTTGGGCAGGGGATACGCTTTCACCCACTTTGTGAAGTAGTCCTGTACCACTAGAATGTAATGATTGAAACATTTTGTTCATAGGACCCAGCAAATCAAGAGCAACCCATTCCCATAACCCTTTAACCCCCTGTGCAGAACACAGTACTTCAAAAGTTTACTCTAAGAACAAAGCAGCATTTGCAACCATGACTTGACTGAACTCTGGGGTCAGAATTGCAAGTACATCTACAGGTCTGCTATCAAAGTCACATAGAATTGTCTGATGATGGAACTGCAGGTTTCCTCAAGGGGTTCTTTAAGGTTGCGGGGCTGGTTTAGTGACATAGCCTTCTGGACACTACATTTTCGTGATTGTGCCCAAGGTGACACAAGTCTGAAATCGTACCTCCAAGCTCTTCTAGCCATTTGGGCCAACTATGCCTATGGTACTTTTATCTTCATTAGTCACTGTAGGCTACTATGGTCTGTATGCATGATAAAAGGTCAGCCCAGCTGGTATTGACAGAAGCATGCAGTGAATTCTACTACAACCAATAATACCTTTCTTGTGGTGCAGTAATTCTGCTCTGTTGGTATTCTGACTACCGTATGAAGGTGTTTGGCCATTATGGAAAACTCTTTGACAAATTGTCTGTAGTAAATTGTCGGACATCATTAACATTCATTGGCTATGGCCACTCTCAAATCTTCTGCACCCCCTGGGGGTTACTGCAGTTACAATCTTTGTAATGATGTACTACAGGTAAGCCACTTGACAGCGGAAGAGGCAACACTTTCTGTTTAAGTTTTAAGTAGGCCTGGCATAAACACCTGTGCCAGGCGCCAGAGCATTTCCTTCCCATACATCCTTAGCACAATTATGTTGTCTAAATAGACAAGACAGATCTCTCACTGCATTCCAGCCAAGACATCATCTATTAAATGCTGGAATATCAGGGGGGTATTACAAAGGCCAAATGGCATAACATTCTACTCAAACAACTACAAAATGAAGCTGACTGTCAAGCATCTGAAGTCATCTTCACTTGCCAATACCCGAAGGCTAGATCTACAGTGGTGAACCACTTCACCATATGAAGGGTATCCAGGGTTTCTTGGATTCTTGGAAATGGGTAAGCATCTTTGATAGTGTGTTTGGCCTTGGTCCATCCAATGCTGTTGCTGTTTCAGAAGTGGACCTGGGGCCTCATTTATAACCATTGCGTACGCACAAAAACCAGCCCCGAAAGAGGCGTACGCCACTTCCTACGCAAAAGTTGGGATTTATAAAAAACAAACTTGACGGGAAAATTTTCGCAACTTCACGCAAACTCTGACCCATGCGTACAATATATACTGTATATACCCATATACACATTTACATTAAATATTCCACTCTCATTAATGGAGATAAGCATTGAAATTACATAAATTTATTACGCAAAAGTTAAACCAAAATCATATGAATTTAGACATATTTGTAATGGATGCCCTTGATCACTTTTCCTCTTTTAATGACAGCAAGGAGTGCTATAGGTGCACAATAATTCATCTTTACACTAAACTGCAGATCTCATGTGATGATTAAAATATTTTTTTTTGCGAGAACAATGATCAATGACGCACTTACTTCGATATTATCACTGCTGGATTCGGTGGTCGAACGGTCCATTGAGATCAATGAAGAATGAGATCAACTCTATTCTAAAATATTTATCTGATAACTAGTATAAACAGTTTTGTTTTTATAAATATTTTGATATATTTATTCTAAAACATAAAAATGATATTTGATGATTTTTAGCAGTAAAAATCAATGTATGGCACAAATGGCATTTATAGTCCATATCTCATATTTCCTTAATCTCTTGTACGAGAGATAAATGATATCCAGATGAGGTTATGCATAGTAAAGCTAGGCGTTGTAAGCTCCATATATGGTGATTTTGGGGAGGAGACGGGGTGGAGATGCACGTACACACAATCTTCCCCTGACTAGGATTTATAGAGGGATTTTTGCACAGGTTCTGGCGTACGCATGGTTTTATAAATCTGAAAACTTTTGTACGTATGCAAAATCTAGCTTTTGTGCGTACGTACACTTTTAGGATGAAATCTACAGAGAGTTTTATAAATGAAGCCCCTGGTCAGGCTTGAATGTCATATCACACCAGGTTGGTGCGACTGGTCCTCTAGAGCCGTGGTTCCCAATCCTGGTCCTGGAGAACCTCCATTACTACTCATTTTTGATGGCTTTCTTATCTGACACACATAAGAAAGGTACACATTTGAGGTCATGGAGTCTTTACTAATGAGCTGATGAGTTGAATCAGGTGTGTTTTTTTAGGGAGACTTCTAAAATGTGCAATGTTGTATGGAGGTAGTTTGGTTTTCTTAAGTCAGAGATGCTGAAGCTAGCCTGGGTGACGGGCAATTATAAAATAATAAAAAATTATAATAATAAAAAATTATAAAAATTATACACTCCACAACATGACTGAAATCAACACTCCAAAAAAAAAAAAAACAGTCAGATTGCAGCAGTACTCAAATGATTGCTTGTTTTATATTGCTTGTTTTAATGAAAGCACACTTCCCGGAACGCCGATATGCCGGCTGCTTATATATCAAACCAAATAGTAGACTTTCTGCTTGGGTGACTCACGAAGCGCAGGATCATGAGAATCTTGCAATAGTTGAGATTGAGGTCAAACACAGGCACACAAGAGGATGAAGAACAGTACAAAGAAAAAAGCAATTAACACAGATGAATGACAATACAGTCTTATCATTAATTAATACTATAAATAAGCTTCTCCTTATATGTCCATGTTACACCATGAACCTTCCTCCTGATCCTCCTTTGTCACTGAACACACTCAGCTGAGTCTTCTTTATCACCAGTCCCATTCAGCGCAGTGTTCTACTTTGTCACCAGTCCCATCCATCACAACGTGTTCTTCATCGCCATCAGTCCTGTCCATCACTGAGCCTGTATCCTCACCATCCTCTTCCTCTCCTGCACTTTCCACTGAAGCCAGGCATTTCTTCAAGTTCCGCCTCTGCTGGTGCCCTTCAGCCCCTCAGCTCCACCATTAGCACTGCCATGCAGCCCTGATCTGCCTTGGGGCTTCTGGTCCCCAGCTCTGCCCAGGCTCAAGGAGTCCCAAGCTCCGCCTTGGTTCATCAACCAATGGGCTCCACCTGCGACTGTCATCCCTCTGGCTCCAATGGACTCCCTTGTCCTCCCGGCTCCATCCTGGTCAGTCATCGCTCAACCATCACCACAGATTTCTGGGATCTCCACTTTCTTCCATTCCTCCTACTTCCCTTAGGCTCAACCGTTGTCCTCACTTGCACCGTAGTCAACGCAGTCCTCCGACACACTGGCTACTCTGCAGCCGCTTGTCGCCAGAAATTTGCCTTGGTCTCCTGATCCTTCGGTGTCACATGGTCTCTCAATCCATCAGACGCCACCTGGGCCTCATCATCTTCCGGTTTCCACCTTGGCTCCTCCCTCGATCAGTTCCACCGTGGGTCATCTCCCTCATCTCCTGGGTCGCTCTAAATCTCATTGGCCATCCAATCCTTCATTGGTCCTTCCACCATCCACTTCTCCGTGGCTTCTCCCACTGTCATTGCCTCAACGGGTCATCCCTTCATCTACTCCTCCTTGGATTCTCTGGTCTCCTGTCCTTCACCATCCACTCTTCCACCTCTGGATCCACCTCATCAGTCAGTTTACGGTGCACCTTCCCGGAGGGAGGCATTATGTCGCAGTTATGTTCTGTTTCTTTGTGTTTTGGGTCTGGCTTAAATTTTGACAGGGTTTCTTAGTCTGTTTTATCATATTCACCTGTGTCCTCATTAACTCATTAGTTCCTTCTTATTTATACTCCCCGTTTAGTTCATTTCCTTTGTTTGAATGAATGAATGAATGAATGAGGCATTTATGTAGTGCTTTATTATATACTACTGTACACCCAAAGCACTTTACAATCATAAAAAGGGTATCTCTCACAGTACATCAGCACCAGTGCACTCACCACACACTAGCTATAGGTGGAGAGGAGAGAGATACAGCCAATTCAGTGGATGGGTATTATTTTTAGGAGGCCAACATTAATAAGGGCCAGTGGAGGGAATTTGGCCAGGACGCCAGGGTTACACACTCTTTATGAGAAGTCCAAGTGCCATTTTAATTACCACAGAGAGTCAGGACCTCAGTTTAATGTCTCATCCAAAGTATACGTAGAGTCCCTGTCACTATGCTGGGGTATTAGGACCAACACAGACTGCAGGGTAAGCACCCCCTGCTGGTCTCACTAACATCTCTTCCAGCAGCAACCTAGTCTTCCTAGAAGTTTTCCCATCCAGGTACTGACCAGGTTCAACCCTGCTTAGCTTCAGCATGCAACCAGTCTTGAGCTACTAGGTGATATGGCTTGAATCCATTTGTGTTATGGCTGTGATACTTACCTGCTTATATTTGGATCTACCTGTTGATATTATTAAATCTTATTTTGGAAACTTTACCTTCATCATCATCATCATCATCTCTACAACCCTTTTGTGACAACTGGTGCCTGTATACTAATGAGTGTCAATTAAGTATAAATGAGTGTGAATAAATAGGTTTAAGTCTTAAGGCAAGTAATTTCATAGTGACCATACTGACAATATCCTCAGGTGGCAATAGTCATATAGCTCGTATCTATCAAAGAAATCTCATTTAACTTCCTCATTCATCTAATCACAAAATATGCCACCTGCCACTTGCTCACAGGCACTGGAGTTCTGCATATAATAACCCGTCTTGTAAATGTCATGTGATTATTTACTCTGGATGAAAATGAATAGTCAGGAAACGACAACACTGATGGTAGCACAGGAATGTTCACAGTCCCAAGCCCTTCACACATGATTTTACTATCCTGAAATTTAATGTTAAAAATAAAACTTTCCATGCATTTTGTACTACAAAAGTTGTCATCTCTCAACAAAAGATCAACTGAGGATCTTGGCATTATTAATTCATCTGAGATGATTAGTGCACTTTTGATTGTTGTTTTTTTCTCTCTGACGTTTTACATTACAGCTAATGATTCTGACAAAAGCAGCATGTCAGCAACAAGCCAAGTAGGACAATATGGATTTACTGAGGAAAAAAGCGTACATTTTAAAAGTAAAAGCAACATGATGTATGGCATATTTCAGAGGCAGATTACAAAAGACAAGATGAAAGTGTGTCAATATTAGAACACATCGGTTTTTCATTTTTAACTGTGACATTTTAAAAACAATTATAAACAAGTGTAAAAATTTCACTTTCTTCTGTCAAAAACCCTCTTCAGGAGTATGTGCATCTTTAAAGGTGCTCAAACGTGTCACTACAACCAATGCACAAATGTGCATTTGATTGTTTTGGGATTTCCTTGCAAGCAGCTCTTTATTTTCTACAAGAATGTTCACTTTCAATTATCCATGCTTTACTTCATTCAGCTGAAAATAAATACGGTACCAGTCAAAAGTTGGGACACACCTACTCATTCTTTACTATTAATCTAAAATCAGACTGAAGTATGGGAATTATGTAGTGACCAAAAACTGTTATGTTGTCTAGATTCCAGCTCTGCGCACTATGTTCATTTTGTATTCTTCACTCTTAATTCAAACAATACTGAGGGAGTTCTCATATGTGCTGGACTCCTGGTGGCTGCTTTTCTTTCACTATCCTTTCTAACTCAACATTTCATTTTGCTTTTAACAAAAAAAAAAAAATAATAATAAAGTTTTAGTTTTGTAAAGAGATTCATAGATAGGCACAATTTATTGTTGTCTATAAAACTAATTTCAAGCAGTTAAGCAGAAGCCTTTAGATCAAAAGGTTTTTAAGATCATGAAAACATTTCTGTCAAGTGTGACACTGTCATTCTCGCTTAAAAACAAATTATTCTGTAAAAATTGTTCTGTAATACGCATATGTAATATTGCAATGGTTTGGATCTGTGCACAAGAAATCGATTATCGTTATAAATAATTATGAACTTGCAACGGGAGTAGTAAAACTGGCACATAAAATTGATAACATCTGATTGATATTGTAGTAAATTTGAAGCAAACACTGGTTCCATGTCAAAGTTTCCCCCTCCATACAGTCAAACATACAACAAACAATTGGCATTACTAATGGAACAACATTTTTCTCTATACATCTCATACAAAAATAAAAAAAATGTCATTGTTCCAATCGCTCTCTTTTTTTTTCCTTCTTTGACTCCATATTGCACAGAGGTAGTGGCTATTAAGGTAAATGGGAGGTGACCTAAAAATTGAGACGGCATCTTCTTGTTAAAAAAAAAAAAAAAAAGTATCTTTTGTTGTTGTTGTGATGTTTTGTTGTAACCAGAGGAATTGTAAAAGAACAAACTATATAATACTGCAATCACATACAAAAGTAGTCCTTCATTTTGTACATTTTATACAGTGTTAACACTTAATCATTGATTTTCTTTCTGTTTTTTCTTCTTTTTCTCTTTTTCCTCAAAAAGGCAAATGGTATTTTCCATGTATGGACCAAACTGATGGGACAGTCTAAGCCAGGGGGTCCACCAGGGGCTCCTCATCGCCCCGTGATAGCAGCTCCTTCTTCTCATCTGTACTGGCCAGGGAATTGCGGCTGTTGTGAGCCCCCATGTACAGAGTAGCATACACAGGATTCGTGAAGTTGGTCGGCTACAAAAGAAAAAGTTGGAAATATATGGGATCAGGCCGATTCTTTAGCTCAAAGACCACAGCTGGGCTCACCAAACATGATCAGCATTTTAAGGCATTATATCCACACTCTTGACAGAAAGATTATTCCAAATAATATGCTGCCTTCAAAGACACCTTAAAAAAGGAAAGTAGCTGTCTATGTAGGCAGTAGTGCTCTTTTGTCTTTGTATGAAGGTAATTATGCGATTCATTTTGCCGAAAAGTATTGCTACAATAATAAAAAGTAATTTTCAAATGTCACTGTATTCCTAAGTTGTCCATGTAATGTTTTGTAATGCAAATAGTTCATTGCTGCCATTAAATGGCCCAAATACGCTACCATTCAAAAGTTTGGGGTTAATCACCCAGGCTGCATGATTCTTCAGAAATCATTCTAATATGCTGATTTGCTGCTCAAAAAACATTTCTGATTATTATCAATGTTGAAAATAGTTGTGCTGCCAAATATTTTTGTGGATTCTTTGATGAAAAGAAAGTTCAAAAGAGCAGCCTTTATTTACAACAGAAATCTTTTGAAACATTATAAATATGAATACTGTCATTTATCATCAATTGAATGTGTCCTTGCTAAATAAAAGTATGAATTTCTTGATAAAAGAAATAAAACAAACACAAAAATCTCTATAGAGAAATATAATTGGGATTTCAACTTCCAGAACCCAATCATTACAATAACTGTGGCTGTAAGAAAATCTAATTTTAGGAAATGGATGAATAGAATTTTACGTTTTTTTTTTTTTTGTTTGCTCTTCTAGACTTGTTTTAGAGTAGTGAAATAAAACATGGGCATCTTTCAGAATATATGCAATTTGCTGTCATCTTACCTTGTCAGGATCCAGTGTGAAGTCAGCATCCAACAATTCTCCAACGTCGTCATCTTGTTCTCCTTCATAAATTTTATAGGCTGGGTTTCCAATCTCAACATTCATAGCGCCATTTGTCATTCTCTGATGCTGAAAGCCTTTGGCTCTGCAGATACACAATACACAGTTTTTATTCACAGGAAATGAGGTTGAGTTCAGTATTACACTGTACAAAGCAGCAGAGGGAGAAATACAGCCACAACACAGAGGGATGCCACTAACAGTCACTGGAACAACCTAAAATGAAGCACCACCATCATAAACCCAGCATTTACCAAAATACATAATATATGTGTATAATCTTTTTGCCTGTAACCACAATTTTAAATCAAGCAACTTGATAAATGATTAGAAAATTATTATCCTTTATTAAGGTACAAGTACAAAAGTATGTGTATAAACAAGGTTGGGCTGCATCCTCAAAACACAAATTTTATGACATTTAGACATTTATGTCCCTCCTTTGAATGTCCATTTCACCAAAACTTCAAAAACAGTTCATAAAGACACTGTAAAAGTTTGAGCTTTAATTTACCATATTTGATGTGCTAAATAAATGCAGTATGTGTGTTGATCAATGTTTATGTAAATAAAAATCTAAATTAAATCTGTTTATCATGTAAAGCAATCGTATGGATATGGATTAATTGTACAATCTCTACGTTTGGAAGCTTAAAAGTTTGATTGTGTGGACTTTCATTGGAGGGACAGAAATCTCACAGGTTTCAGTAAAAATATCTTCATTTTTGTTTCAACTATGACTAAAAGTCTTATGGGATTACGGGTGAGTAAATGATTTTAGGTGAACTAACCCTGTAATATACGTTAGTTCAATTAAATTCAACTGATGTCTGGTCACAGGCGCATATTTATTGATGTATTCAACTGTAGCTTTACATGTGGTTCGTTCAGCAAAAAACAAAAAAAGTAAATGATATATATTTTTTTTAAAGTCTTCGAAACTAAAGTGTTATGCAAATGTCAAGTCCAGTTTTAAACAAAGCAGCTTTACAGTAATAAACAGGACGATCAGTGTCAGTGTCACAAATTGAACAGTGTCACCAGAATAAAACATTTCCTGATAATTTACTCACCCCCATGTCATATAAGATGTTTGTCTTTCTTTCTTCAGTCCAAAAAAAATTAAGGTTTTTTTAAGAAAACATTCCAGGACTTTTCTCCATAGAGTGGACTTCAATGGGGATCTTTTTCAATGGGATGTTTATTTTTTAGAAAATGACCGATGGTTTTGCTTGATAAGACCCTTATTCCTCAGCGGGGATCATGTAGAGCCCTTTAAAGCTGCACTGAAACTGCAATTTGGACCTTCAGCCCATTGATCCCCATTGAAGCCCATATGGAGAAAAATTCTGGAATGTTTTCCTCAAAAACCTTAATTTCTTTTCGACTGAATAAAGAAAGACATGAACATCTTGGATGACATGGGGGTGAGTAAATTATCAGGACATTTTTATTCTGGAAGTGAACGAATCCTGTGAAGTGAAGGCTATCAAATGGCCACATTATCTTGATAAACACTGGGTTTTGAACATGGCACATGCTCAACAGATGCAGTCCTGCTGAGTACCGATCGTAGATAAACATACGGTATTACAGCGGGACCGGTATGGCTCTGTTGAAAACAATACGACAGGTTCTCACAGTCTAACACAATCGGATCTATTTCTTTGTTCTCGGTAACAGATTACCACCTTCTCATCTGAACAAGGCACAAACCACTTGTAGGGTTTAGTCAGGTGGTTTGAGAGAGGTATGACAGAAAGAGATCGGGTGAGACCATGAAGACAACAAGAACACTTGGACCACAATTCTCCAAACCAGCGAGAAAGATGGACAGAATGGGAGAGAGACAAAATAAAGACATAATGGACAAAGACCGTTACCGCGGTCGTTTGGAGCGGGATTTGCCAAGCCTACGGAAAAGAGCAGATGGTTTACCAAGAAAGAAGGAGAGAAAAGAGGTGTTTTGGGATGGGAAGTTGCTTATATTTCAAATTCTGAACAGTACAGCACTTTAGAGAGAAGTACAGAAGTACAATTTTATATAAATCCTCACCCTCTCATTCTTTTTCTGTACCATAATACCGCTCCTCCAATCAGCAACACCAGCAGTATCAGTAAAACCAATGGAATAACTATTGAAGCTGTTCCTAACAGAAACAGATGTTATTATAACAAGTATTATAAAGACTTCGGGGAATATAGCTGTGGAATTCAAAAATGGACTTACGGCCACTGGATTCAGCATTTACATTGGAAGCAGGATTCTCACAGCGATGACCCTCCCATCCCAGAGGACATCTATACGAAGAAACAGAGGAATTGGAGGATGAAATGGCAGGATATAATGTGGTCCCCACACCAAGCTTTTTAACCCACCTGCAGACATCAACTATGTGAGTTATGCCTGGTGAGCTGGAAAAGAATAAGGGCCTTAGCATCGACCCTTGTGGTACTCCAGTGGCAAAGGTGCATATGGTAAGCAATAAGAACCTGTCCAGTTTACAAGATGAGACATGTTGTACAGGTAGCATACAAACCACTAAAACACTAACAGAGAATGCCAGTCTCTGCTGGTCTAGAAGTCAAAACTCTGTGATTGATAGTGTCAGACAGACTGATGAATAGAAATAGCATACAGTATGTTACAACATTCTAGCCAATGATTTGCTACAAAAACTTGACTGAAGAATGGAAAGCAGCATCAACAAAATGACTAGTTTTGTAGACTGACTGACAGAGGACAAGCAGCACAGCTTCAGTCACGACTGGAAGAAATGAGGTTTCATATATCAAAAGTCTGGAAATTGGTTTTCTTGTTGGAGTATTGGGATTATGCATGCTATCTTCATCTGAAGGAACCGTGTAGATTGAAATTCATTTGGTGGTGAGTGGTAGAGTATATGATTGCGTATTCAAGTGGTACTATTGAATATGTTTAGGTTATATGACTTGCAGCACTGTTACCATTAACTAAAACTAAAACTATTAGAAATTGTTTTCAGTAACTAAAATAAAGCTGAAAAAATTAAAAATTAGCGTTTAATTAACTAAAATTACTCAAACTAAAATTGAAATAAAAATAAAGGCAAACTAGAAATATATAAAAAAATAATTAATAATTACTGTAATAATAATATATAAATATGACTGCTTACTTGCACTGTGGGAGGTTTGTGGCACTAAGAGAGCACTGCCCGTTAGCACAGTATCCATCACATGTATAACAGCTTGGCTGGATTCTGTCACCTGTACACCTATAACACATAGTGAACATATGTACATCAGTAATATAAAAAACACAATACAAACAAACAAAAAAAGAATTATGAGTCAGTGCTGACAGCCTTGTCGGCAGCACGCCGACATACAGTGCCGTTGCGCTACGGGCATCCCAAGTTTGAATCCAGGCTCAGGGACATTTCCCGATCCCGCCCCCCTCTTTCTCTCCCATGTCGCTTCCTGTCAACTCTGATCTGTCCTACACTCTTAAAAATAAAGGTGCTTCACAATGCCATAGAAGGACCTTTTTGCCTAAATGGTTCCATAAAGAACCTTTAACATCTGAAGAATCTTTCTGTTTCACAAAAGGTTCTTTGTGGCGAATAAGGTTCTTCAGATTATAAAAAGGTAAGCAAGAGATGGTTCTTTAAAAAACCTTCGACTGAATGGTTCTTTGTGAAACCAAAAATGGTTCTTCTATGTCATCGCTTGGAGAACCTTTTGAAGCACCTTTATTTTTAAGAGTGTATCATAATAAAGTGAAAATCACCAAAAAAAAGAAAGAAAAAAAAAGAAATATGAACAGTAAAGTTGCCAACCATCAAGGTGCGTCTCAGGAGAGAACAACACTCCTGCAGTGCAAAAACAGGTGTTGTTTTTAACCACTGTGAAATGCCATTGTCTCAATATGGCAGGAGAGGGTTTGAAAAGTAAGAGGATAACGTCAGCTCCAGATGTTCCAGTGGTAACTCAGCATCAAATCGATATCCCTTTTGGGCATGTGCAGTGTATTATATATGGAATGAATGGGGCTAATTTTATTTTATTAGTCGGTTAGTTGCGGGAAAAAAAATCCACATTGGCGAAGTCACGCAGTCCTTAACGGTCAGATCGTTAATGGCTGGTCTATGTGGTAACACAGTACTCAGGCAGGACATCCAAATGATCGCCTATCATTCATCGAAAAAATGTTAGAAGCAGCAACTTTACATGGCCGCTCAATCAAATGTTAAACTAAAAAATGTGCGCTGTTCAAGTGTCTGTGCGGAGTGTGGAAGCTGAACAGCACTCACTGCAGGACAGATGGAGGCGCTCACTTGCTCTTAAAATACTCCGTCATTTTTGGTCATACAGATAAGAGTAATACATCTTTCGAATCTGTAAAGACTCAACATTTATTTGTGTGCACTCACAATAACAACAAATCATTGTGCTTTTGTAAAATGATGAAAGCAATCAGGATGCGCTTTCTGTCATCTGTGAACTTGAGTGTGAAACTCCAAAACTCTGCTTGCCTTAGAGACATGAAAAACATATCTATAGAGAGTGAAATGTCTACTTTCAAATTAGCCAATTAAAATGAAAAACAATATTCTCAGATTATGTAATCCGTATGAAACATGCATACAGGCGCACCCACTACTGTGGAGATGACGAGTCAGTGTCGCCGACTTCAAGAAATTATTAATGTTAATGCAGCCTCCTTACTGTTTTTCCCTGACACATTCATAAATATTACTTCTGCCGGTGTGCTGTGGCAAGCTTTAAGCACACTTGAGAGTTTATTAGGCTAAGTAGGCAGTTAAAGGCTCATACTTATGATTTAAATGGTTTATTAATAAACGTGCGATTAGTCGACTAATGCTTCAAATGAACAACTACAAGTCGACCAGAAAAAGCTTTGGTCGAAGGCAGTCCTAAATTTTTGCACTTCTAGATCTATCATCCTGAGTCAAAATTTATTGTTTTTTGAATAAATGCCTAAGGTCTGTGTCATGGTCTGGGTCATGGTCATAAATGCCTAAGGTCTGTGTCATGAATAATAAGGTCTGTGTAAAGATATTTTCAGAATTGTATGCTATGTAATACCTCACTTGAAATTTAAACCTTACGTGTCTTAAAAAAGACGGTTGTTAACAAGTGTCTAAACAAGACTACAGAGGTTGTCAGGGACATGCAAACCCATGTACTCACTAGTCAGTTTCACAGCCTTGTTGTGTTTACATTCACACTCCCAAACTTTCAGGGAAATTGTTTTTTAAATACTGAAGCTTATTGATGGTAATGTTGAAGTCACGTGACTGTGGTGTGGTTCATTTAAATGACTTCTGGCAATTACATTTAGCCTTCAAAATGAAAAACAAGTTGTGTTCATTTGTAAAGATTATAATGATGAATAAAACATGTAAGAATCATTTGACCAACTGTTATATAGCCATTAAGGCGTGATTATAAAGGGCTTCAAGATTGGCCACACAATAGCCATTTCCCATAGCAAGATGTTGAACGAGCCAATTGAAAGAGAATCGAGATTAAGAAAGTAAATAGATCAATTTTAATTCTATGTAGCCCTAACATTTGTATATGTGTACTAGAGCATGAGATTGTGTACCTGCATGTAACGTCTCCATGCGGCTGGTAGATGTTGGTGGGAATACACTTTCCATCACGGCAGTAGTGACACTTGTCCACATCACAGTTGTTGCCGATGAAGCGTGGAGGGCAGCGGCATTGTCTCGACCCATCACTCGACTGCATACACGTCCCTCCATGATCACAGAATCCATCACATGTCCCTGTTAGAGAAGAGGACACTGATTAACATCCCACTTCATCTCAGTTAGTTTCTTCATCATGGCTTGAAGATCACCTTTAGACCCTGTTCACACCTCATATGCTATTGCATCCCGGCACACGAAGAAGGGCCCTATTCACCTTTTTAATTATCCAATGTGTGGGTTTAAAATTAAATACTTGTCCAATGGAAATGACTGAAATGGAAAGACTTAAACAATGACAAATTTTTTTCAGTAGTACTTACGATATTGGCACTGGTCTCCCAGGAAGTCTGCAGGGCAGCTGCAGGTGGGCTGGTTTCCACGATTAACTGTGCAGTTTCCTCCATTCTTACAGTAGTTCTCGCATGTGCGCTGGTTACAGTTGGGTCCTGTGAAGCCTGCCAGACAACGGCAAGTCGGAGCTCCTGAAAACATTATAAGACAAGTTATTTTTGTTTTATTATTGTTATTATAACATAATAATACTTTTGCACGTCAACATCATCTTTAGACACCATTACTAAAAACATGGAAGTGGAGAGATCGGAGAGTCAGGTGAGCCCAGAAGCAGGTGAGCAATGTCTCCCAGGATTCACTGATATGTTGTACAGCAGTGTAATGCAACATTAGACACGTGAGAAGATATTTAAAGCCCATATGGTGTGTTTTTGTGGTACTGTACCTGTGGGTGATGCAGTGCACGTTCCTCCGTTCTGGCAGTACTCTCTGCACTGGTTTAGCTCACATCTCTCTCCTCCATAGTTGGGCTGACAGCGACATTTGGGTTGTTTTCTGGCATTCAGGACACAAGTTCCACCATTAAGACACAGCAGGTTACAGGTGCCACTCGGAGCTGAGGGAAGACAAAGAAACAGATAAAAAGAGCTTGTTTTATAAAAGGTCAACCTAAGTGACCTCAGTGGAAAAGCAATTTCTACCCAAACATTTTCTTTCTTTGGGATAACATGCACAAATTAATCATTAATATTAAGACCAAAAATAAAGAAATGTCTATCAGTCTGGAGAAGTTTAATTACATGCTGACTTTCATGAAATCATTTCTTTGATGAACGCATTCAAAACCCACCTAGACAAACCTCAAGCAGCTGAATTCTTAGTCCTTGTGGAGACCTTACAAGACAGCGTGCCCTTGCGACACACAAAGCAGGCAGAGCTAGACTTCATCCTTACCCATACCAGTATCATTAACAACCATCGTGTCACTCACTTACATTTCTTTGACCACTTATTTTCTGGTTTTCTGTCATTCTTCTTTCATGCCCTCCACTGACTGGATACTGCAATACCCTTTTTGCCAGAGAGTGTCTTCAAAGTACCAAAGATGGCCCATGACCTCACTCAGCCCAGGTCTCACCACCTGTTTCTGCTTGCATCCAATTCAAGACTTTGACGCTATCTCAGTTCATTCCTACTAGCACATGCTTGCTCCCAGCATTTACCCTTAGTGAACCAGTGATGCCTGGCTGTTCCTTCACAATCAGAAACAAAATTCAGTTTGACGGGACGGGACATGGGGCTTTTGGAGGGGTGTTCCTATCTTCCTAGATAGCTACATTATTACCTGAAACTCCTTGATGGCTAATGTCAAAATCATAACTGCATGATTTTATGTTAAATATTTTCCAAATATTAGTACTACGGGTCTGCACTCACACACACCTTTGTGCTGCTATACAGTATTTTAGAATAGGCAGTAGGGATGCAACAACACAGTTAGCCCATGGTTCAATAAATACCTTTGTTTTTTTAACCAAGGTTTTCTGATGGCTTGGCACATCAGAGTATTTTTATGGAGATTTAAAATGCTATTTAAAAAAAAAAAAGTATTGGATTGGCTATTATTAACACAAAGTCTGTTTCATTCATAATGGACGCCAGAGGGCGCCCTTGAGCAGAAATTCCACATATGCATCACAGAAGTAAAACATGCTGCTCCAGGAAATCCCTTTTATGGACAAAGGATCCCCTTCCTTTCTGCTATTGTTATAACTGAATAAAAAAAGATATAGATATATAAAAAGAAAATAAACATGTATATAAACAATGTATAGGTTATCTGTGTTCTTAAAACCACCTTGGGAATTTTCATAATAATTAAAGGGATAGTTCACCCAAAAATGAAAATTCTGTCATTAATTACTCACCCTCAAGTCGTTCCAAACCCATAAGACCTTCATTCATTTTCGGAACACAAATTATGATATTTTTTTATTCAACCCGAGAGCTCTCAGACCCACCACAGACAGCAACACAACTGCAATGTTCTCAGGTCCAGAAATGTAACAAGGACATCGGTAAAATAGTCCATGTGACATCAGGGGGTCAACCATAATTTTACGAAGCTACAAGAATACCTTTTGTGCGCAAAAGTCATTGAAATGACTTGGAAAAAGTGTCCCAATCAACCTGAATTCACCCTACTCTTTGAAATAATGATTGCATCACAATATGTTGTTTTAAACCCCAAATATTTTACTTATAACTTCATTATAATTCTTCATTAACAGTTGTTCAGTTATTTGTAATGTTTATTGTAAATAATAATAATTAATTAAATAAATTAAATTAAATTAAATTAAATTAAAAATAATTGAAAGTAGTTTCAGTGTGTGCTAGCTACTTTTTCAGAAGGGTAACTGGAATGTAGCATAACTACTTTAATGTAGGAGTGGCTTATCAAGCTATTGTTTCAGAGTAGCTTCCCCAACACTGATTTTGCAGTTTCGTTTTATTTCCAAACCATTCTATTATTCTTGCACCTTTGACTGCCACTCTGCTCTTATGTGTCCTCACTCCTGTCACTGCACTGCATAGCACAGGAACACATTGCGCCAGTCATACTGCACCACAGCCTGTCACACTAAGCCATTAGTTGTCAGTGTTCATTCAACAAATAGCACATGAAATTGCAGCATCTGTTTCCCTTTTCAAGTGATTTGAAAGGTCACAATACTCACAGACAGGGGACAGCGTTGGGGTGGGAACCTCCACGCAGGTGCCATTGTCCAGTATTCTGCCGTTGGGACACATGCAGACTGGGCCGCTGGGGCTGAGCAGACACAACCACTCGCACTTCTTCCTGTCACATGGGTTGGCCACTATGATATAAAACAGCACATGATACATGAATGTTCAAACTAACCTTAAATATCATTAAAAGTTCATCAAAATAATCTACTACACTGATTATGTTTTGTGACTGAGTTCAAATACAGTTATATGTAAGAATCGGTTGGTTGACAGGTTTATTTCCCAGACTTACTCTCTGGCTGTTTGTAAGGGTGGTACAGGACCAAATCTGTGGCATGGTTCATTCCTGTGGTCAGATGCTCCACTGCACTCTTGCCAAACTTGTTGACGCGGAAGACAAAGTTGTTGTGATAGGTCACACCGTAGATGAAATCCTCAAAGATGTCGATACTGAAAGGATGGTGCAAATCTGAGAGAGAGAGAGAGAAACTTTTTTATTTTATATCTCAAGCTTTACAAAAGCTCATTCAAACTTTAGTGATGCATTTACATTAAAAAAATCTTATAATATAAATATTATAGTTAACTAAAACTAAAACTATACAAAGGTGTTTTCATTACCTGAAACACACAATAACTGAACATAAAATATAAAAATGTCAAAAAAGTCAAATCTCCAACATTTCATGTGCAGGTAACAACCAACAGGTTCATTAAGATGTTTAAAATTCTGCATTAAATTATGAAATGTTTGTGCTCACACGTTTTATTCTGTTAAGGCTTTTCGAATACAAAATGAATAATAATTCATCTAAAATTGAATTCCTCTGGATTGATGCACAAGTGAATCGAATTTTCCCAGGCTTGTTGTCCTATCACAGTCAAACCAAAAATTATTCAGATACCAGATATAATTTTTGATATTGTTTTTTACTAGTGGGTGCAGACACTATAGTACATGTATGTAAGTGAAGATAGCAAAATAAAGTGAACTGTGACATATTATACCCATAATTGCTCATGCAACCTTTTTTACACCACAGCCTGAACAAAATTAAGCATTGCCCGGTAATTGGTTGACCTAAATTGGTATTATCTAATTATGTACTTTATAATTTAACAGCTGAATACTTTTTGGTTAACTGTAATTCATTACATACCTTGTCATAGTCTTCATAGAGTTCTTGTCATATTTTTTTTACCATTTTCTAAACTATAGTGAATAAACTGTGATAATGTGAGAAATGTTGAATGTGTGAATACATTTTGTTTTGACCTAAATTAATCAAGCGAGTGACTCAACTGTTTTTAACACTGGAGACGGCTATGACCGGATCTGTTCCGTTCAGTCTGACGCTCCCGATAACAGAGAGTTTGGCATCAGCCCAGTACAGACGCTCATTGAAGTAATCCACAGCTAGACCTGGCAAACAAACCCAACAGAAGTCACGTTACGGGTGTTACAGGTGCTTGAATCCGAGTGTGTGATGTTTGATTCACATGATGGCTGACCTGTGGGCCACTGGATGTTTTCATGCACCAGTGTCTCTCTCATGGTGCCGTCCATAGCGGCCGTCTCGATCTTAGGGTGGTTTCCCCAGTCGGCCCAGTACATGGTGCTTCAAGAATCAATGGTTAACATAGTTTTAATACAAAGCCAAATACTTATTTCAAGAGTGTTAACCCTAAGTATGAACTGTATAATTGACTTAGCAAGCACCACTAATAAATGTAATGTTGTGCAGAAAAAATATGCTGAGCTAGTGCTGATGCTAAAGAATGCTGGGGAAGCATCCACTTTCTGTTGATTATCCGCTCACCCTCTCGGTGGGTCCACCACGATGGCGTAGGGCTCGTCAATCATGCCCGAGATGAGTGTCTTACGATTCCGTCCGTTCATCTGTGCCACCTCGATCACATCCCGACCCGAGTCCGTCCAGTAGATGTTGTTGGCCACCCAGTCCACAGCAATCCCACGAGGCATCTTCAGGCCAGGGATCTATAACAAATCAAAGGTTAATTCATTTATTTCTTCTGTTAAATTCTGTTTTGCAAATGTTGGGGAAAGCTACTTTTAAAAGTATTGCATTACAATATTGTGTTACTCCCTAAAAAAGTAACTAACTACGTTACTTAGTTACTTTTTATGGAAAGTAATGTGTTGCGTTTCTTTTGCATTACTTTTTAAATCTGGCCAGGACTTGCTTGTTTGTTTTTAATATAAAAAGTTATATTTTTGGCAAAAATAAAAGCCCTTTCACAACAAAAGTGAAACGTATCAGCCTCAGGCAGAAGGAAAAGTGATATTGGTCATGGCCTAATGGTTAGAGAGTCGGACTTGTAACCCGAAGGTTTGAGTCTCAGGTCCGGCAGGGACTGTAGATGGGGGAAGTGAATGTCCGGCACTCTCTCCACCCTCAATACCACAACTGAGGTGAGATCCTTGAGCAAGGCACCGAACCCCCAACTGCTCCCTGGGAGCCGCAGCATTGGCTTCCCACTACTCTGTGTGTTTGTTCACTTCTCACTGCTGTGTGTGTGCACTTGGATGGGTTAAATGCAGCGCACAAATTCCAAGTATGGGACACCATACTTGGCAACACGTCACGCCCTTCCTTTCCTTTATTGCAGGTTTGCGTCATATTCATAACTGGCATTACATATTTGAAAAAGTAACTCAGATATTTTCTCGTAAACTAAAAAGTAATGCGTTACTTTACTAGCAGTGTTGGGCTAGTTACTCAAAGAATGTAATATATTATTCATTACTAATTACTCCTTTCAAAAGTAATATTGTTTCTTTACTTATTACTTTCTGGCAACAGTAATTAGTTACACTACTAGTTACGTTACTTTTTCTTCACACCTCACAGAAGTTGTTACTTTGTATCTTCCAGATAAAATTCTTCTAGAATGTTACTAACAACATATTTCTGCCTCATCATTTGACCAAAATCCACATTGGATCGCAGTCAGAAGTTATTACAAACACTCGATAGTGATTGATTGTGACATTCAAGTAGGAGTGTTGTATTCATCTCATTAATTGTCATGTGTAGCTTGAAGTAATTTTTCTGTTCCCCATATGCAATTCAATTTCGTTATGTATTTTATCAAATCACATGAGTTTATAAGAAACTGTTTAATTTCCCCAAAATATTTTTAATTATGTTAATATAATGTACCACATGCTGATCAGAGAGATGTAATGCCAGAGTAAAGTAAAGCCACAACTTACACAACAGATCTTTTTTCCCAACAAAATCAATATAATGCAATATTTCTATCTGCTGAATGTAAGCTTTTCCATATTCCAAGCTTGCCTGCTGCACTGGGAACATCACATGCATGT
This sequence comes from Onychostoma macrolepis, assembly GCF_012432095.1. Lineage (NCBI taxonomy): Eukaryota > Metazoa > Chordata > Actinopteri > Cypriniformes > Cyprinidae > Onychostoma > Onychostoma macrolepis. The sequence goes on from NC_081165.1 coordinate 4,828,825, forward strand.
GAGAGTCATGAAACTTATGAAAATAAATCTAGGAATTATTTTATTGATTGTTGTGATATTTTATTTTATTGATTGATTATTATTTTATAGATTTTAAATCAGTGGGGTTGAGGCATCAAAAGTAACTAAGTAACTAAGCTGTTTTATGGAAAGTAACTGTAATATTATTACTGAAATCTTATTAGTAATTAGTTACACTACTAGTTACTGCAAAAAAGTAATATTATTACAGTAACTAAATTACAAGTAACTAGTTACTGCCCGACACTGTTTACTAGTTACTTGAAAAAAGTAATCTGACTGTGTAACTCGCGTTACCCCAAACACTGGTTATGCAATTATATTTTGCATGTTTGTATTGTTTTTTTAGGGAGACTTCTGATAACAAATATCGGTTTGGAATATCAATCAGCTAACGGACTGTTTTTGGACAGGTAAAGAAGCTGAAACCGCAAGTCTCTCACATTCAAGTCACAAATGTGCTGTAATGGCACTGAGAAGCACTGACCTCTAGATCAGTGACTCTGGAATCGGTTTGTCTTCGGTTGCGGTTTGAGTTCGGTGAGGTGGGTCCAGCAGAAGGTTGCTCGAAGGATGAGATTCTGCCCGTGTGCCAGTTGGTCCAGAAGATCCGTTTGGATTTGATGTGCAGGTCCATGGCGTCAATTCGTACATTGGCGTCTCCTTGGAAGGCCTGTTCATATATCCAGATTTGCATTCCAGGATACAAACTGCGAATTTCATTATCATCTGCCACGTACAGAGCCTGTTTGTCACTGCCTAGAATGACAGATAGGGGCGTCACAGCACAATGACAGAAAGGAAATGTAATACTGAAGATAACAGCAGTACACCTCAATAAAATAAATTTAGAACTTAATCTGCATACATACAATATACTCTCATATAGCGATATGAAAAATATAGAACATCTCAACTGCTGGATTTTTTTATTATCGCAAAACATAAACTACTGTATATTATCCCACAACAATAATAACAATGCTGTTTCATGCATTCAGAGTTGTTTACACTGTTAAAGAGTTGGATTCTCATGCTAAGCATAGACAAAGTTTCAAAAAACGATTTGGAAGTATGACGGAGTATTTGTGTGCCAAAAATCTTCCTTTCGGGTTCGTACAAGTTTCGGAAAGTTTTTTTCAATCATGGCTCTTGCTGACGTAATGAAGGGTGGAACACCTTATATGGGCATTTCTCCCGAAAGAGTGCATCGGACGGAGCGAGAGCAAGAGCGCGCCCATCAACGCGCTTCATTCGGCTGCACTGCACGGGACTCGCTCGGGAAGAATATCTCTAAAGAAATGTGTTTTTGGTTGTGAGGGAAAGATAACCTTGTTCAGCTTCCCGAAGAACCCAGCATTACGTAAACAGTGGATGCGGTTTGTTTTCCGGGGCAGCAATGGAGTTTCTCAAGTGTGTTTGTTGACAAACGTTTTATAAACAAGGCCCAGTTCGATGCTGGATTTGCACATTGTTTGATACTGAAAGATGGAGCAGTCCCGGCTATAAAAGATCCCGGTCAAGATTCAGAACTGCAGATGGTAAGTGAAACAGCATCAAATGTCTCCGTTTTGTTGGCGATTGGCACTTAAGTGCTCGTCACTCTTTAGCTCCGCCCAGCTCGGCTGTTTTTGGAGAGAATCGTAAAGCTGTATCTTTCTTTTATAAATATGATAAAACTAAAGACTTTTTGGAGATATGAAGGATGCAGTATACTCTATAGGTACTCAAGATTAACATGAGACTGGGTGAAACTGTGTGTGTTTATGCCCCCTTTAATGTTGGATATATAGTACATCCAACTTTATCCGCATAGATCCAGTATACTCACTTAATAAGAGATATACATATACTATAAACCTTATATAATTTTATGTTATCGCAAATAATCTATATTATCGTTCAGTTCAAATCTGCAAATCTGCTTCTATAAGGCAGATATTAAGATATTTTAATCATTAAAATCAAGATTTTCTGAAAAACTACCTTGAAACAATGCGTATTGTGAAAAGCAATATACAAATAGACTAGACTTGACTGTAGTTTGAAACATACTGTCAGCCTTGCAGGTGTCATTCACTTTGATGAAGTTCTTGTGGCAGCTGCATTTGTGAGAGCCTTTAGTGTTGTTACAGATGTGAGAACAGATCCCAAACTGCTTGCACTCGTTCACATCTGTTGAGAGAGAAAAATGACAACGTGGACAGGCACAAAACATCAGATGTATAAAGTTAATTTTACAATCATTTCTGCTGAATGATTATATGATGGATTCATACTTATTTGACACTGCTGGTATGGTTTGTTATTAGCACAAGAAATACAGATTCTAATTTTATGTGGTTTTAAATATTTACCAATATATATATATAGTAAGTAATCACACTTGCAACCAGTTAAAATTGAGAAAAGTTTGTTTTGTTTTGTCAGCCTTGTTGTGTCACACTGAGCATGGAGAAAAGAAAGAAGTGTAAAGAGTTGTCTGTGGATTTGAGAGAAAAACAATTGTGGAAAAACATGGACAATCTCAAGGCTACAAGTCCATCTCCAGAGATCTTCATGTTCCTGTGTCCACTGTGTGCAATATCATCAAGAGGTTTACAGCCCATGGCACTGTAGGTTACCTCCCTGGACGTGGACGGAAGAGCAAAATGAATTAAAAATTACAACCAAGGATTGTTTGAATGGTGGATAAAGAACCCCCGATTAACTTCCAAACAAATTCAAGCTGATCTGCAGACACAGGGTACAACAGTGTCAGCACGCACTATCCTTCACCATCTGAATGAAAAGGGACGCTATGGTAGGAGACCCAGGAGGACACCACTGCTGACACAAAGGCATAAAAAGCAAGACTGGAGTTTGCCAAAACTTATGTGACAAAACCACAATCCTTCTGGGAGAATGTACTGTGGACAGATGAGACAAAAGTAGCTTTTTGGTAAAGGACATCATGGCACTGTTTACAGAAAAAGAAATGAAGCCTTCAAAGAAAAGAACACAGTCCCTACAGTCAAACATGGTGGAGGTTCAAAGATGTTTTGGAGTTGCTCTGCTGCTTCTGGCACTGGATGCCTTGACTGTGTGAACGGTATCATGAAATCTGATGATTACCAAAGAATTTTGGGGCGCAACTTAGTGGCCAGTGTCAGAAAGCTGCGTCTTCACCAGAGGTCTTCCAGCAGGACAATGATCCGAAACACACTTCAAAAAGCACTCAGAAATGGTTACAAACAAAGCGGTGGAGAGTTCTGAAATGGCCTGGATGACCTGGAGCAGTTTGCAAAAGAAGAGTGGTCCAAAATTCCAGTAGAGAGGTGTAAACTCATTCATGGTTAGCCTACAGGAACCCATTGATTTCAGTTATTTTTTTCCAAAGGGGGTGCTACCAAATATTAAGTTAAGGGTGGCAATAATTTTGTCCAGTGCATTTTTTGGGTTCTGTGTGGAATTGTATCAGATTTGACTTTTCCAGTGCAAACAAAAAAAAAAAAAACATGTGAGTACTTTACATTTACAACTGCAATAATTTTCTGAGAAGGGTTGCATTTTCTGACAGAATTGCAAGGGTGCCGATATTTTTGGCCATGACTGTATATCTATACCTATATATATATATATATATATATATATATATATATATATATATTAGTAACTAATATTGGGTTAAAATAATTTTTTGTTAGCAGTTTAGTCTTTGGTTCTCAGCATGTGTGTGCTGTACTGGTACCTGTGCAGGTTTGTGGGTATGTTTTCTGGAAGCCGCGTTTGCAGGTGCAGAATGAGTCGGTTCCATTCACAACACAGTGACCTTCATCTTCACAAATACTGCGGTTGTTATGACATTCATTTAGACCTGAATCTGTTCAGAGACACAAAACAATACAAATAGACACAGTGAACCTCTATCTTTTATGTTTGACAAAAAAAGCTGTCAAACAATCAACTAGACTCACTTTTCTTGTGGCAGTTGATCTCATCAGAGCCGTAGTCCTCACAGTCGTTAAAGAAATTGCAGCGTAGGTTAATGCTTATACACTTTCCAGTGCTGCAGGTAAACTCACCCTTTCCACAAACCGCAGGCGCAGGAGTTTCTGACAGGAAACAGGGACAAATTCACTTCAATAGACATTTACTAGCATAATCAATGGCTCATTCTCATTGGTGTCCTCATGACTGCTTATTGTCACGAGTCAACCCGTCTGAGTTCCGTTTTTTTCCTTATTTGGTTTAGTTCCGTTTCTCGTTAGTTAATTATCATTCATTGTCCCCACCTGAGTTTAATTATGTTGTTTGCTCTTTTGTTCTCTTCCTTTTATAAGTCCTGAGTTTTCCCCCTGTATTTTGTCCGATCTTAAGTTATTAAATGGGAAAGTGAGTTGATGCTGTTTCGTTCTCCTGTCTTTCATTTATATATTCACCCTTTTCCCCTAAATTCACCCTTAAAATTTTTTGGGGGGGGGCTATTCCCCTGAGAATCCTGCTCCGTCTTGGGCGCCCAAGCTCCCGGACCCACCATGGTCGCCCTAGATCCCTGCTCCGCCATGGCCACCCGAGTCCCCAGATCCACCGAGGCCTCCCGAGTTCCCTGCTCCGCTGAGGCCACCCAAGTCCACGGATCCGCCATGGCCGCCGGAGTCCCCAGACCCACCACCCGCCATGGCTGCCGGAGTCCCCTGTTCCGCCCTGGATGCCTTCCCCTGTATCCTTGTCCGGCACCGGCTTCCAGGGCGCCCACCCCCCCTCCCCAGTGGTATTGTTACGGCGCGGGACGTGCCTTCCGGGAGGGGGAGGTACTGTCATGAGTCAACCCGTCTGAGTTCCGTTTTTTTCCTTATTTGGTTTAGTTCCGTTTCTCGTTAGTTAATTATCATTCATTGTCCCCACCTGAGTTTAATTATGTTGTTTGCTCTTTTGTTCTCTTCCTTTTATAAGTCCTGAGTTTTCCCCCTGTATTTTGTCCGATCTTAAGTTATTAAATGGGAAAGTGAGTTGATGCTGTTTCATTCTCCTGTCTTTCATTTATATATTTACTACAACCACGCAGCCGTGACAGAAGATCGGACCGAACACCTGGGAGTTCTGCGAGCTCGCCGCGGCAACGACGTGGGATGACGCCACCATCATAGAGCTGTTCCGGCTCGGGGGCCAATCTCCACCATCCCATCGACCTCCCAGACACCACGGGATTGTGTTGGAGAGGCCGTTCTTCGGTGTCTGGGAAGTGTCCGAGCCCGAGTCGGAACCAACCCGTCAGCCGCGGCTCCCCCTCGTCAGCCATCATCCCCGACTCCTCCTCACCAGCCGCTGTCCGCGGCTCCCCCTAGCCCGTCGTCAGCGGGGAAATGCAAAACGCCGTTCGCGGCCACCGCAAGCCCGCCAAGAAGTATGGCAAGCCCGCCGCCAAAGAGTATGGCAAGCCCGCCACCCAAGAGTATGGTCAGCTCTCCTGTGCCTCCGCTGGTCCCGTCCAGCTCTCCTGTGCCTCCGCTGGTCCCGTCCAGCTCGTCTGTGTCTCCGCTGGTTCCGTCCAGCTCCGCGCTTCCAGAGCGCCTCCCAGTGTCTGCGCCACGGAGGCGCCTCCCTATCTCCGCGTTGCCAGAGCGCATCCAAGAGTTCGTGCTTCAAGAGCGCCCCCCAGTGCCTGCGCCACGAAGGTGCCCCCTAGAATCTGTGCTGCCAGAGCGCATCCAAGAGTCCGCGCTTCAAGAGCGCCCCCGAGTGCCTGCGCCACGAAGGCGCCCCCAAGAATCCGCGCTTCCAGAGCGCCCCCAAGAGTCTCCGCTGGTTCCGTCCAGCTCCGCGCTGCCCGAGCGCCCCCAAGAGTCCGTGCAAAGACTGAAAACCCCTAAATTCACCCTTAACATTTTTTGGGGGGGCTATTCCCCTGAGAATCCTGCTCCGTCTTGGGCGCCCAAGCTCCTGGAACCACCATGGCCTCCCAAGCTCCCTGCTCCACCGTGGCCACCCGAGTCCCCAGATCCACCGAGGCCTCCCGAGTTCCCTGCTCCGCTGAGGCCACCCGAGTCCACGGATCCGCCATGGCCTCCCGAGTCCCCTGTTCCGCCATGGCCTCCCGAGTCCCCAGACCCGCCATGGCCGCCCGAGTCCCCAGACCCACCACCCGCCATGGCTTCCGGAGTCCCCTGTTCTGCCCTGGATACCTTCCCCTGTATCCCTGTATCCCTGTCCGGCACTGGCTTCCAGGGCGCCCACCCCCCCCTCCCCAGTGGTATTGTTACGGCGCGGGACGCGCCTTCCGGGAGGGGGAGGTACTGTCACGAGTCAACCCGTCTGAGTTCCGTCTTTTTCCTTATTTGGTTTAGTTCCGTTTCTCGTTAGTTAATTATCATTCATTGTCCCCACCTGAGTTTAATTATGTTGTTTGCTCTTTTGTTCTCTTCCTTTTATAAGTCCTGAGTTTTCCCCCTGTATTTTGTCCGATCTTAAGTTATTAAATGGGAAAGTGAGTTGATGCTGTTTCGTTCTCCTGTCTTTCATTTATATATTTACTACAACCACGCACCCGTGACACTTATAATTAACAGAGATAAATTAATACATCAATGAATGAATGAATCCCTCACTTTCTGTTCAACACCGTTAATGCAGTGTCATTTCCACCTGTAGTAATAATACTTTCTGCATCATATCTAAAGGATGTCATCATTAGGTAGGTTTCTTTGAAAGTCTTTTTTAATTTAATCGTTTGCACTTATCTTGTCATTCTAGTCATTTTCAGTATTTCACCTCAGATTTTTCTTGGTATAAAGTTACAGAAAAATATTCACTGTGAATCATGTGGTTGGGTGCAGGGCAATTTTTGCACTTATCTTCAACTCAAAATATTCAACCCCAAAAACATGTGATGTAATGGTTTAAATACACAAAACGTTTTGAAACTGAAACTCCATGGTTTATTGACATATCTTCCAAAATCCAGTGTGTAAAGGACAGTGTTACTACCAGATAACTGCGTTATTATTCAAATAATATGCACAGTATATGAATTCCATACTGAACGTATAGTGATTGAGTTGAAAAGTTGTAACACATTAGGGTTAGTGTTAGTAATGATAAACAACGATTGGCAAGGCTGTAACCACATATTTAGGGGATGGGATCCCCTATTTTCTATGGTGGTAAGAACATTTCCTAAAAGTTCAGCAAAAATAATAATAAAATACACACACATGTATATAGTCTAGTGCTGTCAAACGATTAATCGCATCCAAAATAAAAGTTTTTGTTTACATAATATATGTGCGTGTACTGTGTGTATTTATTATGTATATATAGATACTCACATACAGCATATATTTGGGAAATATTTACATGCATATACATTTATATATTTATATTCTTATATTTTATATTATATATAAATATATTTAATATATAAACATAACATTTTTCTTAAATATATACATGCATGTGTTTGTATTTATATATGCATAATAAATATACACAGCACACACACATATTATGTAAACAAAACTTTTATTTTGGATTAATCATTTGACAGCACTAGTATATACTAATATTTTCAGTAAGAAATGGTACATGAAAATTATGTTAAATGTTTAGTATAGTGGCACAGGCAAAAATGACATGCAAAAAAACATGACATTTTAAATAAATCAACCAAGAAAAGTAGCAATTACTCACGGCAGTTGAGTTCATCACTGTTGTCTCCGCAGTTGTCAACACCGTCACATTGTTTAGACACTGGCAGACACACTCGGTCATTATGGCATCGGAACTGTCTGGTGGGAGGACACTGGAATCTCTCTGAAACACACACAGAATAAAAGCACACCAGTGAAAATTCAGACGATTTCACCAGCAGAGTCAGACTGAACCCCAAAGCTCTATTTGATAGAGTATGTGCAACGGTTAATGATGGTGTCAATTAAGCTATGCTGCTAATGCAAATGAAGAATCCTAAGGCCTGTTTCACACTTTTTTTTTCACACCCATATCAACAGATTGAAATATTCACAAGATAAAGTCCCTGGCACATACACATACAGGTTAAAGGCTGCAGTGCAGTAATATGCTGAACAGGTGTTTTGTGTCATAGCTGTTACTATATTGTGTGTATTTAATTACACTTGCAATGCAAATTTGACCAGCATCCAGGAAATAATCTGTTTAATATCTGAAACATGAGGCTTATATTTATAAATATTTACAGTGCGCAGTGGGCAGAATTCCATCAAATTACATGTGAGAGCAATGAAGAAACATGATATCAGACTTATCTGAGATTTAAAATGATCAAACAATGCAATATATCTTTCGTCTGTGAAGTGTTTCATTCAGTTACTCAAAAACAGCACTGGCAGATGGGGATTTAATATATAAACCATCTCAGCTTTAATTTCCAACATATAAAATTACCCACATAAAATTACAAAGCCTGATGCAAGATTTGGGTTATATCGTCCACCACTATTGTACTTGCATGTACCACAGTTCTGGGAAATATTTAAGTGGGAGTCTGAAGAGAATATGAAGTGCTAATTGAGCTGAAAAAAATGAACTACTCACTGCACACATCTGGGTTCTCGTCTGAATTGTCTCCACAATCGTCCTCGCCGTCACACATCCAGCCGAGCGGCTTACACAGAGTGTTATTACACTGAAACTCATCCAGAGGGCAGAATCGACCCACTACACACACACACACACACACACACACACACGGGGTAACTCATCTGTATTCATTCCAGCACAACCACACAGCAATTACCGTGTGCGTGTGTGTGTGTGTGTAAAACACTTGGCAATGCATCTTCAGGAAGGCCTCCTTGAATACTAAAACCCTCTCCAGAGTATGATCACTCTAATTAATACTGAAAGCACTGGCTTATGGGTAATGCTGTTGTTCAAAGGAAAAGTTCAACCATAAATACAAATTCTATCATTATTTACTTACTCTCATAGTGTTTTAAATCTGTACGGAGTTGAATTTTTTTTTCCCTGCTCTTCACAAAAACACAAAAAAAGCACCATAAAAGCAGTCCATACAACTTGTGCACTATATTTCAAGTTGAAATTTAACCTCTTCACCTTGTGTTAACAACACATGCATACATACATAGAATCTAGACAAGAACACAGGCTAAGATTAGTGAATAATGATGCTTTGATCTGTTTCTCACACAAAGCTTTTTGTACGACTTTAGAAGATATGTAATATAGTGCAAAAAGTGTATGGATTTCTTTTTATGGAGCTTGACAGATTATCGTTGCATAGAAAAGAGCTATAAGAAGATTCTTCAAAAATTTTCTAAAGCAGCATACAGTACAGGTTAGAAATAAAGTTAAAGGAATAGCTCACCCGAAAAATGAACATTTGGAATGGGCGCCGTCAGAATGAGACTCCAAACACAATAACCCACAAGTAATCCACACAAATACAGTCTATCCATTAACATCTTGTGAAGCCAAAAGCTGCATGCTTATAAGAAACAAATCCATCATTAAGACGTTTTGCTAAAATACGTGTCTTCTATCCATAATATTGCTTTCTCCAGTGAGATATCATCTCATCTACATCAGGAGAGAAATATGCACAGATCAAGCACTGTTTACAAATGAAAACAGCTCTAAACAAGTATGTTAGTGAATCTGAAGGACAACAAGTGATGGACTTTTTCACTGGATAAAGTGTTATAATGAATTAAGGTTTTAGCCAAAATTTGGGCCTAAATTCCTTAATGATGGATTTGTTTCTTACAAACATGCAGCTTGTTGCATTCTGACGGCACCCATTCACTGCAGAAGATCCACTGGTGAGCAAGTGATGCAATGTACTTCTCAAATAAGATGAAGAAACAAAAACACATATACATATTGTGTGGCTTGAGGCTAAGTACATTTTTAGCAAATTTTCATTTTTGGGGGAAATATTCCTGTAATAAAATGAAAATTTAGATTCAAGGTAATTCTGTATTTCGTGTGTTTTTGTGCGATTTTAACCTCCAGTGTCGCAGTTCTCCTCGTCGCTGCCATCCATGCAGTCGGCATCGGCGTCACACCTCCAGCGGAATGGGATACAGTGACCGTTCTTACACTGAAACTGGTCATTATCACACTTCACATCACAACCGTGCTGCAAAATACACACATGGTACATACTGCAGTGAGTATTTGCTATTCAAAATTCTGCTGAAGTGTGTGTTTTCCTGAAGCAGGTGTGAATGAGTGGTTTTGTGGCTTGCCTCATCAGACCCGTCAGCACAGTCATGATCTCCATCACACTTCCATCTGCCAGCAATACAGCGGCCGTTGGTGCAGGAAAACTCACTCTCAGAGCACTGCCTGGGCACTGACACAGACACAAAACACACTTCTGTTAGAGTTCAACGATATCTTGTCATATTTTAGAATGCAGTAGGGTGAATCTTACAAAGCAGTCAAAACAAATCCAGGTCACATTTCACTACATAGTCAAAAGAAAGAAATTTAGCATGAAACAAAAACTGTCGTTAGACTAAAGATTTTTTGACATCATAATATTTTTTTTAATGACAATAAAGCAAGTTTTCTACGGAAGCCCGTTTCCGCCACTGAATAAAAAATAAAAAAGGTTGATGCGACTTTTTAGAATCAGAATCAGAATGAGCTTTATTGCCAGGTATGTTTTCACATACGAGGAATTTGTTTTCGTTACAGAAGCTTCCACAGTCTCACAATCATCTCACAATTCTGACGACTTTTCACAGAAGTGTGAGATATAAACTCGCAATTGCGAGTTAAAGTCCAGTTTTTTGGGGGGGTGGGGACTGATATGTTCTCAGAATTGCGAGTTTACATCATCCAATTCTGAGAAAAAATGTCAGAGTTGTGAGATAAAGAGTCACAATGATCTTTTTTTATTTTTTATTCCATGGCGGAAACGGGCTTCCATACATTTTCATTCCAATTCTCACTGTAGTAAACAATGCTTATTCTCATTGCAGTAATTTAAAAACAAAATGTATTTATAAACAACTGCTCAACAGTTTGGGGTCAACAAAGTTTTAAAAGTCTTTTATGCTCACCAAAGCTGCATTCATTAATTAAAAATACAGCAAGAAGCTCAACAGTAATATTGTAAAAAATTTTAAATAATGTTAAAAAAACGTATATATATTGTAATATATTTTAATATGTAATTTACTCCTGTGATGCGCAGCTGTATTTTCAGCATCATTACTCCAGTCTTCAGTGTCACAAGATCCTTCAGAAATCATTCTAATAACAGTTTGCTGCATTGTCTATAATTTATGCTCAGTAATAAGAATTGAATAAGAATCACCACTGATAATGCTAAGAACTACAAACAAACTCAAAAGTTAAAAGTCTGGAAAAATTACAATGAGATGTTTAGGAGGAAAATGTGCTTTGTTGTCATTAAAAATAATGACATTGTGCAAAAAATCTTAATGGTCCTAAAACCAAGATGAATTTTCTAAAAACAAAAGGCAATTGTAGGCCACATGTAAAATGTGGCATGGAATTTAATTTTTTCTTGACATTCACTCAGAAGGGTCTCATTAGATCACTTCAGCTGTAGAAGCAGGGGTTTTTAGGTAATATGATTGTTAAGGGAATACATCTTAAACCAGAGGCACAAGGACAGATGGAGGTTTGGGTGTTTGGGAACAGCAGGCAAAAAATCAAATCCAAACCATAACTGCTCAAAAACTGCAGGACAAGGCTTAACAGTGGCTAGCTGCTGAGTACTGGAAAAGGCTCATTATTAATCATTGATCATTATGATTATATCTCCTTTAACCATTTAACCGATGACATGTACTGTAAATTGCTGTCTTCAGTTTTTCATGCATAGTGAAACAGAAAAGCACATTCAAGCCTCCCAGTGTCACCAGCAAGCAGCCACTGAAGGAGATGTTCAGCACTGAAGTGGACATTTGAAAATGGAAACCTACCTCTAACCCACATCAATGTGGCAGTGTGAAATGAAGAATAAACAAGATGCAGACACGTAAATGACTGGACGAAACAAAAACATGCACAAAAAAAAAAAGTTCTCTCATTCATTAAAATGTGCTCATGGACAAATAAATGAGAATGACAACGATCAGGTTTTTCGGTTCATTTTGTATAGCCGACTGCCACTAACAGCAGGGCGTTTCTTTCAGAACGTTCTGTTCCTGCTGCCATTGCTGTGATGTAAGGTGAAGCATGTCTCTGGATGTGTGTGTGCCTGATGTTCATCCGGACCCGTGGAGTCTCAGCGTTCAGATGCAGAAGCGGGCGGTGGAAACCTACCACACTTATCCTCGTCCGAGTTGTCCCCGCAGTCGTTGTCATAGTCACACTGCCAGCGGCCGGGAACACAGCGATTGTTTTTACAGCGGAACTGATATGGCTCACACGTCCTCTCATCTGCATATATAGCCACAAAATGAATGCTGTTTAATTCTTCAGCGGCAGCATCTAAAATAACTCAATTATACAAACTTTAACATTTTATAAGTTAAGAGATAGTTAACCCAAAAATCACAAATCTTTCATAATTTTACTCACCCTCATGTCGTTCCAAACCCATAACATTTTGGTTAATCTTCAATATTGAAATATTGAAAACATATTTTTTCTGTCCCCCCATTGAAGTCCAGCTAACCAAATCTTAGAAGATCTAAAAAGGCCATAAAAGCGCCGCTAAACAGAAACATATTCAAATCTTGTTAAGAGATATGATTGCTTTATATGATGCACAGATTTAATTTAGGCTTGTGTGTATTAATATAATGTCCGTATCAAAATAAACACACATACTACAGTACATGGAGTGAATCACATATGTGACCCTGGAGCACAAAACCAGTCTTAAGTCGCTGGTTTATATTTGTAGCAATGGCCAACAATACATTGTATGGGTCAAAATTATTTATTTTTCTTTTATGCCAAAAATCATTAGGACATTAAGTAAAGATCATGTTCCATGAAGATATTTTGTCAATGTCCTACTGTTAATATATCAAAACTTCATTTTTGATTAGTAATATGCATTGCTAAGAACTTCATTTGGACAACATTAAAGGTGATTTTCTCAATGTTTAGATTTTTTTGCACCCTCAGATTCCAGATTTTCAAATAGTTGTATCTCAGCCAAATATTGTCAGATCCTAATAAACTATACATCAATATACAATAAATCTTATTTATTCAGCTTTCAGATGATGTATAAATCTCAATTTTGAAAAATTGACCCTTAGTAAATGCAGAAGCTTGCGTGTGCATCATATGCTAGAACAAACCTCACTGGCTCTTGTGCATCACACTTGCATGTCTGAGCTCTCTGTATGTGTGTTGATCATTGTTTAGATGTAAATATACAGTGAACAGATTTAATTTACGCTTTAAAGCAATTGTATTTCTTCACAAGAATTAATCCACTTGATTTATATGAATTTGTTTGTTTTACAAACCCTTTATAGTCTTTAAGATCCTCTAAGTTCTAACTCCTCTAATTTAAAAATGTCTTAATTTGTGTTTCAAAGATGAACGAAAGTCTTATGGGTTTGGAAAGATATGAGAGTGAGTAAATGATGACAATTTTCATATCCTTTTCAAAGGAACTCGTGCTGCATCAAAACACTGTGGGAGCGCCTCTGGCTCTTGAAGCATGTGTGAAATCAGTCCATTGGAGTGGCGAGACGTCACAGGCGGGGTGATGTAGAAACCAAGACGCTTAAAAGCGCATCATGAACAAACAGCATGAGCTTCTGTGTCTTCAGCAAGCATTCTGTATATATTTGTTGGAGTTTGTTTGTCTGTGCCAGTGCACAATCAATGTCAAAACAAGTAAAATATGGTGAGCAAAGAGAATAAGGCCTAGCTCTAAATGATTGTGTGTTCCTCCCTGTCTGTGCTATATTACGGGTGGGAACAAACACGGTTCTGGTCCCGCTGCAGTCGACTCGCAAACTGATCTAGTAAGAGATGGGCTCTTCAGCCCTAACGTATCAGACTATGTAAACATCAAGGGGTTGAATGAGCAGGGCTATGGGGTGATGCCTAAGGTGGAGCAGACGCTTGTGAGCGATCGGTCCCCGATACAGCATCGTTTCTTAAGTCTCCAACATTATCCACCAAGCCGTGTAGAACAACTTTGGCTCTGGTGGGTAAGGTGGCAGGTCAAGCTAGGGGATGTCTGCAGGCATACCAGGCTGACCTGTTAAAAGAACTTGATGAGAGCGAGGGGGTAGATCCGAATGCAATCCAAGAACTGGACCAGGCCACCAATTTGTCTCTTTGTTCCACTAAGGAGACGGTCAGAGCCATCAGCCATTCTATTGAAGCCCTGGTGGCCATGGATAGGAATCTGTGAACTTGCCTGACATCAGAGAGAAGGACAAGTTCACCTTAGTCGTTGACAGGTTGCAGGAGGTTAAATAGCAGGCAGCAGCATTCAGCGCAACCTTATCTCCCCCCACTTTAAAGGTGTATGTGGTAGCCAAACTGCTCACCAAACCCCTTTGGGTGGTCATTGGAAGAAAGTCATTGGGAAGAAACCTGTTAGTGACCCGTTAGTGCACTCCACTCAAAGTATGGTGGCTTCTAAACCCTTTCTTTCAGGGGTGTCCCTGCAGGACATTTTCACATTCATCAGGTTCTCTTATTTAGACCTGGGATCTCTGCCAAGCTTTTAAATTCTCCTCTCTTAGCTTTGCTCGCCATGATTCATGCTAGACAGGTATCTGTCAGAATGGCGAAGCAGGTACTGTCTTTCCCACAGCGTTTCGAGGTCCCTTGAGAGGGAACGTCTCAGGTTATGTCTGTACCCATGGATCCCTGAAAGGGAACGAGATGCTTCTTCTCCCTGCCATACTCCATGCATCCCCGTGAGCAACTTTCTTCAACATATCAGAAGCTAATGCTGTTTGTTCCGGATGTGCTTTTAAGCTTCCTGGTTCCTACATCACCCCACCCGTGATGTCTCGCTATACCACTGGACTGATTTCACACGTTCTTCAAGACGCAATCACATAGAGGCTTTCCCACAGAGTTTCCTCTCAAGGAATCATGGTTACAGACGTAAACTGAGACATCCTTTAAATTTGAATTCAAATGTGAATTTTTAATTAATGAAACTACTCTAATATATTTCATTTGCTAGTCTTGTATATGAGCATATGAACGCACCACACTCCTCTTTGGGTTCATCTGAAGAATCGCCACAGTCATCCTCTCCGTCGCATTTCCAGCGAGCTGGGATACAGCGGCCAGAGTCTTTACAGCGGAACTCATCCACACCACACGTCATCTGAGCTACAGAAAGAGATATAAGAAAGAACTGAATTAATAATATCAATATGTGCTAATTTTGGTAGAAGCGTTCAAACAATAGTATCAGCAGATATCAAGATATTTTGAGAACATAAGCATGCCTATTTCTATCTATTAATAGGCTTGGCAATGGATAATGTACAGTGAGTTTTGATTAAAATGTTTTATAGTTTTCAATAAAAAAAAAAACTCCACTTACTGCAGTTGGCGGGTTCGTCAGATCCATCAACGCAGTCATTATCACGGTCACACACCCACACACGTGGGATGCAGCGCTTGGTTATGGTACACTGGAACTGGTTAGGTGCACACGTTACCTCCGCTACATACAAATAAACAGGTTGTACTTTAATCATATTCTCAAAAGAAAAAATAAATAAATAAATAATGTAATGTAAAGCCTGAACCAAACACACTAAACTAAAAAAAAAAAAGGTCATGATATGTATTTTAGTGTTTTACTTGTGCACAAATACATATTAGTATTCAAAAGATTTGGGTCTGCAAGATTTTTTTATATTTATAGGCTGCATTATTGTGTTTAATTCCTGTTCCTTTTAGTTTCCAGAGTGACTGATTATATTTCCATAGTTTCTGATTGTTCACACCAGTTTTTTGTGTAGCTCATTATTCCCTTTGTATATATAGCCCTTTGTTTCCTTAGTCATTTGTCTGATATTGTCTTGATGTTTTGCATTTGCTGTTGGCTTCCTCTTTTTTCTTCTAGTTCAAGTTATTAACAAGCTTCACTCCTATATCATCTTCATACCTGATTCAGCTCATTACAGAAAATAAATATTTTTTTATATATTATGAATGTATTTATTGTCACTTTTGACCAATTTAATGCATCCTTGCTGAATAAAAGTATTAATTTCTTAAAAAAGTAATAAAAAATATTTAAGAATCTTACTGACCCCAATGATCTTTCAGATAAGCAAACTCTACACGTTCATCTTCCAGATGACACTAATAGAAGGTCTGTGATGTATGTATGTATTTTTGTGTGGCTATACAACTGATCACATTAAAATCAAAGTCACAGCATGGCTTTGTGAGATTATTAAAACACAAAAGGCTATTTTGTCTTATGTTTATGTCTTATAATGAAACTCACGGCAGTCTTTCTCATCCTCTCCTTCCCCGCAGTTGTCTTGGCCGTTACAGCGGAATATTCCAGGAATACAGCGACTGGGATTGGTGCATTTAAACTGACTGGGCAAACACACGTGAATATCTGCAAATCACACATACAAACACATTAGTGGAGTAACGAAGGTGATATGGTTATTGGCGACAGCTGAGGGACAGTCATATTTTCAGTCAAAAGATGGGAAAATTGAACGTATTACTTATTAAAGCAATTATTCTCAAGTGGAAATGTGTTACTGCAATCTTACCACATATAATACAGTGTACTTAGGCACAAAGTCAAGCTCTTAAAAAACAGCAGCAATAGCAGTATTCTAAAAAAACACTATAGTGTTGAATAAATACACTACTTGTACTTAATATTAACAATATTCTGAATAATCCTATAGTTCACTAGCACAGTATTAATACTGTTTGTGCATATTCTGGAAATACTACTCTGGATATTTTACAATGACTTATACTAAAGTCTGGTAGACAAAGTACAAGTATCAAGTACTTTAGTTTAAGTGCAGGGACCCTCATAAAATATTACTCCAATAAAAGTATTCTCTAAGTACTCATTTTCAATTTTACGTGAGGAAGTACTTGATTTTTAATGTAAGGTAACGTTTAGAAAGTAGAATGTACTGTTGTTAATGTTTATTTATTTTGCAATTTTACTTATCTACGATTAGTGGATGAAGGGATTAAATTTGTATTGATCTGCAAATAAGCAAAAGTTTTATTTTATTACCAAAACATACTCTATTATGAGGTTAAATTTCAATATGCAAAAAACTTCACACAGGGCAAAATGTGTTAATATTTTAGCAAGAATGATTTGCAAATATACTAGTTATGTATCTCATTACATCATTATATGAACTGCTATAACAGACAGGACTGTGCATGGGCATTCATTTACATTATTTTAACATTATTTATAGTTAGAACAGCTGCAATTAGATCATAAATGATTCAACAGGTTCAGTGAAAAGAAGCAGCTTGTTCACGAATTAACAACGCTATCACACCTCGATTTCTTCAGTTCAAAATAACAAGGAACAATATGTTTTTATGAGTAAAGGTTTCCCAAAATAAAATACAGCTAGTTGAATGTACTTGAGTAAAAACCCATTTTGACATTTTGCGCAGATGAAAAACAGAGGTGGTGTGTGGTAATGAAACTTACCACAGTTGGCCTCGTCAGAGTTATCCTGGCAGTCGTTGTCTCCGTCACAGATGTACGCTGGGTTTGTACAGATACCAGTATCACACTGAAACTGACCTGGTCTGCATTTAAACTCAGCTGTTGAAAGACATATGCACAAATGTGCTTTTATTGCACATCTGTTAGTTATGCTACAGGGAGAAAATGTGTCTCCTACAATCCACAACATTACTCACGGCAGGTGGCAGGCTCGTCGGATCGGTCGCCGCAGTCGTCCTCGGTGTCACACTTCCACCAGAATGGGATACACTTGTCGTTCTTGCAGACAAACTGATGAGAGACGTGGAGGAGCATATTTCAAATGAGTACATGTCATTGTGAAGTCTAAGGCCATGATCTGGGTCAAGTATCATGCGCTCACCTGGCTGGCGGTGCAGTTGGACATGCACTGTTTCCCATCAGCGGCCAGGTAGAAGTTCGTGGGACAGGCACATTTATAACCTCCGCCCGGAGAGAGCAGACACAAGTTACTGCAGCCACCATTGTCTGTCTGGCACGGGTGATTTGTGACTACAGCGGGAGACAAGAGAGCGCTACATTAAACCTATAACTCCAACCATTTCAAGAGCGATACCATCAAGGCATAAAACAAGATCATCTAAGCTGGCCTCAATAAGTGAAGAGTGTCTTTGACAGTGGTGTGTGTAAAAGAGTGTCCTGACCCTCTGGTTGTCTGTAGGGGTGGTAGATGTGGATGTCCATGGGTCTGTGTAAGGTGCTGATCAGCATGGTCTTGTTGGTGCCCAGTGTTTTATGAGCTCTGTTGATAGACTTGGTCTCCCAGTCGGTCCAGTAGATGTACTCCTCAAAAAGAGTCATGGCAAATATGTGCGGGATGTCCTGAGTCAAAACTGCAGCACAAACAAAGGGATTATTTACTACACAAACATCACACAGCGACCTTGCATAATCGGAATATTCTCCTCAGAAACACATTAAAAGTTCACTGAAGCACTTTGTAGGAATTGTATAATTAATATTTTAATTCAGAATTCAGACTTTAGAATTTTTGGTAATACTTTACAATAAGGTGTCATTTGTTAACATTAGTTAATGTATTAACTAACATGAACAAACAGAGATCAATACATTTATTACACAATTTATTAATCTTTGTTAACGCTAGTTATAAAACACTTGCTTTGCTTATTTTTCAACTAGTCATATTGAAGATATGATAAAATTGGTTAAATTGCTAAAGTGTAAGTTATTTCACACTGTCCTCTTAACTACAGTCTATAGTCAGTTCTGCTGCTGTACTGAATCAAAAAAAAAAAAAAAAAAATACAGCTCTTATAACCTGTGACCCCTTCACAGAATAGCTTATATTTGTGTTTTGCTCTTCACCTATATGTCTGTTGGATCCGTCTAAGCTGGCAAACTCGATGTAGTCCTCTCGGGCGTCTGCCCAGTAGATGCGATCATTGATGAAGTCCAGAGTGAGACCGTTGGGCCAGGTTATCTTGTCCTGTATGATCACACTTCTGTTGGTGCCGTCCATCCCAATGCGGCCGATATGAGGATTATCACCCCAGTCAGACCAGTACAGGTACCTGACGAAGACAGACACTTACAATTCATGATCCTTATTAGCAGAAACAGGAAGATGGGAACAATATAATGGAAAAAGAAAGTAACTAAAGCATTTTCAATGTTTACCCATTGCGGATGTCCACAGCTATGGCTCTGGGTTCCCTTAGTCCCGTGTTGACCAGCACCGTCCTGTATGCTCCGTTCAGCTTCGACACCTCAATAGTGTCCCGCCCCTTATCACACCAATACAGGTTACCCCCGACCCAATCAACAGCCACACCATCAGGGTTGCTGAGAGACGTGCGATGGAGAACCTGCAGCAGAGTCAAACCAATGTCCAGCTTCAGATAAGATTCAGTTTTTAAATGAGAATGAGAGTCCGAACAACTGATAAAAACATCATAACAATCCACATGACTCCAGTCCATCAGTGTCTTGGGAAGTAAAATCTGTGTGATTGTAAGAAACAAAACCATTACTTGCCTTTTTAACTTTTGATTTTTACTTGTTGATTTTGGCCAAAATACAACTCAATAATGCATAGTAACGCTTCCTCCAGTGAAAAAGTCCATTTCCTGTTGTCTTTCACATCAAAAACCACACACATTTGTTTAAGACTGTTTTGGCTTGTAAACAGTGCTTGATCTGTGCAGATTTCTCTCCTGATTCGGGCGAGATTACTTTTTCACTGGAGAAAGCAATGCTATGGATAGAGGACTTTCTTGCAAACACAGCTTTTGTCTTAAGATGTTAACTGATGGACAGGAGTGGAGTGGATTATTGTGATGTTTTTATCAGCTGTTTGGACTCTCATTCTGACGGCACCCATTCACTGCAGAGCATCCACTAGTGAACAAGAGATGGAATGCTACATTTCACCATCTCTGATCCCATGAAGAAACAAACCCATCTACAGTACTTCTTGGATGGCCTGAGGGTGAGTACATTTTCAACAAAAGTTCATTTTTGGGTGAACTATACCTTTAATATTCAAAACACAATGCAGTTGCATGCAAATCACCTGAACGTCGCTGCCGTTGATGTGCATGCGTCGGATCATACTGCCTTGAGTCGTCACATCTGTCCAATAGATCATCTGCTGCCTGTAGTCGAAGTCCAACGCAACAGCATTGTTCAGACCCTGGGAATGAAGAGCATTCATGAGGAAGCAGGCAAACCACTGGAACGAAATGTTCCGGCAGAGAGTTTGAAAAACTAGTGTCAAATCATACCTGCTTTATAAGTGTGTAGTTTGAGCCGTCCAAGTTGAGCTTTCTCAGGTAATACCGGTTAGCAAAGATGAGGAACGGCTCCTCGTCTTTACAATGTGAAGTGAGAGGAAATGAAGACCAATGACAGTAAAAAAGAAACGACAGAAAAGGACACTTATTTAAAAAGTGAACTATTTGTAACTCAAATCCGATAATGATTGATCTTCATTGCAAAAGGCAAATCCAGTGCTGAATTCTTTTGGAAAGTGCACTTTTCGTATTTTCACAAGCGGCCCTCAAGCCAAGTATCTAGTTTAACCGTCCTACAATGCAACACATCTGTAAGAGTAATGGACAGATTGGTCGTCGGACTCGTACCGGAGGTGGACTTGCAGACGGTGGGGTCGGAGGGGCTGAGCTGGAAGCCGTCCACACACACACAGCGGAAGCTGCCATGTGTGTTGATGCAGTGCTGTGTGCAGGGATACGTGGTGGAGCACTCATCCACATCTACACACGTCTTCCCATCATCCTTCAGTCTAAAGCCAGGGTGGCATCTGCACTGGAGAGAGGAACACACAAGAACTGTAAGCATCAGATTGTGCCAGTGTGAGGGATATTTGTTCATTTTATGATCGCAGTGCGATTGCATTAATATGAAGAAACCAAAAAAGGCTCAAAAGCATGCTTTTTTTTTTTTACTTCATACACTCTTTTTTGCTGATTTATAAATTTATGTGTTTCTGTGTTTGCACTGTTATAGGGTAGGATGTGCTATTACACATCTTCTAAGAGAGTACTGAATCTCGGAATCAAAATACGGCAAAGAAGAAGCAGAAACAAATGATTGCGCATGTAAGCAAATGCATATGTGAAATAGCACAATCATCAAACATTAAACAGCATATAAATCAAAACTGCCTTATGTTACCAAATGAAATGTCAACTCAAGAAGTGGTTTAGGACTGTGAAGTCTTGGGAAGTCATCTACTCCTTCTGTTTTAATCATCAATCTGAATCCAATCTGGACGTAGTCTTTCTCAGTTTTTTTTTTTTTTTCAAAATGTTGTTTTTTAATGAAACTTCCTTTTTTTCTCTCTCTGTCCTGGGGGCCATTATTGTTTTGTGAAAATGATCAAAAATGCTAGTGATGGCTTTTCTTTTTTTTTTTTTTTAAATGCAGGTGGTGAAAGAGTTAAATTAACAGAAATGCTAATTAAGAGAAAAAATATTGGCAGTGCAATGGGCAAATTTACTAAATGATGAGTTGTGAAAGTAAAGAACAATTAATTAAATAAAAGTACGCTGTAAAACAAAAAGTTCCACACTAGCATGATCTACAAATCTTTACCTTGAATCCGATCTTCAGGTCCTCACACTGCTGAGAGCAGCCGCTCAGTTTACTGTTCAGGCATTCATTAATGAAGCAGTTCAGCTCATCCGTACCGTCGCCACAGTCATCATTGTGATTGCACAGTAACGTCTCACTTATGCATTTACCGTTCCCACACGCATATGACGTGTCATTACATTTCTTTTCTGCTTGAAAGAAAAAGTGAGAGAACCGTTAAATGCATGCACAGATTCGACTGGCCCTGCAGGTTTCTACTGTAACCAAAGCCTTTTCAAAGATACTCAGTCTGATTTAGTATATTTTATTAGTTTGTCTGCATTGTTCTGTGACTCAGCACTAATTTAGCCCCATCCCAAATGCTTTCAGTCCTCCTTCACACTTTGGTAGCATGAAGCCACAAAGACTGTTGAACAGACGGTGAGCTTTGTCATTTGGAACGGGGCCAGAGATATCTTGCCGGATTAGCATTTAGTTCATACCAGGCCCGTTGCAGTGAGGATTTTTGGGAGCTTCGTCTGAGTGATCGTGACAGTCGAACTCTCCGTCACACTCCCAGGATTTCTGGATCAGACAGCGGCCGTTATCACAGCGGAACTCATTGGCCTTGCATGCAGGATACTCTGCAAAGTCAAATACAGACCCATGATCACAGATAATACAGTGAAGTCGAATTTATTAAAAACATGCACTTACGTATGTAGTTATGGGTACCAAAATAGTACAATAGCTTCCCTGATGTTTTATTTTCTCTTACACCTTGCTCGCCTTGGCTAGCAGGTATGCATTAAAACCATTAAGTGCACAACTAGCCGTGGATTATGCCTTGCTTCTTTCAGTTTAGTTTTAACAATATTGTGGTTACACTGCAAAATAACTTTAGACATGGCAACGGATATTAACAAAATCAGTGTTATTTTAATATCATATACTATATATACTATCCTCTGCACAATTCTGACTTGTGTTGCAATCTGGAATCAAACCACGCCATGCTGGTTCATCTGGCCAGAGGAGAACTGACCCCCCCGACTGAGCCTGGTTTATCCCAAAGTTTTTTTTTCTCCATTCTGTCACTGATGGAGTTTTGGTTCCTTGCCGCTGTCGCCTCTGGCTTGCTTAGTTGGGGACATTTACTTTCTGGCAATATTGTCGACTTGATTGCACAGATACTATTTGAAGAGAACTGAGCTGGACGATGACATCACTGAACTGACTTTAACTGAAAATCAAGTGTTTACTATCTTCCTCTTGCAATATCGTCACACTATTTTCCTGTTTAATACTGAAAAACTACAATTGATGCAATCTGGATTGTATAAAGCACTATACTGTATAAATAAAGGTGACGTGACTTGATTTTGTTAATGTTGTGAATTTTGAAGATTTTTATTTTTATATTTTCTGTTTCTACTGGAATTTTAGTTAAAGTTTTAGTAATTTTGTGTCACTTTTATTATTTTTTATTTTATTATTTTTAATATGTCTTTTTAGTATGGTAGTTATACATTTTTCTTTATTACTTTTTGATATTTTAGTACTTTGACTTAAAATAAAAGGTGCACTAAGCAATTTTTGAAAAACGCTTTTGACCGCAGTGTCAGACCGTGTCCCAAAACACACTTGTAGCCAATCAGCAGTAAGGGGCGTGTCTTGTAATGATAGAGAGAAGAGAGCGCTCAATTTGAGTGCACAGACGGATATTAGCAGATTATAGATAGAGATAAATGGAATATAAAGAGGAAAACATCAGAGGAGCAAAACATTAAAAGAAAGGGTTACGATCAGGGATAGGACCCGCTTAAATATCAGAGCAGATTTCCAGCGGTGGAGAGAACTCAAGGCTCGAAGCAGACACAGAGGTTGCGTTGTTTTTCTTCTTGATAGGTGAGTAACGTTGGTTTTGCTTTGCTTCACACAACTTATATGTGTTGGCTTTTGTTTGAATATGCTTGTGTGTCATCTTCGCTTGTTTCCGTGATCGTCGTTATGCCAGGGTTGTGTACGTACATGTGGGGCGGAGATATCAAAATAGGGGTGAGGTCCTGTTGGGGTATGGGCGTGTTTGTTTTGGTGCTTTTGAATATCAAATATATTAAATATATTTTCAGTGTTTCCCATACATATTTAGTATATTAAAGGCCACCCAAATATATTTGGTGACATATTTTTGTTGTGGCAAATTCTTTAAATAAGACAACATACTTACAGGCTGTGAGTCAGAAGCACCAGACTGTACTTGCAAAGTTGGAATTGCCCCACTTTATAGAAACAGCGTTTGTGCAAGCCAGCATTGTAGGCTACTCTTCCAGATTCAGGAAATAGTCCTCCGTAAAATGTGCTGCACACACTCTAATATTTATGTTAAACTGTTCTGGAACAGTTTTGTAAATACAACTTAACCACTGATTTCTAGTTGTGTCCTCTTTTGGAAGCCCAAACAAAGTAGTTTCACAATGAAACAGCGTCTCCAGGACATGTCGCCGGCGGCAGCAACAATACTACAGCGAGAAATAGTAACAAATAGTATTAATGGGTCGTGTTTACTATTTATACTTGTTTTATGTATGGCAACAGAAAATATAATGTGAACACCTTTATTGGGCATTCACTTGTATTACAGTATGTGACAGTTCATAGAGTAGAACAGATCTGAAGTGCCAAAACTCGTCTGAACACAAACTTGACGCAATGACCTCATAAATATGCAAACTAATATGTGACGTCACCTGCCGCCACAAGTCTCACAAAATCCTGTGGGAAACACTGCATTTCAAATATCAAAAATTTCATATTTCAAATATCGTTTGGCAAAAATCGCTTTGTGTACCTTTAAATAAAAAAGAGAAATGCTGCTTTGGCAACGAGCTGAAATAAAATAGTTTTCAGTTAATGTTTATTTTATTTAAAATAATTTAATTGATTAATTGAGTTAGTTTTTATTTTTAATGGTTTTAGTTTTAGTTTAGATAACCAGGAATATATGACGTCACAGTCTAGGGCTTCTTTTTAATACGTGATGAAATAAAATGTATTCATATGTGCCTATATTTCCGTTCTCCTGCATTCATTTCCATATGAATGTCTAGTGTAAGCATACCTTATAGAAGGCAATATATACTGTATTGCAAATTTGCAATATTTTAAAATGATAACTCATTTAATCGTGTAATTAGAGAGACAATTTCTGTATACAAATACTCTGAACAATTCTAATTCTTCTGTACTTACTTTTGTGTTGTATGACAAAAGCCTTGATTTAATTCAAGTGAGAGTGAAGTATTGACATCTTACAAATCATTAGCCATAATTCATCTCATTATTTGGTAATTATGAGATAATCATCTTGGTTTGAAATAATCAGGAACATACCGCACTCCAGAGACTCGTCGGAGCCGTCGCCGCAGTCGTTGTCGTGGTCACACACGAAGTGTTTGGGGATGCACTGTCTGTTCTGGCACATGAACTCTCCCGCCTTACACGTGTTATTGAACACTGAGTGAAAAAAGAAACAACAATGCACTCGAACGTGAGTGATTTACGCAGTATTTGCACCAAAGCGAGTAATGTAAGTGATCACTCACCACAGCCAGCCTTAACGCTCTCATCAGCACCGTCCGGACAATCTCTGTCTCCGTCACACACCCAGCGCTGCGGGACACACTTGTGGGAGTCGGGACAGTGGAACGCGTCCCCACTGCACGTCTTATTCTCTGAGTCAAAAACACACACCATTCAGCAACATAGAGAAAAATTCACTCTTATTTATGATACTGATAAATGTCTGCGGTCTTATTCTCTGATTCATCAGTCATGCTACTTGTCACACTTTGAAATGTCCTATTTCATGCTGTTTTTAAGGATCAGCACTCACTGCATCTGCTGCCCTCATCTGTTCCATCTCCACAGTCATCCGCCCCGTCACACAACCAGCTGCTGGAAATACAGCGATGATTCCCGCACTCAAACTGTGTCGTCGAGCAGAACTTATCTGAGCAGAATCATTAAGTGATCCGTTAGTTAATTATTCAAAAGATTCCTCACAGAAAGAACTCATTTAAAACATTCTGGAAAGACTGACCTCAAATGAACTGTGCAAAGCTGGGAACAACATTTAAGTGATATAAATCTCACAAAACCTTATTTGGAAAAATGAATAAATGTTTATAAATGCCTTTGGCATTACGAAAAAAACCCACACAAAGACACAGAATACATAACAAGAGTTTTGTTTTGTAATGTTGACTTGTATCTTGTTTACTCTTCAGATTATGTTTAAAAATAATGATAATACTATTAATAAATAATAGTTTGGTAACACATTTGTTTAGGGACCAGTTCTCCCTATAAACTAGTTGGTTATTAGCATGCATATTACTAGCATACTGGTTGTTTATTAGTAGTTATAAAGCAGATATTAATGCCTTATTCTGTATGAGAATATTTTAAATCCCTTAATCCTACACCATACCTAAACTACCTTACTTATATATATATATATATATATATATATATATATGTATAAGGAGTTTATTGTGGCAAAAGTTATAGTTAATAATCATTTCATAGTGAGAATTGATCCCCAAACTAAAGAGTGAACAAAAAATGTATTTTATATAACGTCTTTAAAGAAAGCTTATCAAGGCACTTACTAAGAAGAGAGAACAATAAAACAATGCATACAATGCATAGTAGGGATGCATGATATTATCAGACCAATATCGGAATCGGCCGATAATGGCTTTGAATGTAAATATCGGAATCGGCCCGATATGAAAATATATGCCGATATGTCTTGCCGATGAGAGGAATACATTAACTCACATGTGCAATGAATGGTGATTAGATTCACTGCTTTGGATCCCTGCATTTGAACTGAGAATGCACGTACAGAATGACGCGTTCGGTGCGTGATATTGTAAACAGTAATAGCACGTGCAACGGCAGCCTCCCCGGGTCCTAAAGCCCGTTCGGTAATGAGTTTTAATTCCGTAGGGAGCGCTATTGGCCTACTTCTAATAAAATGAGAGCAAAATACACACTGTTAAACTGTGTTCCTGATTAAATAAAGCAATTGATGCCATAAAATCAAGAGTATGTTTTGATTTAAAGGTCAGAAGCTATAGTTTACATGAACAATGTAAAAAAAAAGAAAAAGAAAAACACACGACACAAATTGAATAATTGTATATATACTGATTTATTAATTATTGTGTAATATGCTATATTTTTAAACAAATTATGAGCTCTAAAAGATTTTCAGAATTTTTACAACTCTTTTGCTGTAGACCATTTACAAATGTTAAATCTTAAAATAAAATGTCAAGGTTACAACTGCACCTTTCTGAAAAAAAAATACAGCGATTGAATATAGTTTATTTCTTTTCAAATCTTCACTGTACTGTCATTATAAAATAACTTTCTTTGTTTAATTCTAACAAATAAGTTCTTGTTAAAGACTAACCAAAATTAAAAATAATTTGCTTATTTCTGCACAGGAGAGACTTGGTTTCCAAACAAAAAGAAATATATTGGTATCGGCATCGACTATCGGTCAAAATGAGTTGAAAAATATCAGCATATCGGATATTTGCAAAACTCCAATATCGTGCATCCCTACTACTGTCACGAATCCGGTCTGTGAACTTCCATTCACCCTCCACCAGAGGTCACTCGCTCACCACATTGACTCCATGACACTGGACTCCATTTCCCATCATTCATTGCACTGATTGCACACACAGCTGATTGCACTAATCACACGCACACCTGATCCTACACACACACTGATTACATGCTTTATTTAAACCCTGGACTTTCTTTCCCTCACTGCCGAGTATTGTATGCACGTATCCCTCTCCTAGCGATAGCTACTCTACGGAGCCCTTGTTAGTGATCCTAGCCTTGCCTGTTTTCCTGTGTTCGTTTTCTAGCCCGTGTTTCCTGGATTAACCCTTTCTGTGTTTCTGTTCAGTTCCTGTATTGTCCTGCGTTTTTCACTCCCCGAGTGTCAGCTGCTTTACGGAACGTTTGTTATTTTCTAGTCTGTGTTCCCAGTATTTACCCCCTGTCTCACTGCTCGGACTCTGTTTATTCCCTTGCCTGGATTATAGCCTGTGTACCTGGATTATCTCTCTGACTTGCCCTTTTGGATACTGTTCGCCCATCGTCGACCTTCGCTTGCCCTAGGATTACTCTTTGTCTTGTCCCTGCCATACCTGTTTGCCATTGCTCGACTCTGCCTGTATTTATGACCATGCCTTTAAATAAAAGCTTGCACTTGGAGCCGCATGTCTCACGTCTCGTCAGCCCCGTTACAACTACATCGTAGTTAAGTTAGTTAAGTATAGCTCTGTTTTATTGGTTTCTGTATTATTATTATTATTATTATTAAATTATTAAACTTTATGCATTTGGATTCTGGTTTTCATTGTGTCAAAATGTCCCTACTGTCTGTGATTCTTTATTCACGCCATTCGTGACACTTTAAAACGCACTATTTGATGCTGTTTTTAATTAATACAATTACAATTTTAATCACTTAATGCTGTTTGTCCATTTGTAAATAAAGAATGTTTTTAAACCTAAAAAATGTATTTTTTATCCTAGTTAGTTTTTTTAGCTTGTAGGTTAGGATAAGTCAATTTTATTCAGCCTTACATAAAAACAATAAAATCCACAGTATGTCCCCATTTTAAATACCAAATTTAAGGAGTAGCCAATCTTCTATGAGGAAAGCCGCTTGATAAACATACTATATGTTTATTAATAATAATAAATAATGCCAAAAATAAGGGGCAGTGTAGTGTTAGTGGATGGCACAGCAGAAGATGACAGAAATACAAACTCACCGCAGTGCGCCTCGTCATCTCCGTTCTCACAGTCGTTCTCCTTGTCACAGGTCCAGCTCATAGGGATACAGCGACCGTTGGGACAAGCAAAGAAGTTTGATGGACACTTTCTCTTTTTCTTATCTGATGAGTGAAAAGAAACAAGAGAGAAGTGTTTAGAGGTTTACAGGCTGTTTTGTTCATTTAAAAGCTCTCTTAAGTCTACTGTACATACCTAATAAAAAAAAAAGAAGATTTTAGGTTCATTACTTTAAAAGGAAAAGACAGAAAAAAAGGAAAAAGCATGCATGTGCTCACCTGGGCAGTTTCTCTCATCTGAATAGTCTCCACAGTCGTTTGCACCGTCACAGATCCATGATGGAGCGTAACACAGCGTAGTGTACTCACACCGCTGATAGGTCACGCCTTTCACACCCAGATGGAAATAACTGGAACAATCGGAGGCCACTGAAAAACAAGACATACGACAAATGCTTAAAGGAATAGTTCACCCAAAAATGAAAAGTCTACAGTTGAACCCCTGATGTCACATGGACTATTTTACCGATGTCCTTGCTACGTTTCTGTGCGCTGATCGTGATAGTATCCTTGCTGTCTACGGAGGGCCAGAGAGCTCTCAGATTCCATCAAAAATATCTTAATTTGTGTTCTGAAGATAATCAAAGGTTTTATGGGGTTTGGAACGACATGAGTAATTAATGACAGAATTTTTGGGTGAACTATCCCTTTAAGAAATCAAAGAACAGTACAGTATGTGAGACATTCAAGGTATCTCTTGTTAACATGTATGTTTTGGTTGTTCATTTTTATAAACTGAGGGATGTTTTTAATCAACAGAATGTCACAGGTACATATACTAATCCAAGTCTGAACTTTAAGTAAAAGGCTGAATATTATTATTCATTGACATGTAAATAATCCATTCAAGAGTGGAATCAAATGATCTGATTTTGATTAAAGATTACCAAGACAATTTTCAACTGATTAATTTGCACAGATTAATTGTTCACTTTAAGACTAACAATGTGCGTAACAAAATCCATATTGTAAATTTTGATTTCATGAGGACTTTAACGAACAAACTTACAGCAGTTCATTTCATCGCTGGCGTCTTCACAGTCCAGCACCTGATTACAGCGACTGGAGTTTGACACACATGATCCGTCTCTGCACTGAAACTGATCCGCCGTGCACAGGGTTGCTGGAACACATACAGTACAAAAAGTGCATAAACTCACAAAATCATGTGCTAAAGAAATAAATACTACTACGACTACTATTACTAATAATAACAATAATAATAAAACGTATTTTTAGGACCACAACAACAGTCCTAACAATTGTTTTTTTTTAATTCGGTAACACTTTATTTTAGGATCTTTAACTAGTTGCTTATTAGCATGCATATTACTAGAATATTAGCCATTTATTAGTACTAATTAAGCACATATTAATGCCTTATTCTACATGACCTTATTCTACATTCCTAATCCTACCCAATACATAAACTTAACAACTACTGCACTAACTATTAATAAGCAGCAAATTAGCAATTTATTGAAGGAAAAGTCATAGTTAATAGTGAATAAGTGTTCCCTATTCTAAAATGTTACCATTCAGGGTATTCTCCAAATGATTACTGAACATTTACATTTTTTTTTTAATTAATTGATTAAATAATTATTTAATTCATTCATTTTTTTAAATAATTAACTAATTCATTTATTCATTTTTCTTTCTTTCTTTCAACATAAAAATTACAAATACTGTATGTTGCTCATAAATTCAGCTGCTGCAAAACATTTCATCTGCATCAGATTAGTCAAACAATATTCTATAGCCATCTAGACATACCAGCCACTTGACAATGAAACTGACCAAATGTTCAGAATCATTATAGTTTCTAATTTAGCTTTGATTTTGGGGGGAAATATAATGGTTCACCCATAAATTATTCACTTTTCATGTTTCATTTTTTACGTTTTTAGCAGGCTTGACATCAACATCAGTTGAACCAAAGCACTTTACAATTCAAAAGACAAAAACACCAGCACCCGCTGTAATAGAGCACTTCAGGCTGCAGCATTACAGATGTTCAGAATATAATGTGTATGAACAGATGCACTTACCATTACAGAAGAGTTCATCAGAGTTATCCCCGCAATCATCTCGCCCGTTACACCAGGAACTATGGCCGACGCAGCGTCCGTTCACACAGCGCTTATAGCCCTTCTTACAAACACGGTTAGCTGGACACAAACACAGACCGATAAGAGTGGCAGGCCTTCATAACCGCCGTGAACATTCAGAATATCACACTCACTGCAGTAGGATTGCTTCTCGTCTGACTTGTCTTTGCAGTGGGCCATGCCATCACAGGTGAGCGTGTATTTGATGCAGTCTCCATTCCCACATTCAAAGTCATCCATACTGCTGCACGACGTGTTCTGAGCTGAGAGACACAAGGAGGCAGCTATTTACATACTGTAGTGCAAGCCACTATATATTCCTACTTGTAGCATGTTGATCACAACCTCCTCATGTACAGGCATGTAGTGATATTTTGTCCAAAAACAGTGTTTACCCTGGTCCACTGATATATTGTTTTAGATTAGTAGCAGCTTTAGGATATCAACACAATTAAATGCAGATGTTTTATTTTATATAGTTTTCTGAGTGGTGCCGAAGCGTTTTCAACAATCGGTAAGAAAGAACAAACACGTCCGAGCTTTGTATGTGTGCCCTTTGTATGTGCACTGAAAACTGTAAACATAAGCCCAAACTGAAAATTATAATTAAAAGTATCTTCATTTCCCTGCTGAAAAAAACAAGACACCATTACAAAATTTGGTTTTAATGGAAACCGTAATGGACCCTGTGGGTCTCTACTGGTAATTGGTCACCTTCTATTGGTGGCTTGTTAAAACCAATATATCCTAATGGAATGTGTCCCAAAACACACTACAGGAAAACATTTTTAATGGTTAAAAGTCGATGGTTTATAATGTTTGTAATGGTATTTGTAGTGGAAACCATTAGAATATTCTGTGATGGTTTCTGTGTTTTTTTTTCAGCAGGGTTGTGTTTCAAAGATGAACAAAACTTTTAACTGGGGCTGCCTCCATAAATGTTAGTCAACAAGAAGAGGCTAAGTTGATTCAAATGACATTAGTTAGTTGCAAAAACTGTCCGTGTCCACGATGGAAGGATGGTAAATGGCTGGTCCTTGAGGTAATTACAGTATATCAGGCGGGAAATCATTCATTGACCTCAAAAATAGCTTTCTGTTGAAACACATAAGTAGTAGCAGCTTTACACGGACATCTGCTCTAACATCAGCCTAGATAAATGTGTGCTATTAGGTGCATATCCAATGTTTTTGCAAGCTATCAGTGCACTACTGCATGACATGGAGGCATTTTCTTCTTGTGAAAACAACTTAAAATACGCCGTCATTTTTGCTGTTACAAGACTTTTTGATGCACTTTCTGCCGTCTTAGTCTCTGTGCACTGGAGCACAAAATATAGGCTACTTGCTTCCCAGACATGTGAAATATACTGTATCTACAGAAAGCTTGAAATGTCTACTTTAAAATGAACTAAATCAAACTGAAAACTAATACTATCTGATTATCTGAAGGTGCATTTCTCTCTGAAGGTGCATCCACTGGCGAGTCAGCATCGTTAACTTCATCTTTGCAGCTGACGCTGATTAAAACACTAGTTTATTAATAAATAACTCAAATTTCTATTTTTCCCCAACACACTCATAGTCATTATTTTCGTGGCAAGCTTTATATGTGCACTTGAGCATGGAACAGGCTACATATTAAAGCCTCCCCCCCGCCTGCTTAGTTAACTAATGGCTTAAATGAACAACGATTAGTCGACTAGAAAAATCTTTAGTCTGAAGCAGCCCTAGTTTTTACAATACGACAATTCAAATATGACAATTTCCACTTTGTGAACTATCCCTTTTAAGGTAGCAAAAGTAATATGTTTTTAAGAGTGTTTATTCCACCAGATCACCCAGAGATGAATGAGAGTTTCAGTCTTGGTTCATATCAGTGATCTAATTTACTCATTATTGTCACTCTGCTTTTGAGCAGGAACATTCAAGCCTGCCTCTGTTTAAAGCTGCTTTGAGACTCTGTTCATCTCCATACGATCAGTTAACTGTGAACACTGTATTTTCACGAGAATACTTGCATATGCAGATATATGTTGTATGAAGTCTGTGATTGGTCGGCGGTGTCTCACCTATGCAGGTGTTGTCCTCCAGCAGTTTCCTCTCTCCGCGGCAGCTACAGTTGACCCGGCCGTCTGATGTGAGAAGACACAGATCCTGACAGCCTCCATTATTCACCCGACAGGGCGAGAACTCACCTGCGCACACGCGCGTGCACACACACACAACACACACAACACACACACACACACACACACACACACACAGGAATTTAGCATCCCCAGAAGCTCTTGACATTGAGAAGTCACAAGAAGCATTATGTGTACACAAAAACAGTATTTTCTCACAGTGTGCAGATGAAAGTTACTACATAGCGAAGTTACAGAAGTCTACTTATAGCGTCAAAAAAAGGTCTTGTCACATTTTACCACAAAGAAAAGGTTGAGGAAATTTTTTTTAAATATGTATTATTACGTTTTGCAGAAATACATTTTATTTAAATCATCGTAAATGACAGAACAAATGTACCATGTGTTTAATTCATTTTAAAATGTATATAATAAAGTGTTCTATTTTTATGCATTACAGTAAATAGATTGTGAGCTGGGGTGCTTAATTCAGGGCTCTACGGTAAAATAATTTAGTTATTAAACACATAATTCATAACAGATTAATTCCCGAATTAACGAACTAAACTACTAGAATTAAATATAAACTACAAAAACTGGTTTGTGATACTTTTTTTTTTCAGGATTCTTTGATGAATTGAAAGTTCAAAAGAAATGCATTCGTTCGAATCAGAAATCTTTTGTAACACTGTAAATGTCTGTACTACTTTACATTCTTGCTAAAAAAAAAAAACTATATATATATATATATATATATATTTAAAAGGGATAATCAACGGTTTGCCGTGCATTAAAGGATTTTAAAAGCACGACGTGGAGGCCAAGAACCACCCGACGCGAAGCGGAATATTTGCGCAATATTTGACCGAATGGGAAAAAATGAAAAAATGAAAAATGAGAGAGAGATAATTGACAATTATCAATTGAGAGAGAGAGAGAGAGAGAGAGAGAGATGACAGTTTTGTGTGCACATGCGTGCTGCGTGAATTAATTACTTAAAAATCAGCGATTTTACCACCTCGTTGAATATAATGTAGCGATCTAGTATCTAGGGTATTTTATTAATAAAAATCGCGGGGAAGCATTGACAAAAAGTTTATTTGTGTGTGCAGCACAATCTGTGATCTCCAACCTCTCTCTCTCTCTCTCTCTGTGTGTATGTGTGTGTGTGTGTGTGTGTGTGTGTGTGGGTTTGTGTGCGAGTGATGTGTGTTGGTTTGTGTTCATCAATTAAAGCAGGGCATTTATATGGAACGGTGCATTAATATTAAACTGACTTGGAACTACCTGTGCATTAAACGGTTTTACTGCATACCTGCCAGCCAATCAGAATCCAGTATTCAGACAGACCATGGAATAAATATATTTATTTACTTTTACTTCATATTTCCAAGTAAAACAGGGTATTTAATTGTAAAAATAAATAAACAAATACCTTAGTTTCTTCAAATCTAGCAGCTATTGGCTATTTGTTCGGTTTTGTTTGGGTGAACGTTTTAGTTGGGAGGACAGTAAATGGGGTTTCAGAACAGGCAGAGATGTTGTCTTTGGGGGTTTGAGTGCTTGAGAATTGCTTCTATCACACTTCGATAAGCATGATGAAAGATATTGATTGTGTCATTCCCAAGCGTTATAGAGTTCTTCTCGGTTCTGTGACAATCACAGATTACTTTTGGCACATAATTACATGGTTGAGATGACAGGACACTGTAAGGCAATCACTCTCTCACAGTTGATTTAGAGTACTCTTGACCATGCTGCCATTACGGCCGTTCACTCACAGCTATTTGTATCATTGGCCACAGCGACGATCCCCATTGGCTGTTGTGGAATATCAGCTCTTAACACCTTCATGTCTCCACCGACATATTTGTCAGCTCTGAGGACGGCTCTGCGCACCCAGTCTGTCCAGAAGATGTGGTCACCATACACGGCCAAACCGAAAGGATGCACTGGCTCATTCTTCAGAACCACCTACAGACGCCAAAACAGATAGAAAGTGACCATTTGTTTTGTCGAAATGTTAAAATTGAACCATTTAACCATTTTGTATTTAACCATTTGAGACTAAATGAACTTATTCTTCTGAACTTTTTGGCTGGAATTATGCAGTAGTTGGGAAAAACAGACTATATGTGAATATATGTGATGAATATATGTGATGTTTACTGTAAAGCAGGTTCGGAATTTAACAGGAGCAAAAATGCCACTAAATTCAAGATGCCCCTGCACAATTAAACTAAAACTATTACAGCTGTTTGCCCTAATTCACTCAAAAATGAAAATTAAGCCATCATTTACTGAAAATTATTATTCATTTATTATGCCCTTTCTTTCTATTTCAGACCACAAAAGGAGAAATTTAAAGAAATGTCCCACTCACGCTTCTCCGTATAATGACAGTGAATTGCCCTTTTGGGTTTGGTGAAAAACAGACTGAAATTTAATTTATTATTTAACAAAAATCCTGACATTGCTTTGTGTGCACGACTGCCTCCCAGGAAAAGGTGTCGATTGCTGCATTACATTTAGATCTGTTCAAATTTCAATCATAAACATTGTAAACAAACATACTCGTTTCTGTTGAGCTTATGAATGCAGTGGCCAATCAGATTATTCACCGCTAACAAAACTGACTGGCTAAATTCTGCAAAGTACAAAGTACAGCCTCAGTGGTTATAACAGGAGTCTTTGTGAGAACTGAGCTGAAGTCATGGAGCGCTTCAGTGAAACCTTCTTTGCTCACATTCTCAACTTGTGGCCAGAATATGACGAGCCATTTCCCCACATTGATCCTCAAATGTGGCTTCAAGGGACCAATCACACATTTGTGTTGCGTTTTATTTCCTTGTTTTTATCCATTTGTGATCATACGATCATTTGCAATCATTAGCCATTCATGTAATTTATCATTTGATTATTTATCATTTAATCATTAATTAATCGATTCAATAATTTCTCAGAATAATGTTTTATATTTCTTATAATTTTCTTTGATTATAGTGCTTTTCTATTATTGTTTAATCCTATGATTGTGGAGTTTCTTGAAACATTTGTCTTCACAAATAAGAGATAAGGGGCTATATTGCAAATTCAAGAAATAAGGTCTCTGTCTCTGCTTCTTCATGTCATTCCAGACAGACTGGATGATGATCAGATCAGATCTCTGTGTGGAGCACTGGCTGTTGTCAAATCTCACTGGATTATTACAATCAATGGCAAAATGAATGTTTGGAAATGTAAACTGATATTTCCTACTGACACACTACAGCAAAATATATAAATAACTGACTTAAATCCATTTTTATAGCTGCTGAAAATACTAGTGTTCTGATAATTTTGGCCACCACTGTACAGTATATATCTGGTGTGGAGACTACAGAGATACATTACGTAAGGTAATTTTTAATTTATTACAGTAATTAAAAATTGCCCTTACAAAAGGTAAAAGTACAAAAAAAAAAGCCCTAGAAATCAATTCCAGGGGCAAACATGCCAGCTCATTTCTGACCCTGCTGCACAGCTACGTTTTTGGACTAGTGAGATTTAACTAAGCTATCAAAATGCAATGAAATGTCTTCCTGCACATCATGATTGCGGCTGGGCTGGTCTGGACGCATTGGGATTTGACTTGTTGGAGTCATGGTGCAAGTTAAGCAAAATGGACACTCGTGGGTGCAAGTTCTGACTTACATAACGGCGGGAGCCGTCATACTCGCAGCGCTCAATCTTATCAAGCGTAGCGTCTGAGAAATAGAGCTTCTCGGCACGATGGTCGATGGCGAGTCCGTTGGGAGTGCGGATGTCACTGCCGATGATCACCAGGACATTGGCTCCGGACAGCTGGGCGCGCATGATACTGGGTGACTGCTCATTCCAGTTGGTCCAAAACATCAAGCTGGTGAAAAGCAGAGGAATGTGAGTCAATGACAAACATTGAGTGTGATATCATCTTCACGTCTTCCTAGTAGTGGCATCCTGAAAGCAACAGGACGTCCCTTCCAAAAGGGAGCAGTTAATGAATGTGAATATGTTTTGAGTGTTGAAATAATGAGTTTGTTATGAAATGAAAATCTCACTTCTGACATTCATCCAGGACGAACGCCCGCGGGTGGTCGTCCCCTGACATGGTGACCACAGTGTCCCGGTCGAAAGCCCCCCAGCGGCTCTGGTCCACAGTGTGACGGGTGATGGTGGACGTGGTGTAACTGGTCCAGTATAAAGTGTCCAAGGCCCGATGATACGCCAACCCCTCCACTGACCCAACATCTGCAGACAGAAACATATGGGGAAAACACGATTAAAAAAAAAAAAAGATTTTAACTAAACATTTTAGAAATTATAGACAGCACTTTCATGGAATTTGTCACATGCTGCTCGGTTAGTATTGAGATTGTGATTATTTAACTTGACTACCCATTGACTTTGGAAAAATACGTTTATACGTTTTAGAGTGAGAGAGAGAGGGGAAAAAAAGAAGAAGAAAAAACTGAATTCCAAAATTGAATTATATTAAAATTCTAGGAAAAACATTATTTAGTTTATTACAAAGCCTAAATCTGTTAACTGTTAGCTGTTAACAAAGTTCTTTTTCTTTCTTCCCTTTACACTAAAGATTATAAAATCAAATCAAAAGATTTACCATTATAAATGTCTTACTTTTTTAACTTTTGAAGGAAATATCCTTTAAATTTAATTAATATTTCTTAACGTTATATTTATTCATTTTAGTCAGTTTTACTCTGTCTCAAACGGCACTAAATATTAGTCAACAGCATTTATGTTGAAGGAAAACTGCAAAATTAAACTAAACATCCACATATTTTAGATAAAGTTTATATAATTTAAACATGTAGGCCTATCAACGAAAACTGCTTTTGTTGTGGAAACCTGCTCTCCTGAAGAAAAGAATACTACTACGGTATGTGTGCAAACGATACTGTCAATTCTTTATGCTTTAGTTATTTATTGCACATGTTTAATGTGTTGTTACAAGAATAGCGCATTCACACTGTGATTTCACATTCAGTCTAGCAAGTTGTAATATCAGTGCTGCATATACATCTGATTAATCTCAAATATCATTGGTTCTCATGTGTCTTGGTGATGCACAAAGTAGAAAATGTAGAAAAAGCATAATAAATCATATGGACTATGACTTGATTTTAATGCACTAATTAAGGCAATATGTGTGTTAGTTTTGGTCATTAGCAGTCACCTTCTCTCACTGTAAGCAAAAGAGAAGCATGGACATTCTTCAGAATTTCATGTTTCACAGAAGAAAGTCAGTCAAACAGGGTTAAAACAACGTTGGGGTGAGAATATGGTGACAGATTTAATTTGGGGCTAAACTATCCCTTTAACAAATAAAAATAACAAAAACAGAGCGCAACTATGATGAAGTAATGCCAACACTAAAACTGTAATAAATAAATCAGCTGGACTTGAGTCAATGGCTCAGGACAGGTAATTTCTCCACAGACTAAGCTTTGACCGAGCGTGAAGCAACATCTGCAGAAAAGCTTCACGTCCATGTGGAACTAGCTTGTTGTGTAGAGTAGTACTCTATTTTGCACCATGTTTACATGCAATATCCAAATACGCGTGTTAGTCGTGAGTCAATTATAACTGGCCAAAGCAACCTTGAAAAACAAATGATTCATTGTTTGTTTGTTCATTCATTACTGACTGATGACGGTTCAAAGACAGATGTGTAGGATGTAAGACCTGAAATGTTTTGTTTTTTTAATCACTAGATTTACACCTGGCTTTAATTACATAACCGGTTCATAACCCGTGTAATGAAAACCACATGGTAAGAAAACAAAAAGCATTTAACATTTAAAAAAGCCAAAAAGAATACATATTGTAAATGACGGAAAGAGCTTTACTGCAAAAAAACCCCAAAACAAATAGCCCACCTTTACAGAAAAATGTGTTGGCAAGTAGATCATTTGTCTTATAAATTTGCTGGATTAAACTAGTAAATAAATACTACATGACTACATTTTGGGGTCTTCCATACACTATATCTAAATTTGCTACTTAAAAGTAAAAACAAATGGGTAATATGTTTGTACAGGGCAGGACTCTATAAATGAATCAATAAAACCAAACACTATATTGTTCATAACCACATTTCTGCCTAAAATAAGAGTAAATAAAATGAAAGGGTGTATAGCGAATCTGGTTTTGATTGTAGTTTCAGACAGACCAACTTTTTCACTTCAGTACAAGGAAGCCAACATTCTTTCAGGAGGCATTTTGGTCGAGAGTTTGCAATTATCATAATTATCCTTTATTCATATGGTGTTTGTGGCAACAGAAGAATAAACAGATACGCACATCTTTCTTTGCTCAGTTCTCCTGCTGTGAGAGCCAAATGTCTTATGAAAGAATGAGTTTATTGTGCTCTCACAAAGGAACTGGCCATGACTTCAGACTTTCCCAGTCCGGTTTGATCGTGTGTCCGCTAGCTTTGCGTTGTTTTTTCTCCAGCTGTGAGCTGGTAATGGAGAGTTGGTGCTGCAATCAAATGGAGCCCCTAAAGGGACATTTGCGAAAAATAAAAAATTAGAAAGACTTTCGCGTGCGCACAAGAAACTTTTTGCGAGCTCACGTGTTACAGTTTCCGTTTCCGACACTTCTTCCATCTTACAAAGAAGAAAACAAGAGCATGCATGCACATGAATTAGCCTAATTGAGATCTGTTTTGGCCTTTAATACGAAAACGTTGTTTCTGTTCCTGAATTTGGAGACAGGTAAATCATCACTGAATGGCATAAGAACAGCTTTTTTCCTCAGGCTATATTCCACCTGAACAATACATAGCCTAACATCTCAGGACTGTCCATCTGTACATAACTTCTCAAAACTTTTCATCTGTAAAATAGCGCATTTATTTTCTCTATATTTTGTACATAACTTCCTAAAACATTTGCACATTCATAATTCTATTTTATCTATATTTTTATTACCATATAGCTATTATATATATATATATATATATATATATATATATATAATTTATTGTCTATTCTGTTTATTATTAGCGTTATAATCCAGTACTTCTTCCACTGGATGCCCGCATCACCAATGTGTTAAAATATTCTTACTTCTCAAGATCAAAACAACCTTTATTAAACCACTTTGTCTGATTTAATGCATCTTTGCAGATTCCAGAGAAATGCTGATCCAGCCTCATACTCCACGAACTGCTCTAACGTAATACAAAATTAAAGTCAGCGCGATCGTGTTGTTTTCATCAGCATGGGTTTGAAAATCGTATTTCACTGGTTTGGACTAATTTAATTGAGAATTCAATTTAAATATTCACAAAGCTGGAATGCTGCGCTTTGCAACAATAGACCTACAACTTGTGGTGAGAAGCAGCAGCAGTCGTCCAGAAGCGAGCAGAGAAAAGGAACGTCTCGGTTACGTACGTAACCCTCGTTCCCTGATGGAGGGAACGGAGACGTTATGTCGTGACGACATAGGGGATTTACTTGGGAGCCCCAATCATCTCTGACTTAAGAGAAAACGCCAATGAATATTGGCTAGTGGATTTTGCATACCTGCGCCACTCCCCGTGCACACGGGTATAAATAGGCGGCAGGTGCATCCACTCATTAGGTTTTACGCTGAGGAGCCGAGAACGAGTCCCTGGCAACCAGCGATGGTTCAAGATTGTGGCATGGGGACATAACGTCTCCGTTCCTCCATCAGGGGAACGAGGGTTACGTGACGTAACCGAGGCGTTCCCTATCTGTCGGTCACTACGAGTTATGTCGTGACGACATAGGGGTCTTATGGAGCGCCACAACCTGAACCCCGTCACAACCTTGTGGCATGCAGATGCTGACAAGCAAGCGCGTGACAGACAAATGCCATGCGAAAGGTCGCAACCTTCCCATCGCCCCAGCGCAAATTCGCTAACCTTGGTGCCCGCAGGGACCACTGAGTACATCGCTGCTGGAGATAGCCAAGCCGCTGTTCCTTTTCCCACAGAAGTCGGAAGGGATTTCGACCTTCAATGAAAGATAGCTTCAAGTCTTTCCTATTTGTTGTTACAGCTTGGCAGTAACGACGGGGAAGCGAGCCTTCCAGAGAAGGGCGCTACGGAGGCCACATCCTGCCCGAAGGGAGGTAACATGTGGAGACACTGATATGGACTGACCCAGGCCTGGGGCAGTACTACATACGACTGGACCCTGGGGCAGATCCTACCTAAGGGTAGGGAGGAGAGCTGCCAGCAGGGCCTGACAGAAGGCTCTGTCAAAGGGAAGACACGGGTTTACCGTGAGGGAAACCTTACCGTGGTAGAATACACATATGGGATTACCCGAAGGGAATCAAGCCATACGGACACCTAGCCCAGTACAGGGGCTGACCGGAGACCCGGGCAAGCTAACGCAAATACTGGGCCTGGCGTCAGACTGCTCCGCCCAGTCTGACTGCCGGGGGTGCTGGAGGAACTACACCAGGGTTCGCCGTCCGGGGAACTGAACTGGAGGAGGAAAACGGCGCTCGTATCCCCGGGTGAGGGGGAATGGCGCAGCAAGCGTGACACCGGCCAGCTCTTCCCGCCACTTACCTGTTACCCAACACACGGGAAGAAACTGGCTCGATGCGGAGATTGTAAAATCTCGCAAAGGTGTTCGGTGTCGCCCAGCCCGCAGCTCTACAGATGTCTGGCAGAGAGGCGCCGTGCGCCAACGCATAGGAGGAGGCAACACTCCGTGTGGAGTGAGCCCTCACCCCTAGGGGGCACGGCTCGCCTTGGGATTGGTACACCAAGGCGATGGCATCCACTATCCAGTGGGCCAACCTCTGCTTGGAGGTCCCCGACCCTCTTGATGGAAGTGAGCGCGGTCAGGAGCGCTGTCTTAGCAGACAGGAACTTAAGCTCAACTGAGTCCAGCGGCTCAAAGGGACCCCTCTGAAGCCCAGCCAGGACAATAGAGAGATCCCAGGGGGTATCAGGGGTGGCCTAGGAGGGTTCAACCTCCTGGCACCCCTCAGGAACCTCACGATGAGATCGTGCTTTCCCAGGGACCGGCCGTCCACTGCATCGTGATGGGCCGCAATAGCAGCCACATACACCTTCAAGGTGGAGGGTGACAGCCTACGCTCCAACCTTTCTTGCAGGAAAGAAAGCACTACTCCAATCGTACATCTTCGGGGGTCTTCTCGGTGAGACTCCAGTTCAGTGCATAGGCTTGCCTTGTTGAAGGAGCTCTAGCCTGAGTGATGGCCTCTACCACAGTCCGTGGGAGACCGCTCAAGTCTGCCGCGTCTCGTCCAGGAGCCACACGTGGCGGTTCCACAGATCTGGACGCGGGTGCCATATGGTGCCAAGCCCCTGAGAAAGGAGGTCCTTCCTCAGAGGGATGCGCCAGGGAAGAGCTGTCGCAAGGAGTATGAGTTCGGGAAACCAGGTCCGGGCGGACCAGTACGGCGCGACCAGCAGGACCTGCTCCTCGTCTTCCCTGACCTTGCACAGTGTCTGTGCAAGCAGGCTCACTGGGGGAAACGCATACTTGCGCAGAGCCCGAGGCCAGCTGTGTGCCAGTGCATCCGTGCCGAGGGGGCCCTCGGTCAG
Source organism: Onychostoma macrolepis (assembly GCF_012432095.1). Taxonomy (NCBI): domain Eukaryota; kingdom Metazoa; phylum Chordata; class Actinopteri; order Cypriniformes; family Cyprinidae; genus Onychostoma; species Onychostoma macrolepis. Next base: position 4,871,384 of record NC_081165.1, read on the forward strand.
GGAGTAATACAGCTGGCAGTGGGAGGACTCGCGGGAAGCAAACAGGTCTACCTGAGCTTCCCCGAATCGACTCCAGATCAGCCGGACTGTCTCGGGATGGAGTCGCCATTCTCCGGGGAACGTGAGCTGTCGTGAGAGCGCGTCGGCCGCACAATTGAGCTCCCCCGGAATATGGACAGCACGCAGCGACTTGAGCCACGTCTGACTCCAGAGGAGGAGATGGCGGGCGAGCTGTGACATGCGACGTGATCGTACACCTCCCAACCGGTTGATGTACGAAACAGTCGCAGTGTTGTCCGTACAGACCAACACGTGCTTGCCGAGCAGCAGTGGCCGGAACTGCCGCAAAGCTAGATGCACTGTCAACAACTCTAGGCAGTTGATGTGCCAAAGCAGTCGAGGCCCTGTCCAGGGCCCCGAGGCTGCCTGCCCGTTGCATGTAGCGCCCCAACCCGTACTCGAGGCATCCGTCGTGACAACGACATGCCGGGACACTTGTTCTAGGGGCACCCCGGCCCGTAGAAAGGCAAGGTCCGTCCAGGGGCTGAAGGAGCGGCGACACTCCTGTGTGATGTTCACACGAAGTGTACCGCGACGCCATGCCCACCTCGGGACTCGGGAGTGGAACCAGTGCTGAAGTGGTCTCATATGAAGCAATCCGAGCGGCGTGACTGCGACTGTGGATGCCATATGCCCCAGGAGCCTCTGAAACTGTTTCAGAGGAACCACAGTCCTGCCTCTGAAGGAACTCAGGCAGTTCAGCACTGACTGGGCGCGATCCTCCGAGAGGCGCGCCGTCATACTCACCGAGTCTAACTCCACACCAAGAAAAGAGATTCTCTGCACAGGGGAGAGCTTGCTCTTTTCCCAGTTGACCTGAAGCCCCAACTGGCTGAGTGCTGAAGCACTGGGTCCCTGTGATCACACAACTGTTCTCGCACGCGGGCCATGCTCGAGATAGTTGAGGATCCTGATGCCCACTTCCCGTGGCGGGCAGGCGCCCTCCGTGCCTTCGCGAAGACACGGGAGGGACAGGGACAGCCCGAAGGGGAGGACCCTGTACTGCCATGCCCGACCCTCGAACACAAACTGTAGGCGGTCTGTGTCGCGGAAGGATCGAAACATGAAAGTAAGCGTCCTTCAGGTCGACCGCTGCAAACCAATCCTGGGGCTGGATGCATTTGATATGCGCCTGTTCGTCAGCATCTTGAACGGGAACGTAACGCCAACCAGAACAGCTTCCAGACAGATGATGAATGGCTCTTTGTGGAGATCAACACGTTCATCCACTCGGCTCCGAAGCAAAAATCTAATGAGTGGATGCACCTGCCGCCTATTTATACCCGTGTGCACGGGGAGTGGCGCAGGTATGCAAAATCCACTAGCCAATATTCATTGGCGTTTTCTCTTAAGTCAGAGATGATTGGGGCTCCCAAGTAAATCCCCTATGTCGTCACGACATAACTCGTAGTGACCGACAGATAGGGAACTCCTCTCAGAAAATGTACAAACAAAGATAATTTTAGATGTTTAATAGTAATTAAACATCTAAAATTATCTTTATTAAAAACAGAGTGCAGACATGCATATAAGGTAATAGAATGAAATATAAGGCTAATAATAAACATAATAGACAATACATTAAAATATAATAACTATATGGTAATAAAAATATATATAAAATAGAATTATGAATGTGCAAATATTTTAGGAGGTTATGTACAAAATAAAGAGAAAATAGAAAGAATTATGAATGTGCTACTTTACAGATTAAACGTTTTGAGAAGTTATGTACAGATGTACAGTCCTGAGATGTTAGGCTATGTATTGTTCAGGTGGAATATAGCCTGAGGGAAAAAACTGTTCTTATGCCGTTCAGTGATTATTTATCTGTGTCCAAATGCAAGAACAGAAACAATGTTTTCATACTGAAGGCCAAAATAGATCTCAATTAGGTTAATTCATGCGCATGCATGCTCTTGTTTTCTTCTTTGTAAGATGGCAGAAGAGACGCAACCGGAAACTGTAACGCATGAGCTCGCAAAAAGTTTCTCGTGCTCATACGAAAAGTTTCTCGTGAGCACATGATAGTTTCTCGTTCTCACGCGAAACATTTCTCGTGTGCACGCGAAATTCTTCATTTTTTAGTTTTCGCAAATGTCCCTTTAGGGGCTCCGTAGAAGTCCAACTAAAGATATACTGAAGAATATCTGATTGTGCTAAAGTGGAACTATTGCAAGTATACTACAGGTACACTTTAAATATCTTGCATTAAAAGACCAATAATATTCAAAGATCATACAATCCTCATCAATAGAGACATTAAAACACATTTTAGGCTTAATATTAAGAAATGTGAATTGTGCACGAGTAGTACTCCAAATAAAGTTTAATTATAATTTTTATATCAGTGAGTCTTGAGCAATATGTCAGTATATGTGTTAACAGATTTGAACAATTCTTAGTCTGAAATACATGTATTGTAAATATATTACTTTTTTACTAGGGATATTTTGAATTCATTTATATTTTCTGTTATCATTTTTATTTTTGTTAAAATTTTAAGAATTCTGTTGTGTGTTTTTATCTTTTTTATTATTTTTCTATATTGTTTTTTTATTAATTTTATATCAGTTTTAGTTTGAGTTATTTTAGTACATCAAGTTGACATCTAGCCGGAAAAAAAATTTGAGAATTAAGATAGAAAGACATCATTATTTGAAACTCACTCTCAACCACTGTCTTCCGGTCCGACCCGTCGTCATTGATCTGCTGAATATTTCCAAAGTGGATGTCACTGTAGAAGATCCGGTTGGCTCCTTTTCCGCCGCCTCCACGGTAATCGAACGTTAGCGCGATGACGTTCTTCATGTGGTCGGGATCTTCAAACGGTTTGATGGGTGCGTTGAGGTTGTATTCGTCTGATAAGTGCACGCTCTTTAATATCGTACGTTCTGAATACAGCAAGTATCCGTCATAGTCACGGCAACTCTGACTGTCCTCGGCTAGCATTCCGTGAGCGCAAGCACACGTTCTCTGTCTGTTACCACGGTAAAGACACAGCTGCTGGCAGCCACCGTTGTTGTTCTTGCAGATATTAGTTCCTGCAGAGAAATTGGTTTGCAAGAATTAGGAAATACTGCAACTAAGACAAATCTGAATCTAGTTCATAGATTCAATGCTGTTGGCATTAGCATGAAAACAATATGCAAAGTTAGTAAGTTAATCAATCAAAAACTGAGAAATCAACATGTTGACTTTTATTTAAAACTGTTGTTTTGAACAATAAAGAAAAAGGGGGAAAAATCTGAAAATAAATAGTTAAAATTTTGTTATTATTATATATTCATATAATAATAATAGGTAATATATTATACTTACTGTATGTTAAAATGATATATTATTATAAAGTTTTCAAAATACTATTAAGCAGTGAAGCCAGTTAGCTTGTCACTCACGTTTCTATTCGCGCCTATTATTGTTTTCTCTTTTCTCGCTCCGTTTTTCACGAGTTCATCAAACAACAGTGGTAAGTGGTAAATCAGAATCAGTCATCAATCACGGTGAGTAATGGCTTCTTCTCCTGCTATTGTTGTTTGCACTGTTTGCCACATGTATAGTTTATCTCTCTCTGTCGGCGACGAGGGATTCACATGTGATAAATGCAGGGAAATAGTTAGGCTGACAGAGAAGATTTTAGAACTAGAGACACGCATAATTTTCAGCACATAGAAACTCTTTCACCTAGATATCGCACTATAGAGACTGTGTCTGTTCCCCGAACTAGAAAATACAAAAAACGTCCAAACCAATTTAAGAGTATCAATTTGATTGACGTTCAACAAATAAAAAATTTATATAATACAGAGAAACAAATGATAAAGCTTGACTTACTGAATATCAGGTCCCTTTCTACGAAAGCTCTGAAAGCACTGATCATAACCTAGATGTGCTCTGTTTGACAGAAACCTGGCTAAAACCAGATGAATACATTATTTTAAACGAGTCTACCCCCCAAGATTACTGTTATTAAAAAGAACCGCGTCCAAAAGGCAAAGGGGGAGGTGTTACTACAATTTATAGCAATATTCTCAGTATTTCTCCGAGGGTAGGCTTTAAGTATAACTCCTTTGAAGTAATGGTGCTTCACTGATGCTAATGATATTGAAATTCTGCAGCAAAGCGATGATATCTCAGATCATTATCTAGTCTTGTGTAAACTCCATATAGCTAAAACTGTAAATTCTACTCCTTGTTACAAGTATGGTAGAACCATCACTTCTACCACAAAAGACTGCTTTGAAAATAATCTTCATGATTTATCTCAGTTCCTCAGCATATCCAACAGCACAGAAAAACTTGATGATGCAACAGAAACTATGGACTCTCTCTTTTCTAGCACTTTAGATACGGTTGCTCCTTTACGCTTAAGGAAAATTAAGGAAAAGACTCCAACACCATGGTATAATGAGCTGCCCTAAAGAGAGCAGCCCGGAAAATGGAGCACAGCTGGAGGAAAACTAAACTAGATGTATTTCATATTGCTTGGCGGGAAAGTACCCTATCCTACAGAAAAGCATCGAAAACTGCTAGATCAGATTACTTTTCGTATCTTTTAGAAGAAAACAAACATAACCCCCGGTATTTATTCAATACAGTGGCTAAATTAACAAAAAAATAAAGTATCAGCAGGTGTTGACATTTCCCAACAGCACAGCAGTAATGACTTTATGAACTATTTTACTTCCAAGATCGATACTATCAGAGATAAAATTGTAACCATACAGCCGTCAGCTACAGTATCGCATCAGATAGTGCACTATAGATCCCCTGAGGAACAATTCCACTCATTCTCTACTGTGGGAGAGGAAGAATTGTATAAACTTGTTAAATCAACTAAACCAACAACATGTATGTTAGACCCTATTCCATCTAAACTACTAAAAGAGCTGCTTCCAGAAGTCAAAGATCCTCTTTTGGCTATTATTAATTTGTCATTGTCATTAGGATATTTTCCCAAAATCTTCAAATTGGCTGTTATTAAGCCTCTCATTAAAAAACCACAACTTGACCCCAAAGATCTAGTTAATTACAGACCGATCTCAAATCTCCCTTTTCTGTCAAAGATACTAGAAAAGGTAGTATCCTCACAATTATATTCCTTCTTGGTGGTGTGGTATCTGTGATGATTTCCAGTCAGGATTTAGACCGTTTCATAGCACTGAGACTGCTCTCATTAGAGTTACAAATGACCTGCTGTTGTCAAATAATCGTGGTTGTATCTCTCTATTAGTACTACTGGATCTTAGCACTGCGTTCGACACTATCGATCACAACATTCTTTTGAATAGACTGGAAAACTTTATTGGCATTAGCTGAAGTGCATTAGCATGGTTCAAATCGTACTTATCTGACCGCCATCAATTTGTATCAATGAATGAAGAGGTATCATATCGATCACAAGTGCAGTATGGAGTACCTCAAGGCTCAGTACTAGGGCCGTTACTTTTCACGCTTTACATGTTACCCTTAGGAAATATCATCAGGAAACACGGTGTTAGCTTTCACTGTTATTCTGATGATACTCAGCTCTATATTGCTTCGTGCCCTGGTGAAACACACCAAATTGAGAAACTAACAGAATGCATAGTCGATATAAAAAAACTGGATGATGAGTAATTTCTTACTACTAATTTCTGAAAAAACAGAGGTGTTAATTATCGGACCTAAAACCCCCACATGTAATAATTTAGAACACTGTCTAACACCCGATGGCTGCTCTGTAAATTCTTCTTCATCAGTTAGGAACCTAGGTATGCTATTTGATAGCAATCTTTCCTTTGACAGCCATGTTTCTAGCATTTGTAAAACTGCATTTTTTCATCTTAAAAATATATCTAAATTGAGACCTATGCTCTCAAAATCAAATGCAGAAATGTTAATTCATGCATTTATGACCTCAAGGTTAGATTATTGTAATGCTTTATTGGGTGGTTGTTCTGCACACTTAATAAACAAACTACAGATGGTCCAAAATGCAGCATCTAGAGTTCTTACTAAAATCAGGAAGTATGACCACATTAGCGCAGTCCATATCCAGATCAGATGGTGGATCAGCACCTAGAGACGACCTCTATAGCCCTGAACGTCAGCGGAGATCAGGACACCTAGATGAACCCCAGAGATAGATCCCCAGTGAGGACCTCGTCATCTAGACAGCCATCGGGACAAGACCACGGGAACCAGATGAGTCCTTTACACAATCTGACTTTGCTGCAGTTGGATTTGAACTGCTGGTTCGTCTGGTCAGAGGAGAACTGGCCCCCCGACTGAGCCTGGTTTCTCCCAAGGTTTTTTTCTCCGTTCTGTCACCGATGAAGTTTTGGTTCCTTGCCACTGTCACCTCTTGCTTAGTTGGGGACACTTATTTTCCAGCGATATAGTCTACATGATTCCACAGATACTATTTAAACTGAACTGAGCTGGACGATGACGTCACTGAATTCAATAATGAAATGCCTTTAACTGAAAATCGAGTGTTTAATCTTGTCATTTTACATTATTGACACTATTTTCCTATTCTGATTTGAAAGTTGCTTTGACAAAATCTGTATTGTTAAAAGCGCTATATAAATAAAGGTGACTTGACAAAGTTTTAGTAATATTTTGTTATTTTTTATGTATAGATATTTTTATAAATTGTTTATATAAGTATTAATTTTATTTATCTCAGTACATCAAGTTAAACAAAATGAAAATGAGAAATGATTGCCTTAAAATATTGGTAAATATAAACATACAGCACAATCTTGAAAGAACAAAGTCATTTAACACTCACCTTGTTGTCGCGCTCTGTTAAAGACCTTGATGTCTTTGAGTTGGACGCCGATGCCTGTCCTAAGACTTACTGAATCGGTTGCATTGTCTTTACTGCCTCGCTTTATTGAACCATTCGCATGAGTCCTAAAGAAATAACATGTTCTTTTTTAATAAATAAATAAAATAATAATTGTGATGTGCAATTTACAAATGTATAGTTATTTGTAATACGTTTAACATATAGAAATTGGACACTTCAGCTTTAACATCATCTGGTTGAACAAAGTTCAAAGGCTCTTTAAATAGGGATAGCAAATACAATAAAGTTGTATTAAATAATACTGTAGATTAAACATCATGCTGGCGATGAGGAATAGTTTCAAGTGTACAAGCTTGCACTGACCGGTCGCTCCAGTATATGTAGCTCTCAAATACAGATACGGAGAACATGTCCATGTTGTTGCTGGAAAGCACCACCTCTCTGTTCTCGCCCGTCTCCAGGTTAATACGCTCAATCTTATCCGTGCGCGCGTCACACCAGTACAGAAAACTCTCCTACAGGACACACAGACAATGACCACAAATTTAGTCAGTGTTATTGTGTTTAGTATGCATCTATATTAAGTCGTCAGTTAATAGGAGAAAGCTGCTTGAAGTTTCTAGTACACTTATTCATGTGATATGCAAATATGTCATCAGCTTTTTTCAAACTATAGTAAGCTGCCCACCTAGACAGAACAAACAGCAGGCATCAACCAAGTGTTAAATCATGCTAGAAACATGCTAAAACATAATAGCATTGTGTTGATTCATGATAGAAACCTGCTAGCAATGTGCTAAAACATAGCAATTTGCTAATTCATGATAGAAACATGCTAAATCATGCAAACAACGTGCTTAATTCATTTAAATTCATTCAGTGTTATCTATCTGTCTGTCTGTCGATCTATCTAGCTATAGTTATCAATCTATCATTTTGCTGTCTGACAGACTACATGGTCTTAAAACCTTCAAACTTCAAGCTTTTAAAACGGCTTCAAACCTAAAATCTTCAGATTTCCACTAATCTACTTCTAACTTTCTGAACAGGCTTTCTCAAACAACATCATAGCTTGCCTGTCAAACTTTACTATCTAGTTTCATAATTTTTTATCTTCATTTACAAGTGATAATATCACAATTCTAGCTTTATTGAGCGCTGGTGCCTGGTGGTGATATTTTTAAACGGGTTTCACATGTAACTGGGTTGTATTTACCTCCATGGACAAAGGTGAAAAAACATTATGAATGAATAAATAAATAATGAATAAAAAAATTTGATCAATATAATTAAAATGGATTTCATCCAATATGTCACTATATATACTTTTTTGCTTATTTAAGTATTGCATAATGAGCTTAGCAATATGCTACTGTGGGCAGACAGCGAATCGATTCAAGATTCATGATTCATGATTCATGATTCATGATTTATGATTCATGATTCATTTTCAATTTGGTTTTAAATTACGGTATGGAAATGCTTCTCCTGATACATTTATTCTATAGAAAATGCCATGAGTTTTTCATGTTTAAAAAAAAAAAAAAAAAAGTTTTAAATTATTATTAACTGAAGCAAGTGATTCACAATTTAAAATTCATGCTTCAAGATCAATGAATTGTCAGAATTGCAATCGATGCATCAAAAAACAAGTGAATGGTTACACCCCTAGTGCTTGACAGGGTTGACATAAATGTGCCCTACGCACCTGATAGTCAATGGAGATGCCGTTGGGCCAGCTAATACTGACGTTCACCAGCACGGCTCTGTTAGATCCATCCAGACGAGATCTTTCTATGCGTGGATACTGTCCCCACTCCGTCCAAAACAGATACCTGCACACACAACCAGCCATGTGAGGAGAGTGCTGCTTCATTCATGCCGCAGAAATGCACAATAACAGACAGGAAGTTACTCAGGGTTACTCAGATCTCACCCTTTCTCAGGATGTACAGCAATGGCCCGAGGTTTGTCCAGTCCTTGGGAGATGACCACATATCGAAACGAGCCATTCAATCTGGCAACCTCAATCACATCAAAGCCCTGGTCCGTCCAGTAGATGTTTCCTACAGCACACAGAGGAACAAGGTTTTGCTCATCAGTATTTGAATAAAGCTCAAAACGCACCTGAGAGTGGCAAAAGTGTCTGTGCTTGAGACTCACCAGCAATCCAGTCGACAGCGATGCCCTCCACACGGCCGATGCCGTTAGTGATGATGTCCTCTCTCCACGTCTGATCTCTCTTAGCTCTGCTAATGGTGCTCAAACCCATGTCAACCCAATAGATGGTGTCATTATCTACATGACAACAGAAAGAACACGTATGAATTATTAAAAAGATTAAAGATAGTTACCGGGGACAGTTACTGGATTTTATTTATTTTTTTTATGTTTATAATACATTGTATATTGACACCAGAACCTAAAAATAACTCATGGCTGTTAAGATAGTTGCTGGATGTTACTGCAGCACTGCTAAATCATACAACGATATAATAACAGATATAAGATGAAATATTCATCATCTGGCAGCATAGCATCCTTTGAGGCCACTACAGTTTTCCCAATATCAGAATCCCAGTAGATATCAGGAACCAGTACATTTTCTTGATACCTATTTGAATATCCTTATATGTCACAATATGCTACTGAACTCACTCACAAATTCACAAAAAAATAGCTTCCAGTAATTATTAAAGTACATAATAATACAATTATTTAAATGGCAAAACTACAGGCAAGAGAATGAATTATAAAAATATACAAGGATACAAATGAAGTAAACTGTGTTTACATTTTTTTTTTTTTCATACATCACAATGTATATAAGACACAGGGTGCTTTTTGAAGCCAAAATACATGTACTACAACAGCAAAAAGCAGACTGGTACATATTCATAAATATTTAATTTACAAACATAACAGACAAACATTAACAGACAAACATAATTTATTCTTATTTGTAATGTGTTTCATACTTTTCCAGCCCAATTTAACACCTGATCATGTTATACCACTCTTGTTCCTCTGAAGACATGGGGGTTATAAATCATTAGTGTTGAGACTCACCGGCATGAAAATCAATCCCGACGGCGAGTGATGTTCCTGAAACCGGTACAAGGGCATCGGATTTGTCAGCGGGGTCCAGTGGGATTCCTCTAATGCCCTCATGAACAGAGTACAGCAGGAAAGAGCCCACACCTGGAATCAACACAACGATCACCACGCTTCAGGCTGTTTCTTCAAATACAGACCTTAATTCATTTCTACTTTTCAAATTCCTTTATGTATAAATTGTATTGTTTTATCCTTGTTTTTCCCTCCAAAGCTAATCTTAATATACATTGCCGTCCAAGGTTTTGAAGGTTTGATCACCAAAGTTGCAGTAAAAACAGTAATAATGTAAATAATATAATACCATTTTTCAATTGTAATTCATTCCTGTGATCAAAGCTGAATTTTCAGCATCATTACTCCAGTCTTCAGTGTCACATGATCCTTCACATGATATTCTAATACACTTGATTCATCAGTACTGAAAACAGCTGATGCTGCATATTTTATGTAAACCGTGATACTTTTATTTTTTCTTTGATGAATAGAAAGTTCAAAAGAACAGCATTTATTTGAATTGGAAATCTTTTATAACATATATGTCTTCACCGTCACTTTTGATCAATTTAATGTCCTTGCTGAATTTCTTCTTCGTCAAAAAAAAAAAAAAGTTAATTGACAAATTATAAAAAGTGTGAAAGTTTAATTATGTGTACTTAATATACATAAAATGCTATCTATAAAAATAGCAAGAGAAATTGGTCTGTTTTGTCAGGTAAAAACATCCATAGTTAAAGCAACACCCATGGATTTACCCCATGCATTTATACTGTTACAATTTAGTGTGTGATATTTTTATTTTTTTTAAATAAATGTATTAGCTATTATTTAAAGCCTCTTTAGTTGTTGCTGACTACAAAACATTTTGTAGAATCTTTAACTAATAAATAGAGAGTTGCAGAGAAAAATCGAAAAACCTACAGCATTGAACTGACTTCTAATATTATTGTGCTGTTTTCTGCTCCTCTGTAAGTTTGGTGTGGTGTTTCCAGCTGTTCTCTGAAGGAAATGCAAACACTGTGGTCTATTGTACCTCCATGTCATTTTCTCAAAAGGAAGTCACACATAATTGAGAGTCTGAATGTCAGGTGTGTATTGTGTGTGAATGTCAGGTTCGTACCCTCACAGGACTGCTGTCCGCTCCTCAGGCTGTATCCCGCGGTGCACATGCAGGAGCGGGTGGTGGGAGACGTGGGCAGACACAGCTGAGAGCAGTCACCATTGTTGTTACTGCACATGTTTGAACCTGATGATAAAACACACATAGTCAAGGCCAGCAAACTCAGTTTACCTAGGGGACGAATTTTAGTACAAAAACACTGTATCTAACAAACCACCCACAATTCGGTTTAACCAGAGGTCACCTGCACTAACTCTGTCAAAACAGCTGATAAAAACATCACAATAATCCACAAGTAATCCACACCACTCCAGTCTATCAATTAACATCTTGTGAAGGGAAATGCTGCGTGTTTTTAAGAAAGAAATAATAATAAATTGTTTTGGAGTCCACAATCCATAATATTGCTTTCTCCAGTGAAAGAGTCATCTGGTCTGAATCAGGAGAGACATCTGCACAGATCAAGCACTGTTTACAAACCATATATGTTCAAAACAGATCTATGTGGGTGGATTTTGATGTGAGAGGACAACAAGGGATGAAGCTTTTCACTGGAGGAAGCGTTAATATTAAGGACTCGTATTTCAGCCAAAGTTAAAACACTTTAATGATGAATTTGTTTCCTTCAAACATGCAGCTTTTTGCTTCACAAGATGTTCATTGATGGACTGGAGTTCTGTGGTTTACTTGTGGATTATAGTGATGTTTTTATCAGCTGTTTGGACTCTCATTCTGACGGAACCCATTCACTGCAGAGGATCCACTGGTGAGTAAGAGATGTAATGATAAATTTCTTGAAAGCTGTTCAGATGAAGAAACAAACTCATCTTGGATGGCTTGAAAGTGAGTACATATTCAGAAAATTTCATTTTTGTGTGAACTATCGCTTTAAATTAAGTCAAGGTCATTATTTTCAGCACAAAATAATTATTTTTTTAATGCTAATGAAGCTCAATGTAGGCACAAGGAACTAGCCTGAAAATTGCAATTTGCACTCAGCACAGATTTTTTTGGCTGTCAACTGATCAATTCCTTAGACACTGCATGCAGTTGATTCTTTAACCTGTCTGCACGGTCTCATTGTAGATCTTCATGTGCATCATGGGAGATGTGCTGTTTCTCAAGACCTTCCAGTCTCCTCCATCACTCTTATCACAGGTGCCGATCTCATCCGTGCCCTGATCTGCCCACCACAGCTTATCCCCTACACAACATCAGTCAAAACATTAGTATTTCAAAAAAGACAGCCAAAGAAACAATCAGTGCTGTATTTACCCATGATAGCCAGCGCAGAGGCTTTGTTCAGTTTGCCTTTGACCGCGTCTAACACCTCCAGTCCTGATCCGTCCAGCTTACAGCGGTTAATGGTGCTGTTTCCTGAGCTGATCCAGTACAGGTGCTCTGTGTCGTAGTCTATGGACAGACCTGCAGCACAGACACAGACCAACAGCTCAAAAGAACGCAGATGTGCTTAAGGTAACGCTTTATTTTGATTGTCCACTTTAGACATTCCACTAACAGTAAGTAACTTTGCAACTACATGTCAACTAGCAGTCATTAGAGTACTAGAAGACTGTCTGCTTAATAACTTCTAACACTTTATTTTGATGAGAAACTTTGCAAGTATATGTCAACTTATTCTACTAACCCTAAACCTACCCTAACAGTCTACTCTGAGAATTAGTTGACATGTAGTTGCAAATTTATTTATAGTTAGTAGAATGTCTAAAGTGTAATTTTAATCAAAATAAAGTGTAACCGTGCTTTATAATTCTCAATGGTTTCTGAACTGTTTAAAAATGTTTTACTGTTTTATACTAAAGCACTGCACAAGTTATTATAAAGAAGGTCATCAGACACATTGGGTCTCATTTACTAACCAACCACACATAAACATACAGGTAACAGTTTACAATAAGGTTCCATTTGTTAACTACATTAATTAACATTATCTAACAAGGAAAACTACTTCTAAAGCATTATACATAATTAAAACTAATAGTTGCTTCTTGTAATATTAGTCAATGGACTGAGCTAACATGAACTATGCATTTTTAACGTTGAAAAAAAGATTAATAAATACTGTAACAAATGTATTGCTCATTGTTATTTCATGTTGGTAACGTTAACAAATGGAACCTATTGTAAACTCTTACCAGACTGTGTGTGAAAATATGATCAAACCAGTATCACAGTATATCCACTTGTTATAAAAGACACACTTTGTTACCTCCATTAATCCTGCAACTGTTCTAATAGTGTCAGGAAACACAGACTCGGTTCCGTGAAACAACAGTGGATTATTTATTGTGGAAATCAAACCATAAGGTGAAAAATAATGTCCATGGAAGGAGGGGAATAGCACCAAACACACACACACACTTATGGATCTCGGTAGCTGAAAGATAATAAATGGCAGTCTTATCTTACAGGGTCATGGAGAACACAAGGGGAGCTGGAGACTGGAGGAGGAATCAGGAAGGAGGTATATATTACTCTTGCAGGTCTTAATAGGCGAACAGTGGGAACTGGAGACTGGAGAAAGAGAGTGAAGCTTCAGAGATGAGGAAGAATCCACAAGGTGAGAATCCAGGTGAGCAGATCGCGGGAGTAACAGGAGTAGTCCTAAGCCCTATTCGGACGGGACTAGTTTTCTAAACTATGTTTGAGTTTCGATTCTTATCACCCGATGTCTGCAATTTTCTTCTACCAATTCGGACGGGACTAACATCTCCATGTTTATTACAGAGGTGGGAGGGTCTGTTTTGTACATCTGGGCATTCCAGAGTTCATGTACTCTGTATGCGTGCATTGCGTGTAGTCATTCTGATTGATTATGCTATGGCTCGTATAGCAAAACCATGGTTCGCCCGAGAGCACAATTACCTTCGAGTGTTAACAAAACAAGCCAATGACATTTGGCATGCGTGCTTTGCATCGCGCACCCTACCCTGCAGCGCGGGTATAAAAGGAGAGCGCATGCAGACGCACATCAGCTTTTCGCTTCGGAGCCGAGCCTCTCAGCGCGAATCTCCGAGAGTGTCTGCAAGACAGCAAACAACAGTGTTGGTGTTACGGTGCATCAGCGGGGGTTGCTGTCCAGTGCTGCTGCTTCTGACGGCGTGCTGCAGCTCTTCATTCTGTGGTCGCTTCAGCGCTTCTATAAAAGAGTATTTCTAAAAGAGCAATATCTAAAAGAGCTCCACAAGCGACGCGCGTCTTTTTAAAGATGGCTTCCTGCTCGTGTGTTTCTGGATGTGGTCGCTTCCTGGCTTCGTCTGATGGTCACGATCGCTGTGTCTCGTGCTTGGGCTATCAGCACGCTGAGACAGCGCTCCTGGATGTTCTCATTGCGGGAACATGACCATCGCGATGTTGCGGTCCAGATACCTCCTTGTCAAACGAGGGGGTATCCCCCTTGCCATGTCCCGTTCTAGTTCCTCCGTCTCTCAGCAGCGTAGGGCTACTTTGGCTCATGGTCAGGGTGAGGATAACGGTGAGAGATTCCCCATCGAGTGCGTCTCCGCGGGCCTCTCATTCCTCCTGCACGTCGCACCCTCTGGTGTTCCCGGGCCGAGCTGGCTGGGTCCTCGGACAGGGCGGGGCCCAGCATCTCGTTCGGAGCACCAGCGGACGACGGTTGATTGCTAGGCTCTGGAGATGACGATTCGGCTGCGCTGCCTCCGTCAGGAAGAGTGGCGTTGCCTGAGTCAGATTCAGAGCTGGATGATTGGTTCCTGGAGGCGCAGGCCGATAGCTGGCAGCCGCCTCCAGTTCCATTGTTCCCGGGAAGTGCATCAGGAGGTGACTAGGTCTTGGAAGGCACCTTTTTCTGCCCGAAACAGAACTAGCGCTTCCTCCGTCCTCACCACCCTCGATGGCAGAGCGGCCCAAGGGTATGTGGAGATCCCCCCAGTCGAGCACGCTATTGCGATGCAGCTCTGCCCGCAATGCGCCGCCGCCTGGTGGGGTAATCCACGCCTTCCGTCCATGGCCTGTAAGTTCTCGTCCGCTCAAACGGCCAAGGCTTACAGTGCTGCTGGGTAGGCCGCTTCCGCCCTACATGCCATGGCCCTCATGCAGGTCCACCAGGCCAAGGCGTTAAAGCAGCTGCACGAGGGTGGTGCTGACCCAGGTATGTTGCAGGAACTGCACACAGAGACGGACCTTGCCCTGAGGGCGATGAAAGTCACAGCACGGGCCCTGGGTCAGACGATGTCCACGCCACCTATGGCTTATCCTGGCGGATATGAGGGAGGCTGACAAGCATCGCTTCTTGGACTCCCCGATCTCCCAGGCTGGCCTATTTGGCGAAGCGGTGGAGGGCTTTTCCCAAAAGTTCTCCGCCGCACAGAAGCAGACGGAGGAGTTTCATCATATCCTGCTCCGGTGGTCTGCTGCCGTCTCCACCCCACCGCCGGCCGCAGTCCCTCCGCCTGCTCGTCGCCGAGGGCGCCCTCCTGCTGCCTCCACCTCTGCCTCAGCAGCAGCCTTCATGGCCGCAGTGTGGAGCTATCCGCAGGAAAGCGAGCGGCGTCCCTGAGACGGGCGACCCGGAGTCTTTGGATCCTGCTCTTCAGGAGATGGTGACCGCACCACTCCTTCCCCCGGAGGAGGGCCGGGTGGAGAATCTTTTGTTTCCTTTTTGTTCTGTTCCCATAACCTCAAAAAAAGAGCAGTTTCCTTTCTCTCCGGGTCCCAAGTGGGCGAGGATGGCAGTGCACGAGATACAGTCTCCACACTCCTGTCCCCCTCTCCTTTCCGGTTCAAGGACGCGATGCCTCCTCACGCGCCCCCTGCCCAGCCGTGGAGCCAGGTAAGTGTTGCACCGTGCACTCAGACCCCACTCTGGGATGCACTGCCTTCCGGGTCGGGTCCCTGTGTTCCACTTTGCTGCCCCACTGCGGGTACGTCAGAGGTTCCCCTAGTCCCGCTTGTTCGGTCTCTGGGGGCCTGGCTAACACTCCCCACTCTCCTGTCTTGCGTGCAGAGGCTCCTGGGGCATATGGTATCCGCAGCCGCAGTCACACCGCTCGGATTGCTTCATATGAGACCGCTTAAGCGTTCACGACCGGGTCCCGAGATGAGCATGGCACGGTCTCAGTCACCCGTCCTGCCATCAGACCTTCAGCCCGTGGTCGGATCATGCTTTTCTTCGGGCAGGAGTTCCCCTAGTGCAAGTGTCCAGGCATGTTGTTGTATCAATGGATGCCTCTGCCATGGGCTGGGGAGCCATGTGCAACGGGCGTGCAGCTGCGGGGGTCTGGACAGGGCCCCGACTGTAGTGGCATATCAACTGCCTTGAGTTGCTATCAGTTTGGCTTGCTCTGCACAGCTTCATGACAAGCATGTGCTGGTCCGTACGTACAACACTGCGACTGTTGCGTACATCAACCACCAAGGCAGTCTACGCACTCCCTTTGCATGTCGAAACTCGCCCACCATCTCCTCCTTTGGAGTCAGAAGCATCTGAGGTCGCTTCGCGCCATTCATGTCCCAGGCGAGTTCAATCGTGCAGCCGACGACCTCTCATGTCAGCCCGCCCTTCCAGGAGAATGGCGACTCCACCCCGAGACAGTCCAGCTGATTTGGAGATGCTTCGGGGACGCTCAGGTAGACCTGTTTGCCTCCCCGGACACGTCCCACTGCCAGATGTTTTTCTCCCTTTCCGAGGGGACCTTCGGCACGGACGCACTGGCACACAGCTGGTCCCGGGGCCTAGGCAAGTATGCATTTCTACCAGTGAGACTCAGGTCTGTGCAAGGTCAGGAAGGACGAGGAGCAGGTCATTTTAGTCAGGGCTCTACAGTGCGACCATTTGCGCATTTGCAACTAAAACCTACTGCGTGCGACTATTAAAAAATATTTAGGAGCGCCTGTGCGACTGACCCGATCAGCATGTTTGCGTTTGCGCTTAGGGAGCTTCAAAGGTTTCTAACGTAGGCTACTTACAACGTGTTTTTGCAGCGCTGAGTAATGTATCACAGACCTCTCATTATAACAAACAAAGTGTAGACAGGGTGTAAATAAGAGATTCACTGTGCAGTGTAAAGAGATTCGTTGATTATAATGGAGTTTTGTGAGATCGCGATGAACTAAGATGAGTGACAGATTTTAATGATTATTAAGGGAGTTTGCAAATGTGATATTGATTTAATACAACAGTTCATTAAACAAGAAGGTAATATTCAGTGACTTATATTATCTGACTACGACACTATTGCCTTATTTTGCTCTATTTCGTCAACGAAAATAGTTTCAAACAAACAGATGAGCCGCCGTGCATCTCCAATAAAACACAGCGATGTTTCATTCATGAATGAACTGCGTTTTTAAACGAATCTAGTGAGCCAATGATTCAATTATCCATTCGTTGGCCGTTTCTCAAACGGAAGGCTGCATCCTCCAGAGGTCGCATTTGTAGGCTGCATACGTCATCAAACCTGGTTTATTTAAGTTAACTGAGCATTACATTTGCGAGTCAAAAGCATATTACAACAATTTACACTTAACTAAGAATAATGGTCAAATTTATAACTATTAATATACTAAAATAAGATCTTCTTTGTGACGTATGCAGCCTACAAATGCGACCTCCGGAGGATGCAGCCTTCCGTTTGAGAGACAGTCATGTACTTTGAATGAATCAGACATTCAAACGAATCAAATAAATGAATGATTCAGTAATAAAATCAGTGACTTGCTGCCACCTGCTGGCAGTTCTAGTTTAATTTGTAAAGTATCTTTTCTGTTATTTAAATCATTTAATATTTCTATATTCAAAATTTTATATTTAAAACATTAACTTCAACATGAATTTATGAATTTAATTGCACTCATGCCGCCTCTGAGCCTCATTAAACATCTGAAAATACACATACAAGCCACTTGTGTGTTCTTCTGTGCCACCTCTGTAGTACAAATGTATTTCTTAAATACTGATTTCATTTGATTGGTAATTTATTCTTATTCTACTTTTTCTACTTTTTATTCTGTTGTTTTAATTAGAAATGTTAAAAAGCTTATAAATATATATTTTTTTGAATTTGATAAATAAAAGACTATTGTCAGGGTTCTGCCATAAATTTCCAGGAGACAATCATAGAGTTTTCAAAATTTCCATTTTTATTCACTGCCCCATATTCTGCTCACAAAGGTGCAGAACAAATGGGAACTTACTCATACACAGAATAACTAACGAATTAACTATCAGCACATTACTGAGTTCTGGGCCTCAGATGTTTCTCCAGGGATCCCTCACCAGAACTGACTCAGCCATCGAAAATTGAACCCTTTTAACAAATCAGACCAAACCATTTTATAATTACAGGGGGTCTCACAAGATCTTAATTCAAAAATTTAGTACGTCAGACCTCTTTTCAAATTTAGTACATTATAAACAAAATTAATGTAATATATACAAATAAACTTTATAAACTTATGAAATTACATTCAACAAAACAATAACAGAAATAAACTAAAACACAAACATAGACTTTGTACATAACATCTAAACAAACCCCAAACCCAAATGGTCCCCCAAAACTACATTTCCCATAATTCCTAGCAAAAGATATAAAGGACATCAGGAAATGCCGCGCTCTTTTAATAACAGGCCTTTGCTCCATGCTGCAGTCATGGATCCCGGCAGAACCACGAGTGAGATACACAATTCAAATAATTAAATAAATTTAAACCCATTTCTGTCTAGTTGTGATTTTATTCAATCACTAGCGTGCACTCTAGTAATGAACTGGGTCGCTCTTAGATCTTTTAATACTAGCATAAAGAGTCAACCTACACCTCTAACACAAAATATTTGGGGTAAATAAATAAATATATTTATAATAAAATAAATACACACATTTATAAACAAACAAAAAAACAATAAAAATAAACCAATTGAAATAAAATATGTACTAAGTGTGGCCTTAGCCATCACAATTATATACTTTTAATAAAGTTAGAAAAATGCCATTACAAAGGTAAAAACTAAATTCCATGTAAATCACTTTAAGGAGTCAAATATCACCTCATAATGGGAAGTTTAATTTTTTATCAGAATTTTTAATTATTGATTAGAAGGTGCTCCTAAATTAGCGCTCCTAAGAAGAAAAGCAATCATAGTGCCCTGTTAGTGGCTCCATAGTGGCCCAATCAGACTTGGATCCCAGAACTGATGCTCCTCACGACAGCCCCTCCTTGGCAAATTCCTCTGAGGAGGGATCTCCTTTCTCAGAGAGGGGGCACCCTCTGGCACCTGTGGAATCTTCACGTATGGTCCCTGGACAGGACGCGGAGGTTCTAGGTAGGCTACCTCCAGCGGTAGTAAACACCATCACTTCAGCTAGAGCCCCGTCTACAAGACACGCTTACAGGCTGAAGTGGAACCAGTTCGTCGATTGGTATTCTTCCCGCCGGGAAGACCCCCGTAGATGCCCAATCGTAGTTGTGCTCTCTTTTCTGCAAGAAGGGCTGGAGCAAAGGCTGTCTCCCTCCACTCTCAAAGTGTACGTTGCCGCTATTGCTGCACATCACAATGCAGTAGACGGCAAGTCTGTGGGGAAGCACGACTTGGTCATCAGGTTCCTCAGAGGGGCGAGGAGGTTAAATCCTCCGCGCCCTCATCTGGTACCCTCATGGGATCTCCCCTCAGTCCTGACGGCCTCGAAGGAGGAGCCCGAGCCCTTCGAGCCTCTGCAGTCAGTAGAGCTAAAGTTTCTATCAAGAGGGTAGGGGATCTGCAGGCATTTTTGGTCGACCATTTGTGCCTAGAATTCGGACTCTCACGTTGTCCTAAGACCCCGGGCCGGATACGTGCCCAAAGTTCCCACCACGCTTTTCAGGGGAGGACAGCAGAAAGGAAAGGCTGTCTCCAAACAGAGACTTGCCCACTGGATAGTGGAGGCTATAGTCTTGGCATACCAGGCCCAGCGCTTACCGTGCCCCCTTGGTGTAAGAGCACACTCTACGAGAGGTGTGGCATTTTCTTGGGCATTGGCGCGGGGCGCCTCGATAATAGACATCTGTAGAACTGCCGGCTGGGCGACACCTAACACGTTTGCGAGATTCTATAATCTCCGTGTAGAGTCTGTGTCTTTCCGTGTACTCGCCTCAGGTGGCCAGTAACGCCGGACTCCCTCGGTGTCGATCCCACTTGCTGCGCCATTCCCCTCTACGGACCGGATACCTGTTGAAGTTCCTCCCGCACCCTCGGCAGTCAGGCGTGGTGGAGCACCAGATGCCAGGTCCAGCACTCGTGTGTATGCCCAAGGTCAGCCCTTGTGCTGGGCTAGGTGCTCGTGTGTAGTGATTCCCCTTCGGGCGTTCCCACATGTGTATTCTTCCATGGTAGGGCTCCCCTCACGGTGAGCCTGTGTCTTTCCCTGGCAGAGACCTTCTGCCATCTCTTCTGCGTATTGATCTCACCCCAGGCTGGCTGAGTCTACCTCAGAGACTTCCATATGTAGTACTGCCCTTGGCCAGTCCATATGTGTAATCTCCACATGGTACCTCCTTTACGCAGGATGTGGCTTCTGTAGCGTTCCCCTACTTGGAGTACGCATTCCTAGTGTTATCCAATATCCACTGTACAGAACAGCAGTGGCTGTTATCTCTGCCTAAGTCCTGTCCTATCTTCTGTCCCAACTGGCATGGGGGGACTTGCCGGCTTCCGCAGGGCACTGGAGGGGGTCAGCAATAGTGGCGTTTTCATAGGGATCCTATTTGCGTCAGTCACTCTGATTTAAGGTCGAACGTGACTGACTGAAAGGGAACGTCTCGGTTACGTAGGTAACCCTCGTTCCCTGAAGGAGGGAACGAAGACGTTATGTCCCGTCCCCACAGTTGCTGTACCACCGCTGTACGGCCGAGGCACACCGTCTCGGCTCCTCAGCGAAAAAATTATGTGGGTCTGCACGCGCTCTCCTTTTATACCCGCGCTGTGGGGCAGGGTGAGAGATGCAAAGCATGCACGCCAATTGTCATTGGCTTGTTTTGTTAACACTCGAAGGTGATTGGGCTCCCGGGTGAGATCCCATTTGCGTCAGTCACTCTGACGTAACGTCTCCATTCCCTCCTTCAGGGAACGAGTGTTACCTACGTAACCGAGACGTTAATTTGCGGTTACTTTAGTTTAACTATTTATTTTTTATTTGTAGTAAAACATAAGCAAATTTCAGGTATGGGGCCCCAACACAATAATTATATGCTCTTTTATGCCCAACCCTTATTTTGCTTGCTCTCTCTCTCATTGGTTATAGCTATAACTAGTTTACTTCACAACTTAAGTAAATAATTAGTCAACCTGATACTGTCCTAAAGCCATATTAGGCTACCTTATTTTTTTCAAAAATGCTTGCACTTGTCCATTTAATGAATTGTAAACTTCTTACAAAAAGGATTCAAATGTCCTAAAAAATTATCCCATGCACTGGTTCCGTATTCCAAGTGTTCTTAAGGCATACGGTTTGCCAAGAAACAAATTGAAAATGTAATCTATTATTAAGCAAAAAATCTTCGTGCATTTATACGAGTGTGCGGCAGTTTGCGCTGGCACGCCTAGGAAAAGCACACAAGAGAGTCATTTTTAAAACATCAACACAAATAAAATTATGACTTGAAGCACAATACTTTCTTTACAGAGGAATATCTGTGTATATCTAAAAGCTGTCATTCACTTCAATTCATTGCGATCTCACGACATTCCGTTAATAATGTCGAACAATGAATCACTTATTTACATCATATCTACACATTGTTATAGTGAGAGGATTCGCGAGCTTGCAGAACGTAGCACCTGACAAAAACTAAGTGTTTTGAGCAGTGAGTGAACATTTGACGCTCTCCATATACACACTGAAGCATTTGCCAAACAAGTTTCGCCAATATCAGATGGGGCCCCCTGATTCCCCCGGGACCCCAAGCAACCGCTTACCTCACTTACTGGTTAAGTCCGTCCCCGGTTTCCGGGAAGCCAGTCTTAACAGTTTATGTGATCTGGCTCTTTATTTTGTTTATTTATTTATTTATTTTTTATTTCTTTGCCAGGAGGCAAACATATCAAAAATGTGCGTGGTAAGAGCGTCTACGGTAGTTCACGTTGGCTAAAACACACAAGGAAATACATTGTGAAAAAAAAAATATTTTCAGCAATCACAGCCATTCGCATTCGGATGGGATTCCTTTTCTCAGAGGATCACTGAGTTTGCTGAAAAACAGTAGGTAATTTGCTCTGGAATTATTACAAAGGTTCTGTGAGAAAACACAGATGTGGCAGATTCGGAAGTGATTAAAATCACAAAGTTTCTCTGTGAAACACAAATTTCTCTAACGACCCTCTGGAAAACTAGTCCGGTCCGAATAGGGCTCTAGTCATAGACCAGACAATAATCAAGTGTGTGGTGCAGACATATATAGGGCGGTGATTGATGATGAGGTGATTGAATGCAGGTGACAGTCATTATCAAGTGCTTGCAGGTGGGAGCCAGAAAAGGTGCTGGGAAATGTAGTGCAGAGGTGACAGTACTCCGCCTCCCGGAAGGCATGACCCAGAATCCAACCAGGGAGGGAGGGCAGACCATGGAGACCAAGGTGGTGCTGGAGGCAGCAGGCCACCTGCATTTATAGATAAAGCCCCCATGGCCGTAACAAGGGAGCTAGGAACACAGGGAATACAGGAGTTATAGGAGATCGACCTCCGTGGCCGTGACAAAGGAACTAGGAGAACAAGAGATTTGGTCGAGTGTGTGGTGCAGACTTGGCTGGGGTGATTGAAGGCAGGTGTGTGTGCAGGAGGGAATCAGGAAGGGTGCTGGGAAATGTAGTGAAGTGGTGACAAGGTGACAACTAGTACTAGGATTTTTTTTTTTTTTTTTTTTAATTACCTCAGGTTAACAAGTGTTTTATCTTCCTTGACTAATTAAATACAGGGCTCAGTCAGTAGTGATTCAGTCTGCTTGCCCAATCAGGCAATGCACCAACATAATTTATAAAATGTATTTATTTATTTAATTTAAGAATGTAAAGTTATAATTTTATATTTACATACATTAAATGTTTTAATTTTAAGAATATTAAAAAAATAATAAAAACTGCAATAATTTTACAATGTATCATTTGAAATTCATTGTTTTTAATATTTTATGTATTATACATAATTTTAAAATTATTTAATGATTTATTATACATTTTTCACATTAATTATGTTTTTTAATTAAATGCTAAGTTTAAAATTGGCATTAACATATCATAACATATCACATGATATTAAAAGGTTACATGACCCTGTAAGAAAAGACTGCCATCTAGGAAATTCCAAAACAAGTTTTGTTGACTTGAACAGGAATGTCATAGAAAACCAAAAGTTTAATTAAAAAAATTTAATAAATTGTTACAAAATAAAAAAAGATAAAATAAAATAAATTACGCATGTACATGTTGGAACCAAGTCTTATGGATGGTTTGAGCAACCTGAATTCCCAGCTTGAGATCCTTTCCTGATCCTGTTCAGTCTCTCCACCCATTGCTTCCTGTCAGCTCGCCATTTTATGTATTAAAGGCCAAAAATAAAAACTAACAAAAAAGTAGAAGAATGTAATACACTGAATCACCTGATCCTCTCATGCTGGTAAATGGTTGTTGTTAGCTCAAAGGTACACAAAGGAAATGATAATTAGGAGGAGGATTCTAATATTATCCCCATAAGTAATGTACCCATCGGATTAGTTATACAACACAGTACAATCCTGTCATAAGCTTTTTGAGCCTGAATGAACACCAGAGGGAAATGACCCACAGAACAGTCTCAGCTGTCACTCACCCACTGGTCCTTTCTGATTGATGAAGATCACGGTGCGGTTCGTGCCGTCAGTGTTGGCCATGCTGATGTTATTTCCATCAGTCCAGTACAGTTTCCTGGACATGAAACAGTTAAGAAAAAAGAATGTTAGGCAGGTTATATCCCGTCACCAAACTTTCAACTTAATTAACCAGAATAAAATTGAAATCACAATATGGCCTTGTGCGATTATTAAATCGTGATTTATTTATTTAAGCAGCATGTGCTGAGTGTTTCAAAGAGAACATGCTGCAGTGGTGTTTCTACTGCAAACGAATCACTGAACAAATCATTTTAAATGAATTATTTAAGTGAACGAATGGTTCACATCAGGTGTCTGTTTATGAGTGTCTCCTGTACAGATCAGTTTCTGGTATGGGCCACATTTAAAAACTCATGTGAAAAGCCTCTTTTCATTTTGTTTCTTTGTCTTTTTGTGGCATATTAGACATTTTTTTCTCTCTCTTTTTCATGCAAAAACAATCTAATGGAAACTTTCCTAAAGCCTGTACTCTATGTCATTTTGTCTTCCAGTAAAACATGAGAAAACCACAGTGCATATGGTTGCATCCTGTTTTGCATCTTTTTTTTCTGAATTTAGAAAGTCAGATGTGTTGTTGTGTTAGCGTTCTGGGGTAAATGTCACTAGTGTTTGTGGCACGAGTGGACTCACCCCAGTATGGGATGCAGCACGAGGCAGTGGGGTTTGTCCAGGCCCTGAATAACAGCGTTCTTGAAGGAGCCATCCAGTCTGGCGACGTTGATCTGTTTCTTATTGCCGTCATAGCTGGTCCAGAAGAGATTACGTGACACCCAGTCCACCGCCAGACCATGTGCGTTGGGAATATCTGATCACACGCAAGACACACAAAATAACCATTTCCAGATATTAATTCTTTGAATCAATATAATCAGATTACAGACAAAACAACTAAACATTCAGTGCATTTCCACAGGGATAAACATCTGGATGAAGAGAAAGACGGATGGTAAAGTGTGAGTCATTATTTCATCATAAAACCCAACATGTCTGTAATTTGGTTTTGAGGGCTGTGCTAATTTTACTTAAACAGCACCCTCTAAAAACACACTTGACTGTAAACACGACAGCAGTTCTGCACTGTAAACAATGACCGAGATTCTCATACACACAATAACATTAGATTTAAACAACAACATCCTGCTATTCTAAAGCCTTGCTTAAATTATGGGATTGAACTCAATGGGATAGTTCACCAAAAACTGAAATTCTGTCATCATTTATTTGCACTCATGTCAACGTTTTTTTTTTTTCTTTCCAAAAATCTTAGAAATCGTAGTGAATGAAATTCAGTGGGGTCCAACACAACACTGTACTTGAGTATATTTTCAGATACTTTGTAGTTGTACTGAGTATCAAAGATATTAACAACTTTTACTCTCTACTTCACTACATTTTTGAGTGAGTATCTGTACTCTTTACTCCACTACACTTGAAATGAGTGCTGCAGTCACACATTACATTTTGCATGGTACCTAGCTTTTCTGCAGCAGTTTATTTCTGCTACAGAAGATGTGATATCGCCAACTACAGGGCGCTGAAAGTACTATATCTTGTGTGTTCTGCCCTTACTCACTCAAACTTGTCAACAAGGCTACTTTACATGAATAGTTACTTAGCAAGCAGTTGTGAATCACAGGTGTTTTAAATATAAGGACATGACTGCAGGCGGCAATGAGGCTGAAACCAGCACATCCAGTGCAAGAAGACTTTGACTTTTTAATTGCATTTTTTAATTTATTTTTTCTTTATTGATTTTTTTTTTGTTGTTGTTGCAATTTTGAGGTGTTCAGTTTTATTTTGGTTTTAGGAAATAAACGTGATTGCTCTCCTCACAAATCAGCTCTTTCTTGTTTTTGTTACATGTTCTCTATGCCTTGTCTTGGACTTTTATGTCACTTCCTGTCTCCCGTGGTGTTTGTAGTCAGTTTGTATCTTATCTTGTAAAGCTTGTTAGCCTCCTGTATGTATGCATATGTGTGTGTGTATATATTTATTTATTTATTTATAGCCCCAGTGTTTTTTTAGTTCTTTGTGAGTTGTTGAATGTAATGGTTGTCTGTTTGCCCGTCATTCTGTTCTTTGTTCCCTTTGTTTTTTGGCTTATTGTTTTGGCAAAAAACACTAAGAACATATACTTTTTGTGATCCACAGAAGAAAGAAAATCATACAGATTACACAGATGCATAAGATTTTCCTCTCAATAGAACAAACTGGGTATAGTCTATATGAAGCCAATTATGCTTTTAATCCCACAGAATAACTAGTCACAATTACATTTGGACTGGGATAACAATCAATCATATCCAGTATCTGCTTTGAAATTTAAACCTTAAACCCGAACTTGTCAAAAGTAAGATTTCTTAAGATTTAATATTTTTTAGATATTTTTTAGTTTTTAGTATTCGAAAGTCTCTTCTGCTCATCAAAGCAAATGTATTTATTTGACAAAAAATACAATAAAAACTGTAATATTGTGAAATATTATTACAATAAAAAAAATTAAAAACTTTCAATGAGAATATATTGTAAATTGTAATTTATTCCTGTGATCAAAGCTGAATTTTCAGCATCAGTGTCACATGATCCTTCAGAAATCATTCTAATATGCTGATTTGCTGCTCAAGAAACATTTCTGATTATTATCAATGTTGAAAACAGTTGTGCTGCTGAATATTTTTGTGGAAACCATCACACATTTTATTTTTTAGGAATTTTTAACGAAGAGCAAGTTCTAAAGAACCGCATTTATTTGAAATATAAATATTTTGTTGCGTTATAAATGCTTTCACTGTGACTTTTGACTAATTTAATTTACCTTGCTTAATGAAAGTATTAATTTCTTGAAAAAAACACACACACACACTGACCCCAAACTTTTGAATGGTAGTATTAAACTCCTGATTACACAAAATGTAATTATGTGCTAGTAACGGTGAGAACACTGAAACCTAAAACAGCTTGTGTAGCAGTCAACATCAACTGTGCGATTAAGTGTCCAGTGATGTACATTTCTAATATATTCATCCCAGGTAGCAAAGGAACAAAGTAATTCCCATATTAAACCAACCCAATAAAACACAACAAATAAAAGCACTGTTATTTTGTGTTGTACAAGTGCAATTGCTTTTATTCAAATCAAACCGAAGTCTGTGAATGAATGCAGTACCTGCAGACACCACCGTCTCTATTCCTGTGCCGTTGATGAAGGCTCTCTTGATGGTCTGAGTCCGAACATCCGACCAATAGATGCGCTTCTCCAGAGCGTCGTAATCCACAACCGTGACGTTGTCGATGTCAGGGACGGTGAAGGAGATGATATAGTTGTAGTATGGATTATAGATGTCCACTCCTCTTATCTCAATCTGACGGGCGTACAGCAGGAACTGACGCGACTCTGGAAGAGACACAGAGACACCCATCATGACTGGGGCCAAAAAGGAGACAAATCAAACCAGACATAATATCACTGTGAAAAAAAAGATTCCCCCGTGGTAAAGAATTGAAATGTCAGCAGGCTATGAAGATCCATTGACTGGGAATGGCAAACTGAAACATAACTTCTGGGGAAAATGAATCTATTAATTATAAGAAAGGCTGATACATTTGTGTGTCTAGAATCTTTAAAGCACTCTGCACTGTAAGAAAAACAAATAATGTCCTGGGTGAAAATTACATTACATTTTCTGTTAATAGAAATTTCCTCCAACCCTAAATACAACAAAATGCAAATTGCATATTCAAAGTACATTATACCATGTTAATAAGATATACACCCATACATACCCTATTTTTATAGATTTTCTTAGGGTGTGGTTGGAGTTTTAATATGGGGCAGCCGAGATAAATGGCCTTTCTTCAAAGAGTTCAAACAGAGTTTTTTAT
Organism: Onychostoma macrolepis; assembly: GCF_012432095.1. Classification (NCBI taxonomy): domain Eukaryota; kingdom Metazoa; phylum Chordata; class Actinopteri; order Cypriniformes; family Cyprinidae; genus Onychostoma; species Onychostoma macrolepis. The sequence continues at coordinate 4,899,240 of NC_081165.1, forward strand.
ATTATTTTTTATTATTTATGTTTGAAAATGCAGGCTTTTTGAAGCAAACACCTATGAGAAATTTGATCCAATGCATATAGTAAGGATCTCGGTGTTGTGTCTGTTGTTTTGTAAGGACTTTTATGTTGAAATGTATTGTCTACGGTGGCCAAGAGAGCTCAATGCGCTGCAAATAGAAAAAACACCTGCAAATTAAGAAAACAAATTCATCAATTTGACAACTCAAGAGCTGCAAATGCTCAAAACACAACCAAATAAAGAAACGCACTGCAAATAAAATTCTTCATTTGGTTGTGTTGTGAGCATTTGCAGCGCTTGAGTTGTCAAACTGATGAAGATGTTTTCTTGATTTGCTGGTGCTTTTTCTATTTGCATGTGTTTTCTGAAGTTGCAGCGCGTGAGCTCTCTCGGCCACCGTAATTGTCAGTTTCCATTATGTCTGTTCTTCCTTCCTGTGTTTGGTTTCTGTTTTTTGGATTACCTTGTTAGTTTCTATGGTTGTCATCATTAGCCACACCTGTAGTTAATTATCCCTGATTTCTCTGAGGATTTGCTGTAAGCTCTTGTGTTTCAGTCATGGTTTGTGAGTCCTTGATGTTTTTTGGTGTTCTTGTTTTGGTCAGGGTTGCCTGGAGGTTCTTGTTTTGCCCTTCGTGGTTGTGTTCGTGTGGACTATATCACAGTTTGATTATCATTATTCAGCATTATATTAGTGTTAATTATATACTACTATAATAGTTTTTTTGGGGGGTTTTTATATTTTGCTTTTATTTCTATCATTTCAGTTTTCATTTAGATTTGTTTAACTGTACTTTGTTTTTTCCCCCGTACTTTTTAGTACTTTAAACTTATTTTAGTTTTAGTTTTTTTAGTTTTAATTTATGTTTATGTTTCAGTTTTTAATTTACTTTTTAGGGGACAAGCACCTATTGTATCTGTTAGTTTTCTTCTTCTTCTTCCATTCTGGAAGTCTATGGCAGCCCATAGAACCACTTGTTGCACTCATACTTTTGAACTGTAATGGGTAACACTTTAGAATACAGTTCCATCATTAATGAATAACTACACAAGAACACATGAGTAATGCAATATTAGCACTCTAGTAAATACTAGTAACTAACAACAGACTCTAATTAATGAATTAGTAAGTAATAGTGCTTAGTCGAATGTGGTAGTTAACTATTAGCTAATCAGTAACTATTATTTTTTTCATACCTCCCCAATAACTACTGTATATAGGTTCATAATTAATATGAATAATGCATAATGTATAATTAATTCTAAAGTAAAGGTCATGGTAACCCACTAGTAATGACTCAAGTATTACCAAATTCCTCAGAAGGAATTAGTAATTTTTTGGATCAGTATTCTAAAGTGAAGACTGTGATAACTCCCTAGTAATTACTGAAGTCATTGTAAACTTTTGAGGTTTTTGTAAGGTCCTGGTTAGTAATTAATTTAGCTAGATTTGTTAACACTTAAATCATTACTAGTGGGTTACCGTGATCTTCACTTTAGAATACTGATCCAAATAATTAGTAATTTCTTAAGAAGGATGTAGTAACACTTGAGTCATTACTATCCAAAACCTTACATATATCTCAAAAGCTTACAATGACATCAGTCAATATTAGGAAGTTATGATGCTTTTCACTTTAGAATACAGATTCAAGTAATTAGTAGTTCATTTAGAAGGATTCGATAATTCTTGAGTCATTACCAGTGGGTTACCATGATTTTCATTTTAGAACATTATGCATAATTCACATTAATTATGAATCTGTATACAGTAGTTCTTAGTAGTTCTCCAGGATATATATAAAAAAACAATAGTAGTTATTGATTAGCTAACAGTGAACTAGCAGTTTCAACTAAGCGCTATTACTTACTAAATTAATAATCAGAGTTTCTTGTTAGGTAATAGTAGTTACTATAATGTTAATAGTGCATTAGTCACTTGTTCCTGTATAGTTATTCATTAACAAAGGATCAGTATTCTAAAGTGTTATCGATGTAGGTTAATGTCGCTTTCTGATGCTGTGTTTGAATTTTCATGACACATTATTTGAAATTAGCGCGGGCCAATAATTTTTCTCGCGCTGCCTATTGAGGAACCCAGCTGTAGAGCCACCAACAGGCCAAATCTGCACTTATGTTTCTGCTAATAACTTTTGAAGAGTAAGGTCTAAAAGCAATTATTATTTTTTTCCCTTTGATTCCTTGGCTTATACCAAGTCGAATGAATACTGAAACAAAAATTTCTACAGGTTGACCCTAGTGAAAAATAAATATAATGAAATGTGTTTGAAATACATTTATTTCATGCTAAGTATACTACCAATACATTTACATATTAATGTACTTAATAAAAAATACCCTGCAATTGTACTTTTGGTATACTAAACCAGTATACTTAAAGTCTGCTAAATTGGAACGACTAATTTTGTGCTTAATGCACTTTAATTGTGCGGAACTAGTGCTGAAGTCCAACCAAAGATATACTGACGTGTATTTGATTGTGCTGAAGTGGAACTATTGCAAGTATGCTTCAGGTACACTTTAAATATCTCGCATTTAAAGACCAATGTTATTTAAAAGTCATACAATCCTCATCAATAGTGACATTAAAACACATTTTAGGCTTAATATTAAGAAATGTGCGTTGTGCACAATTAGTAAGTTTATTTAAGTTTTTTTATAGCAGTAAGTCCTGAGCAATATGTCAGTAAATATGTTAATAGATTTGAACTATACTTGGTATGAAATAAATGTATTTTCAAAATACTACTTTTTTACTAGGGAAGATTTTTAGCAATTTTGAATTTTCTGTGTCCTAGACAGTTTTTCCAATTTTCACCAAAATCAGAGCATTCTGGAAACAACAACAACAACAACAAAAAAAATCAAAATCAAAATCTTTTTGATATTCCAAACCAAGTGTGTTAACAAACTTGATGAAGTTTGTGCAAAAATGTACATGAGGCTATATCCCCACAACGCTCTAGCAGATTCTGACCAAATTTGATATTTGTTATAACAAGCATGACCTGAGGGCACATGAGTAGTTTTGGCACTGCACCACCCACTGGTCAAAAGATGTGAAAAATTGACATTTCTGCTTATAACTTCTGAACAGAAGAAAACCCTATGGTCTCGATAGATTCAGAACGCCAGTAGCAGGGTTGGAGAACCCTGGCCTTTACTGAGTAATTAAAGACAGTTCCTTAGCTCTTCATTTTACCTCTGTTGTGCTTGGACACTTAATTGGTACTTGCATCTATATTTATATTTTATTTTATTTCATTTTATTTTTAACAAAAAACATTTTTAATAGTTTTAGTTTTAATTAACATTATCACTGCTAGTTTTAATTCATGCAGGACTCTATCAGGAAGCCCATAAAAAAAGTAAGATGTAAAACTGCATACAACACAGATTCTGTCAATTTGCAAATAAATCTGAAGATGAGCTCTAGTTCATACCGTAGCAGGTGTGGTTGTCCTCACTCAGTCTCATGAGGTGTGGGCAGGCACAGGAGAACGTCTGATTGTAGTTGATCAAGCACAGGTGAGAACATGGGCCCAAACCACCGTTAGCAGCACACGGGTTCGGCGCTGGAGAGAGAGATGAGAGGCGGTGAAGTATTGAGCTTTATTGTGTCATTACCACCTTCAAATGTATTGCCGCCACCAAAAAACCAAACCAGCTGAGACAGGAACCAATGATAGACTAATGCAGATTAATTGGCCGACGTTTGGCTATTTTGAGGTTATCGGCATTTACACTTATTTGAATGATTCATGATTATATCTATGCTGTTTAAAAGGGTAGGAAGTATGATGAAAAAGTAAGTAAGAATAAGAAATCCAAAGGTTATGGGTCCAAAGCAGATAGTGGAACGTCTGAAAGCATGTCCAAACCAATTCATCCCATGTGTTTGCTCCTGTCAGACATGAATAAACAGATGTCTGCCTTTATAAGATGAAGTCGCTGAGCTAAACTATCATGACAAGTTTATTCACATGCTGCTTTATTAAGCGCCAAACACCATCAACACATGTGTCCATCAAGCAGACTGGCTCCTCCCTCAGTTTGACCTGTGATCTTTCACAAAGTTTAAATTTACTCAACAATTAATCAGACAATTATAAATGTACTCAACAATAAAACTTGAAATGAAATGAAAAGATCTGTAATGTCCAGACAACAAGGCTGTAGCTCAAAGTGACACTCCATATTGAACACCGTGGTATCTGGAATCAATTTTGGGGTGTTTAAAATGAAAACGGACTAAATGAATCACTAGAAACTTCTTCAGTGTTACATGTTTACTTCATGAATAAGGATCCCAGAATGCATTGCGATGAGCTCAATTCTCAAAAAGAAATTCAAAAATAATTCAATAAAAACACACACATTTTCACAATATGTGTGTTCAATGTATCTTTTGCAGTTAAGACGACTGCTGTTAGCTTAGGAACATGCTAACACCCCAAGCGCTAACTTCACAAACCAGTTAAGCTCAAACCCAACCCCACAGCCGAATTCATGGCTCAATCATGCTGTCAACAATAGTTTAGACTAAAATCACAGATGGATCTGATGACAACAAACAACTATCTATCTATCAAGAGGTGCCTCCAATGCTATACTAAGGTTAAGCATAGGAGTTAGTTTTTGTTTCAGTTTTGTGTAGACATTCAGCACTGTGATTGACATGACCAATGTAATCTTCAGAATCGGTTATGAGGCGAGGTTTACATTTAACTGGTTTGGGGAAAATCATGCTTTTGGAATCCACTAGAATGAAGCATTTTGAATAAGTTACTCTTTACGAAAAGATCTTGTGGTGGTACTGTACATTGACAGTATTAGATGGTTATAACTTTGATAGTGATATTACTAATGGCTATTTCACACGGCAAAGGAAAACAGTGGTGTGTATCAAAGTAACTTGAAATGAAGCTTGAAGATTACCTTGTGGTTGTCTAGATGGGTGGTACACCTGCAGATCAAAAGGTTGTGTGTTTGTTCTCTGAACAACAGTGACATTGTTTCCTGTCCATTTGTTGGCCTTGGCCAGTGTGTTTGTGCGCCAGTCTGTCCAGTAAACCTCTCCGCCATACATCGTCACAGCGAACGGATGCGAGAGATACTCATGTCCTCTGAGCACCTCGATCAGTCCCGACCCGTCATACTTGGCTGAATAGATTGCATCAGATCTGAGACACAAGACATACATAATTAATTTCAAGTCATTCATTTCTGATCGGAAGCACAAAATGAAATGACTCTGTGATATTAGGTAGATTTTAGCTACCAAATTTACAAAACTTTAAATTCCAATCCTGCTCCTGGAGTGTCCATTTCCAGCAGAGTTCCAGCAAGCCTGAACCAACTATTCAAGGTCGTCAGGATCACTAGAAACTTCCAGAAAGGTGTGCTGGAGCTAAACTCTGCAGGTCAGAGGCCATCCAGGAGTGGGACTGAACATCATTGGGTCAGGGAACTGTTTGGTTTGTTCTAGGACCAACTTAAATTGAACCAGGAGCTTGTCAATACACCACATCGGCCTTGTACACACTGTAAGGTTTCAGAAGCGATAACCGCATTTAAATACGGGAGTGACACCCCTAAATTACAGTTTTGTTTGTATACAGAATAGAACTCACTTTCGAAATTGCGATGACTGACACCATTGTAATCTAAGCATCGGTTTCCCATCTCACGCGTTTGGAATTTGCTATTTTTGACCAAAGTAATATTACAGCGGCCAAAGACTCATCATGTCATGTTAATGAAACCACTGTCGACAGAGGACTTGTATTTTGATGGCGCTGAGAACAGCAGCGCCTGCGCACACAGCGCTCACGTTCTCCCTCTTTATTTGTTGCTGTAGAACTGTTGGACAAATGAATTAAAAGGTATACAAAACAGTATTATAATGATTGCTTTTATATTATTAGTAATAGTTTTCAGCAAATGCGCATTTATGTCATTTAAACAAATATCTAAAACATTTAATTCCACAGACCTTGCAGACTTAGTCAAATCTAGTTGTGAGATCTTGTGAAGTGTGCATTTGTATCCTGCATGATCGCGTTTACTCCACGTGACGGTCAGTCCGTGCTAATTGAATGCAGACAGGAGGAAAGTTCAGCTTCACTGGAGACGTGCTATCAACAAACTTTAAACTTGTGATTTCAAATTATGCTGTGCTTTATCCATTTGCCCACTGTCATATTCATGTCATTTTTACATTTTTACATTTTACCTTGTCTTTAGTTGAATAATTATGACTCCCAATGCACACAGTTAGGGGGTGTGTCCGAAGCGTGAATTCAGAAAGGCACGGGAAACACATAATGATTGCTAACGGTTGCCTGTTACATTACAGTTCATAAAATTTCACTTACCACATAAACAGAGTAAGGAGAGATGACTGAGGACCAGTGTTGGGCAGTAACTAGTTACTAGTAACTTAGTTACTGTAATATTATTACTTTTTGCAGTAACTAGTAGTGTAACTAATTACTAATAAGATTTCAGTAATAATATTACAGTTACCATCCATAAAACAGCTCAGTTACTTAGTTACTTGTGATGCCTCAACCCCACTGATTTAAAATCCAACAATCAAATAATTCCTAGATTTATTTTCACAATTTTCACAACTCGCACATGCATGTGATGTCCCCAGTGCAGCAGGCAAGCTTGGAATATGGAAAAGCTTACATTCGGCAGATAGAAATATTGCATTATATTGATTTTGTCAGGAAAAAAGATGATCTGAACACTGATGTGTAAGTTGTGGCTTTACTTTACTCTGGCATTACATCCCACCCACATCCCTCTGATCAGCATGTGGTACATTATTTTACTATAATTAAAAATATTTTTGGAAAATTAAACAGTTTCTTACAAACTTATGTGATTTGATAAAATACATAATGAAATATAATCACATATATGTATGTGTACATGTATGTAAAAATACTTTACTAAAAATAATTACTTTTGAAAGGAGTAACTAGTAATGAGTAATATATTACATTCTTTGAGTAACTAGCCCAACACTGCTGAGGACGATAGCGAATGGTTTGCAGATCCTCAGCACTACTGACAAACATCCGATCTTGTAAAATGTGTGGTAAGTACTGCTGCTCAGAAGTATAATTTTTATATTTATACAGTTTATACTGTATTCGGATTTAAGTTTACTATAGGCTTGTTCTTATTTTCTGTTTTCTTATAACAAGATCTGTCAACAGAGTCAAGATGTACCTACATAAAATTCCTGCAAATGTGGTTGCCACTACCTGCATTCTTCAGAAGTCAGTTCAGTTGTAGAATGCGGTAAATTGCTGCCACAAATTACAGAATTGCAGGTGTACAGAACAGCATTAAGTACTAAAAGGTGAATTAACAGCCCAATTTTGCTGCAGTGTGTACGTTTATGAGTCTTCAAAGGTTACCTGGCATCTATCCACAGAATGCGGCGCTCCAGATAGTCCACAGTCAGTCCGTTGGGCCATCCTCCACTGCCCGTCTCCTTATGGATGGTGCGTCTGCCATGTCCACTCATGGATGCAGCCTCTATCCTGGGCATGGTGGCGTCCCAGTCTGTCCAGAATAGGATTCTACAGAATCAAAGGACAGATGAGGGCTTTTTTAATGCTGCTGTCAAAAGTGTTCTGGTCCCAGAATTCTTTATAGCGCTTGTATTCTTTTGCTGTTTGGAAAAGCATCAACATCAACATTCTTTAGAATTTGTTTTGTATTTGGAACAACATAAGGATGAGTAAATGATTTCCATTTTCATTTTCATTCTTGGGTGAACTATTCCTTTAAGGGCACTTGAAACATTCAAAATTAAAAAGTGACTATACAGTGAAATCAAAGTACAACAATTCTCCAGAGTTCAGTGAGCACCTACACAGGCATCTTACAACATTGTTGCTACTGTTAACTAAAATAGTAATAAAAAAAAAAATAGTTTTAAGTTTTAAAGTTTAAAGTTTTAAATAATGTTTATTGATTTCAACATGAAATAAAATTAAATATAAATGATGAAAACTTAAACCTACAAAAATGAAGATGAAAAATGTTGCTTGGCTACCTAAAGTTGAATGTACCAACTGAAATATATAAATACAGAATAATATGGAAATATATAAAAAATATAATATTAAATATGACAAACACATAACAAATTTACTAAAATTAGAACCTAAAAATGAGATCTAATTCAAAATGGTAATAAATACATTATAAAAACAGAGTGAGGCCGGTGGTACGAGTGCTAATGAGCTTCATGGAGGAGCTCCGGAAGGAAAGAGAGGTCAAGGCCTGGGAGACAACAGCTGCCGCTTGTTTTGTTTATTATGAGTTTGTAATTAAAGTTTATGTTTATGTTGAGCCTCCTTCTTCCCGAATCTATGAACTGTCCTACAAGTACATAAACAATACTGCAATAATGCAATTTACAAAACACGTTATCCTGATGAGGCTTAATACAAGTTTCAGAAATAAATAATGATGGACATCTTACCCCTCTCTGGGGTCCAGGGCGATGGCCCGCGGATGCTCCACATCTCCAGCTAGTAGAGTGGTGCGCATCGTCCCGTCCAGTTTGGCCACTTCGATCTGATCTAGGTTACTCTCCACCCAGTAGATGTTGCCAGCGATCCAGTCTACAGCCAGACCCTCAGGAGTAGCTAATCCATACTGGATCACCACGTCAAAACTTGTCAGTGCTGCTGTGTGACATAAAAATGAAGGAAAGAGAGGGAAACACGAAGAAAACATGTATGGGATTTTTTTTTTTTTTTACCTAACTATTAGTAAATTGAAAAGGTTCATATTCATGATTATTTATGTGTTCATTGTCTTGTCCTGAGATTCATACATTTTAAAACACCAGAATACATATATATGCTGTAAATATAACTTACCACCATTCTCTGACAGCTTTCCACGGTAAATTTTGTCCTCCACAACATCAGTCCAGTAAAGCGAGCTTTCGTTGAGGTGGAAGTCGAGTGCGATGGTGTTCCTCAGGCCTGGCACTAACACACTGAACTCTCCTTTGTGAAGATCAATCCGTCGGATCTCATGACGGTTGGAGAAGATGATGAAGGGTTTAAATGGATCTGGAAAAACAATGAACTCACTGAAAGAATGCCATAACTCATGACTCGCTAAAGTAAGGTGCTCAACTGGGCAAACGCTCTGATATTTTCCAACATCATTTGTTCCACAACATGTCTGTAAAATGATGTGAGACTGGCAATCCCATAAATGCCTGTGACGTTACCTCTGTTTATCTAAAATGTTTTTATTTCTGAAGGGAATGTGAAATACGTCCAGCAATCCATAATTCATCGTTTGATTGGCTGAGTGGGCTGATGTGCCTCTTCCTGTCACAGTAAATCTTCAACCCCACCTCCTTCTTCTGGCATTTGCATTCTTTCATTACAAAAATAAACCACCTATTATGCTGCTAAACAGTTCGCTGTCATTTTCTGCATTTCTGCAGCTGCATTTCTGCAACTAAAAACTTCTTTGAAAGAAAACAAAATCAACCCCAGCTGCAATGATCTGATAGAAGACCACTTCCTATGTGCGGGTGAAAGTGTTGCTCCAGTGCACATAGCTGTTATCTTCTGCCAAACATTGTGAACCACAACCGTTTTCATATCTAGTCCAGTTTTTCACCAGCCTTTACCGATTCTTTTGATCTGTTTGTGGATATATTTTGGCATATACTGTCAAACAATTTTCAATCCAAGACAATTTCAAAATCTTTGTTTTTCCATTTCATGTATGTATGCTTGTTTGTATATATTTATTTATTTTCCAGCATCAGTGCTTATGGCAGGAAAAAAGGGAAAAAAGCGTGTCTAAAAGCCAAAACAAAACAAAGAAAAAAACAAAACCGTCCATTTGGATTTCACATATACACTGAACAAAATTATAAACCCAACACTTTTGTTTTTGCCCCCATTAATCATGAGCTGAACTCAAAGATCTAAGACTTTTTCTATGTACATTAGGCCTATTTCTCTCAAATATTGTTCACAAATCTGTCTAAATCTGTGTTAGTGAGCACTTCTCCTTTGCCGAGATACTCCATCCACCTCACAGGTGTGGCATATCAAGATACTGATTAGACAGCATGATTATTGCACAGGTGTGCCTTAGGCTGGCCACAATAAAAGGCCACTCTAAAATGTGCAGTTTTACTGTGTTGGGGGGGGGTCCAAAACCAGTCAGAATCTGGTGTGACCACCATTTGCCTCACGCAGTGCAACACATCTCCTTCGCATAGAGTTGATCAGGTTGTTGATTGTGGTTGTTGGTCCACTCCTCTTCAATGGCTGTGCGAAGTTGCTGGATATTGGCAGGAACTGGAACACGCTGTCGTATACACCGATCCAGAGCATCGCAAACATGCTCAATGGGTGACATGTCCGGTGAGTATGCTGGCCATGCAAGAACTGGGATGTTTTCAGCTTCCAGGAATTGTGTACAGATCCTTGCAACATGGGGCCGTGCATTATCATGCTGCAACATGAGGTGATGGTCGTGGATGAATGGCACAACAATAGGCCTCAGGATCTCGTCACGGTGTCTCTGTGCATTCAAAATGCCATCAATAAAATGCACCTGTGTTTGTTGTCCATAACATACGCCTGCCCATACCATAACCCCACCGCCACCATGGGCCACTCGATGCACAATGTTGACATCAGCAAACCGCTCACCCACACGACGCCATACACGCTGTCCGCCATCTGCCCTGTACAGTGAAAACCGGGATTCATCCGTGAAGAGAACACCTGTCCAAAGTGCCAGACGCCATCGAATGTGAGCATTTGCCCATTCAAGTCGGTTACGACGACGAACTGCAGTCAGGTCGAGACCCCAATGAGGACGACGAGCATGCAGATGAGCTTCCCTGAGACGGTTTCTGACAGTTTGTGCAGAAATTCTTTGGTTATGCAAACTGATTGTTGCAGCAGCTGTCCGGGTGGCTGGTCTCAGACTATCTTGGGAGGTGAAGATGCTGGGTGTGGAGGTCCTGGGCTGGTGTGGTTACACGTGGTCTGCGGTTGTGAGGGCGGTTGGATGTACTGCCAAATTCTCTGAAACGCCTTTGGAGACGGCTTATGGTAGAGAAATGAACATTCAATTCACGGGCAACAGCTCTGGTGGACATTCCTGCAGTCAGCATGCCAATTGCACGCTCCCTCAAAACATGCGACATCTGTGATGTTTTATCTGTGATAAAACTGCACATTTTAGAGTGGCCTTTTATTGTGGCCAGCCTAAGGCACACCTGTGCAATAATCATGCTCTCTAAACAGCATCTTGATATGCCACAACCGTGAGGTGGATGGAGCATCTCGGCAAAGGAGAAGTGCTCACTAACACAGATTTAGACAGATTTGTGAACAATATTTGAGAGAAATAGGCCTTTTGTGTACATAGAAAAAGTCTTAGATCTTTTGAGTTCAGCTCATGAAAAATGGGGGCAAAAACAAAAGTGTTTTGTTCAGTGTATAATGGTTTTAACATAAACTAATAACATACTAATAAACAAACTGATAAACCTGTAAGACTTATAAGACTAAATGTAAAACTGACAAATATGCATCCCATTTATTAGTTTATCACATTATACGTTTATTAGTTTATACTAGGGATGTCAATCGATTCAAATATTTAATCACGATTAATCACATGATTGTCATGAGTTAACTAGTGATTAATCGCAACTTAATTGCACATTTTTATTTGTTCTAAATGTACCTTAAATTAATACTTTTCAAGTTTTTAATACTCTAATCAACATGGGCAAGGACAAATATGGATGCTTTATGCAAATATATGTTTATTATTATCGAAACCATAGTCATAGAGCATGAAGACTAGACATATTTCAAAGGTCATACATGTTTTTCAAAGAATGAGACACATGAAAAAAGAAATACCAGGTTCCCATTACTTGTCAGGGTTTTGGGCTCGTTTTTCCTTGTTTTACCCCTGTCCTTTCTGAGTTTCCTTATTTGGTTATTTTCCTGCTCTTGTTAAGTTGATTGATTATTCCATGCACCTGTTTTGTTTAATTAGCCTGTGTATATTAGTTCCTGTTTGTTCCTTGGTTCTCTGTCCCGTCTTACGTTATTTTAAGTGGTTGTTTAGTTTCCCCCGTGGTTTATTAAAAGACTCTATTCTTTATAATATCGCCTCCATCGTGCTCCTTTGAGTTCATGCTCCAGCAACCCGTGATAGAACTTCTCTTTCTTTATACTGAACAATTTACTTACACAAACCTGTTTACATTTTCGCAGGACAGGGCAGCTCACTTCTTCTGAACATGCAAAATGTATATTTATTCTTTATTATTGAATTTGTTTGCCTCTCTGTGCCCACATACTGTATTTTGATGCAGCTAAATTCTCAATAAAACTGTTTTCATTTATATATTTTACTGTTTCTGTTGTCAGACAACGAAATGAATATGAAATAGTGACTGAAACGCGACCCATTAAGACTACATAACCAGTTCTCCCTTACAATATGTTAATCTGCACAAAAATCCTGATAATCGAGCCCTTTGTCTGATTAAATCAAATACACATATAATGACAATAGCTGTGCTGTGATTTCGGCTATACTTCTATGTTAAATTAGAGAAGCAACATAATATCTGTTTAACTGAAAGCGCTGCTCCTCTCCACCGCTCGCTGAACAACGCAAACGCACAGAGAGAGAAAGGTGTGCGTGCGCGCTGGGACAGCAAGACCTCGCGCTCGCGCGCCAGTACCAGCAAGTCTCAGAAACTAAATAAGGTTTGGGCAAACCCTAAAGATTTGTCGCTTGGTGCTTTTTTGAAGAGGGGGAAAAAAGCCGCTAAAGGGGTCTGCAAAGTCGCTAAGTTGGCAATACTGTGTGTCTCCATTTCTCCAACTACAGGGTAGGCCACGGGTCAAACAGAAAATGCTTAATAAAACGAGTGCCGTTAAAATAAATTTGCGTTAACGCGTTTACTTTGACAGCCCTAGTTTATACATATATGCAGTTAAAAAAAAAATAAAAAAAAACGAATTACTCCTGAATGTCTTTTAGTAGGCTTTGGAAGAGCTGATCTCACCTGTGCTCCTGCAGCTCTCCATGTCAGGTTCGAGGGCCCAGCCATCATAGCAGGAACACTTCACATTGAACTTGTCCTGTTCACAGCGCTGGCTGCACTTCAGGTGTTTGGCACAGAAGCCCTGGATCTGACATGTTTTGTTGTCAGTGCCCAGTTCCATTCCCAGTGGGCACGAGCACAGAATGCCCTCTCCTGGGGCCACTGTACAGTTATGACTGCAGCCACCATTATCCAGAGAACACAGATCTAAACCAAGAAACAATGCAGTTAGATGGTAAAAAACTAGGCTGAAAGTATTTAAAACATTTTAACATTATAAAGCCTATAACCCACAGAAGCATTCAGGAGCACAGCAACTTGTCACCGCTGCCCTGCGACTTTTATTAATAAAATAGCTTCGATACTGAATCACTACATTATATTTCTCAGCAACAAGGGCAAATAGCTGTTTTTGAAGTAACTAAACTCACAGCTTCATTGTTTGTAGAGAGAGACACACAGACGCAGGTAATTCACACATGGAATTCTCTCTGTCTGTCTCTCTCCATCTCTAAATTGCCATATTTGAGAAAAAAGTCAAGCAGTTGCATCACTGGATATAGTTGTCAATAATTTAACATTTCTATCGTATAACAGTTGACTACTATTAAATGCAGCAATTATTCTTTATAAATATACTATTCCTAAGTCAGATGTATAACCAGGTCTATAAAGCTAGGCTTTTTTTTACTTTCTTACTAATTATAAAATTAATATGAACTAATAGTTCATAATAATAAGATATGTTTAATAATATAAATTCATAAAACTATAAAACACTTTATTTCCATAAATTAGAACTTTTCTAGAATTGTGTGTAGTCGACAATGCAACTTTTAAAAACATTGATAACAGCATCAGGCACCACTAATTATGTACTTCATCCGTGTCCTGCTAGCGTGAGTTTCAGTCTGCACTCAATGAACTTCATCTTAGGCTGCACTGAGCCTCATGTAACAGTGATGAATCTTACCACAGAGTTTCTCATCGGAGCCATCAGGACAGTCGTCTTTGCCATCACACAGTTTCTCAGCAGGCAGACAAATGCTGGTGTCATTAGCACACACGTGATGGGAGAGTTTACACACCAACGCCTCACAGTTATCTTCATCAGAGTTATCTTCACAATCGCTGTCACCATCACATACCCAAGCCTTACTGATACACCGCGCTACATAACGAACACACACAAAATGTCTGTTAACATGATAACTGACAAAAGTAGCAACTACAATAGGTCTTCAACTACAATGAAGACCTTGTGATCATGTGAACAATGAAATCTGTGAAAGATTACTTTGCATTTAATTCTGAAAATAATTATCAAGATTGTGATGATTATGGCCCATTCGCTTGTAAACTCATTTTACTTATGGATCACTGAATCTCAAGATAAGACAGAATCCATTAATTAAATTGAGAACATATAATGTATACTTTCTTCATCATTACCAGAATCCCTGCAGCCAAACTTTACTGCTGGATCACACATGTGTGTTACACCCTCGCAGTTCTTCTCATCGCTCAAATCCATGCAGTCAGTGTCTCCATCACACCGCCAGCGGAGGGGAATACACAACCCGTCCACACGACACTGGAACTCATCTGTGTGACAGCCACCAGGAGGACGGGTTGCTGTGGAGAGGAAAAAGACAAATTAAACAGAGATTGTATGGCAATATATCCAAACAACTACACAATATATAGGTTCATAATTTTCATACAAGATACTTGGTAACAGTATAAACTCTGCAAAAGATCCCAGATAGTGTAGCTTAACCTGGAGAGAAGAAGTGTTTAAATCACATTAAAAACCATGGGTGTACCCCAGGGTTCAGTGCTTGGCCCTCTCCTTTTATCAATACACACCACATCACAAGGACCTATTCAGCCAAACTTATATTCCTAGCAGTACTACACCAATGACAAAAAGCTCTAGTTTGAATGCCATTTCCATCTCTAACTTTGTGAAGACATCATCTTCCCAGCTAGCTAGCAATTTAACTCAACATCACAGCAACAACAAGAAGTGAGCTATGAAATTTGGGGTAACATTTCATAAAAACAATAATCACAATACGATTTGAGTTCTACAATGTCTGGAGCTTTATTGATACAATTTCCTACTATTTCCCTGTTGTTTAACTGTATTACATCCACATCCATGTCTTAGCCTTTTATTTTCTTTAACTCACATGTATTGTGTGACTTCTCGTGTTACTGTTTCTTTAGGATGCATAACTTGCGTTGTTATATTTATCATTTGTAAGTCATTTTGTAAGTATATCCTAAATTAACAAAGGTAAACACTGTGAGTTCTCTGAAGGCAAATAAAACTGTTATTGTGGTGGTTGTGTGAGGTGGGATTTGTTTGTATTAATCCGTTTTTAAATTCATCATCACCTTGTAATGTGGCTCATATCTGACTCTAGAGCTAACCGAGCAACTGGCAAAGACGTTTATCCCAAAAAGAGAGAAGTCTATATTTGGGTAAAAATAGCTGTGCTGTATATGAATGCAAGGATCACTCATTAATTAACATGTGATTTGTAATAGCAGAAACTTCACACCATGACTTACAAAGAGCAGCACTATGTCAAAGCCTAACAGAGCTATATGGTGAGATAAAGCAATTGCATAAATCTGGTCCTGGAGCACACATAATACTGCATATTTTAGATGTTTTGTATTTGGATGACTGTCCAATGAAAAAAGAATGAATAAGGTTCTTACACTATAAAGCTGTACCATGGTTACTTTCCCTTGTGAAAATTAACTATGGATTTATTATAGTAAAAGTGTAGTAGCCATGTTTTTAGCAGATTGATTACCATTTGTATAACCACAGTTTTACTACAAATACATGGTTAAACTCTGGTTAGTGTAGCAAAATCATGGTTAATTTGTGGTTACCATGGTTTACTATTTACTATATATTTTTTGGTTTTATTTGTGGTAAAACCGTGGTTAATTTTTGTACGGTTAAATTTTGGTGCAAAGCTTCTTGGTATCATCTGATCAAAAAAAATAAATAAAAATAGTTTCCCATAAATTGCATTTTAGACAAATGTGTCACAATTATGCTTCAGGTCAAACTCAAGATCATGTGTCAAACACGCCTTCATGTGGTACTTTTTGAGTCATGACTTCTTTAAAGCCATGCTCCTATAAAGGCCAGTGTTAACTTGCACTCAGGTTAGTTATGATGAGCTAATGCACCCTTCAGTGAATGAACTCTGTAGCTCCTTCACAGTCATCATTGGTCTCTCTGTGTATATATATACAGTGCCCTCCAAAAGTATTGGAACAGTGAAGACAAAATTGTTCTGTTGGCTGTGGAGTCAAGACATTTACAAATATGATGAAAAGATGAATATGAGACAAAACTACAGAATGTCACATTTTATTATTAGCCGTTTCAACACATACATGTTTTACCAAATAAAAAGAACAGCACTTTTAGAGTTCATCCCTCTCATTGATGTGAGCATAAGTATTGGGACAGTTGAACATAAGGCAGATATAAAAGATTAAAAGCAATTATTAAGTTGCAGATCCCTTGTGCACAATCACAGCAGTGAGTCTGTCACGTCAAGTCATATAAATCTTATAAATTCCTTGACTGAACTGGAAGGGTGTTTTGGGTCATTGTCCTGATGCAATATGAAGCACTTCCCAATGAATCTGGTGGCATTTTCTTGAATATTGGTAGGTAAGATGGTTTTGTACCCTTCCAAATTCATTCTGCTACTGTCATCATACATTGAGTCATCAGTAAAGTTGAGAGGGTCTGTTCCAGAGGCAGCCATGCATGCCCATGCCATGACACCACCTCCACCATGCTTTACAGATGAGGCTGTATGCTTGGGATCATTTGCAGTTCGTTTTTTTTTTCTCCACATTTTTGCTTTCCCATCACTTCGATAAAGGTTCATCTTTGTCTCATCGGTCCATAAACACAGTTCCAAAACTCTTCTGACTCACCTTTGTGCTTTTTTGCAAACTCTAATCTTGCCTTTCTATTTTTGGTGCTGGTCAGAGGTTTGTATCTTGCTGTGTAGCATCTGTAATTCTGTGTCAAAGTCTCCCGAGGACAGTAGATTGTCAGAGCATCACCCCAGCTTTCTGGAAGTTGTTGGTGATTTTACAGACACGTCTTTTAGGGTTCATTTTCACAGCTTTTATGATTTGTCTGTCATCAACTACTGTTGTTTTCTCAGCCGATCAGGTCGTTGTTGATTGCTGGTGGTTTCCAAACTCTTGATTTCTCCATGCCCTTTGTTTTTGCTATAGCTCTAATTGACTTCCTCTTTTCTTTTAGCATCCAAATTGCTTGCTTTTCTCTCAAAGCCAGCTCCGTCATCTTCATCTTGGTTTGTGTGCGTTATCATCGAATGCAAGATTCAGAATGCAGAAGTAATGGATATAACTGATATGACACATTCCCTGCTTTTAATATCTGAAGAATTAATGCAACAGGACACAGCTGATCACTTAGAAAGACCTGTGAGGCAACTGTTCCAATACTTATGCTCACATCAGATAGAGGGATGAAACTCTAAAAGTGCTGAACTTCTTAGCTGGTAAAACATCTATGTGTTGAATCACCCAATAATCAAATGTGACATTCTGTAGTTTTGTCTCATATTCATCTTTTAATCATATTTGTAAATGTCTTGACTCCACAGCCAACAGAGCAATTTTGTCTTTACTGTTCCAATACTTTTGGAGGGCACTATATATATATATATATATATATTTTATTTATTTATTTTTTTTTGTGCCTGGAGTTACTTTATGGGAGATGACTCTTTCTAAACAGTGTGCTAAGAGTTTGGTGTAGCTCTCACTTCCTGGTAATTGAACCAAAAACAGGTGCTGCTTAAACATCCAAGAGCTTTCATAATGTTTTCCATTCCTACTTCAGCACATTGATGCTGCCTGAGAATTAGTCCAAAAGAAGGCAGCACGAGTTGGCATGGTGTGGCAAAAAATAGAGTAATGAGCTCACCCTGGTTAGTGCAGTTGGCATGTGTCTCGTCGCTGTAGTCACCGCAGTCATTGTCTCCATCACAGGTCCAGTAGTCGGGTATACAGCGACCACTGTTACATTTAAACTGAGCGCTGGAGCATGAATGACTGCAGCCGGCTTCATCACTGTTGTCACCACAGTCATTGTCTGCAAGATGTTAATCTTAAGCTATCATCATCCAAAATATAAAGTAAGCCATGTTTTAAAGTAAATTGTCAGCCTAAGGTTTGAACATGCTTGACTAAAGTTATGCTTCTTATGATCATAATAAACTTGTTGATATAACAAATTTTCATTGAAATTAGTTTTGCAGACAAATACTTGGGATCCCAATATTGTTTAAATGCATCCCAGAATTCGCCTCACAAAGTTAAGAGAACGAACAGATTTTTTAGGGATGGAATATAAGATTGTTTGGAATTGTTTTCGGTCACCACGTACATAATTCCTATACTGAAATTTGTGTTGCTAAATTTAAATAATAAGTAAATATACTTTATAATAGCAAAGATATAGAAAAGGTGTGTCCAAACTTTTGACTGAAACTAAAAACTAAGTTTCAATCATTCGAAAAGAATGTTACAGGCAACTTTTAATACTTTACTAATATAAAAGTAGCAGCCATGCTGGGAAATATTTTTCCCAGATATACTTGGCCAACATGGAACATGTCCATGTGAGCTATAAGCTATGATTTAATACAATATACAGACAAGTAAAATATAGGCTGAAATATGAGTATTTCACATCAATACAACATAGTAAATGTGACAAATTTCACAGTTAACAATTTGTAACAATAGAAAATGAATAATAAACATCACAGAAACTGCATAGATCACACATGCACCACTGGGAATGAACACTGGTTAATATTTAATGCTAATCTCTTCTCTTCTTATGGATGTTACTAGAGGTGTTAGTTAACGTGAGATGGACAGCAGCTTGCTTGCTTATTTACTTATTTGTATTTTATTTTATTATTATTAGTATTATTTTTTTATTTTATTTTTTTACTATTGTGGGGCAGGATATTTCCATAATGTAAGGCATGTTTTAGAAATAATGAATTGCTGCAGATATTTTAGACTTTTCCACAGCCTTACATGTGTATGAAAATCCTGTTCAGACCTTATTATAATGTTATAACACACGCAAATTTATGGTGCATGTTGATCTATGCACTAACCGGTCGGGTTCGGACAATTGAACTCATCAGAGCTGTCCCCACAATCCTTTTCTGCAACACACAGCCCATGTGACACAGGGGGAGGGGCAAATGGTCAAGAGAAGAGGACATGACGTTACACAAAAGACACATGAAATGATCAACAAAGACAAATGAGGGAAATCTGTTGAAAAAGTGCTACAGACACAAAAAACAACAGAGATGAAAACATGTCAGAAGCTAACCGTTATCACAGCGCCAGTTGATGTTGATACAGCGTCCGTTATTACAGGTGAACTGAGTGAGCGGGAAACAGGTTGGGTATGCTGACGACACAAACATCATCATAAATAATCAATAAAAACAGAACATTAACCAAAACGCCTTATCCCATATAACCAAAAGCATAATAAAGAACAATAATAATTTAATGCAACATAAAAGTGCACATTTTTGCCAGTTGCATGTATATAATACAAGTATGCCTTAGTGACTTTATGCTTTACGAGGTTCAATTCACAACGGTTCATATCATCTTTTTTGATTATTTACATTTCCTAATTTTCCTCATCAGTATGAGTTTTACACAAAGAAACAGTAGTAGTAATATATTAGTTGTAGTAAATAAAATGGCAATAAAGCAGTATTAATAGTGATAATAGGGAGGTTTGAGTTTAATTTATCAATAATTAACTTTCTTGTGACATGAGCCATTACACTGATGAACATAACAGATGTAATTCTAAATTTTGATTAAATTCACAAAATGCAAATGCATAAAAGGAATAAATTCATAAAATGTCAAATGTTTCCTTCAAAGCTGAAACTGACAAAACTTGCACTGAACTAGTTTTTCTAAAAGTATCGCATGCATACTAATGGCCAAATTTATTAATTTTAATAAGCTGGCATCAACATAAAGGGCCATCATTTACCGCAGGATGCAGGCTCATCGGAGCGGTCCCCACAGTCATCATCCAGGTCACATGTCCAGGAGATGGGGATACAGCGGCCACTGGCGCATGAGTACTGATTGGGAGGACACGTCCGAGCTGCAACAGAGAACCACAACTGTCAAATATAAATGTGTGTGGCCATATGTACGCCAGTAAAGTTTTTTTTTTTTTTTTTCAAGTTTAAAAGCAGCAGATATACACATGAAAAATTTATAGTCCTTCTCTTCCTACATTTTGAATCCATTTCACACAGCTTTTCTGTGGAAATAGTTCATCTTCAATATATCTGCTATGACATATTCATTTTGTAGAGCACTTAACATATGTACCTTGGTGTTTTTATGAAAAAATGCAGTTTTACAAGTGAAGTCATATGTATTGTCTGGTGTAGGACTTCTTATGCATGCATACAAAAATCTCACTGGATTATTACAGTTATGAATGTTTGTAAGTATAAACTGTTTTTAAGATGAAGACCCTCTCCTGGAGGGTCTCTGTCCTGCAGCAGTTAGCTCCAACCCTAATTAAACTGTGTGAACCAGCTAATCAATGCCTTCGGACTCATTAGAAACTTCTGTAACACTTTCTATGAAGCCCATATTTATAATACATTATAAGGGTATTTTTAAGGCATTATAATGAATGCATAATGCATTATAAAAAAAAATTTTTTTTAATTATAATATGTTATATCATCTTATGAATATTCATAAGACCAGTTTTAATGTATTATTATATTTACTTATTAGTGGTTATGGCTTTTAAGAGTATGATGATTTATAGCACACAGTGAACACGTTGCATCCACTTAAATTACAATGGATTATATTTCTCATAGTTATAATGTATTATAAGTCTCATATCTTGCCACCTTTCTTATGCTACTTTACTTAAAGCCATCAAACAGCCATAAGATCAGATATCAGATCAGATTGCTTTGAACTATTTTTATTTTAATATCAGTTTGATTATATTGATGGTACCCTTTAGACAGCTGTTGATAAGTAACTCTGCAACTTCATGTCAACTAGCAGTCAGTGGAGTATTAGTAGTATGTCTGCTAAATATATGCTAACACTTTATTTTGATGGTTCCCCAACAGACAAACTGACTATAAGCAACTTTGCAAGTACATCAACATTCTACCTACCCTAACCTTAACCTCAGCCTACTAATACTCTAATGAGAGTTAGTTGACATGTAGTTGCAAAGTTGCTTATAGTCAATAGACTAAGGGGACCATCAAAATAAAATGTAACCTAACATATAAACAATGCATTCTATTTATTTATTTATTTTTGCAGTTGAAATTATTAACTAGCTCACATCAAAATTAATATTAGCCTCACAGGGAACACTCAAATAACACTCCACACCTAACCACTTACAAGATGTACTGTAGTAAGATACTATGCAGATCTTAAATAATGTCAAGATATATAGTCTCATTATCAATGTAAAAGTAGATTTAATATGGTTATAAGCACAAATGCGTAAGCAATGCGATGTATTATAATTGTTGTTATGATTATTTATAAGACGATATAACATATTATAAGGTTTTTTATAATGCATTTTGCATTCATTATAATGCCTTAAGAATACCCTTATAATGTATTATAAATATGGGTTTCATAGAAAGTGTTAGCGAAACTTCTAGGCAAGCGTGTTGGAGCCAGCTGGAGCTGAAGCACAATTGGACATCCCTTATTTAAATTCAGTGTTTGCTGTTCCTTCTTAAGCATGCTTCTGAAACCCTCTACCTCCCCCAGCTCCACCTGTCTTGATCTGCTATGCGATTTACATATGCCTAGTATGCCTACTCATGCAGTGTGTAGCAGAACTAGATCACCAAGGCCAAATACATTAACAGTTTCATGTCCATTAACGTTAAAATAATTCAGAGAATTTTCAAGACTGCAATATAAATATTGCACTTGAATGTTACAAGTATGTCCGCACAGAAAAGAAAACTGTGTTTTCCAACCATTTCATTTTACTTCCAAACTCAGTTTCCCAGTTAATTCCGACATTTTATCTTAATTTATATTTTCATGCAATGGCTCTATTGCAGTCTAGAATTACTTGCAAATGCAGCATCATAGCCATATCCTTAAAATAGATGCAGTCTAAATTAAAGAGTGCAAACCATACAATTCAGCCTGAAGTAAAATATAGCACAACAGTTTGACGAAGAGCCCAGAACTGCGTCAGATATACCATGTGAGATAAACTCTATATTTATACATGGCTGTCTAGAGAATATTTCAGCTGACTCAAAGTTTAGGAGAAGGTCATGACAGAACATCACAACTCAAACCAGCCAAAGAAACTATTTCAGCTGGCCTTCCAGGTGGCATTCGTATGATATGAAGATGACAACTGAAGTTCCAATTATCAGATGTGTGATTAATGTAGATTTAAACACTTCATGTCTGAGATGGACAAAATTTGTTGGACATTTGTGTGTGTGTGCGCGTTTAAAGTGCACTACAAAAGAAGTATTTATTGGGTGACTAGGTTTTTATTTCTATTGTATTATGCATTAAAGCTTTGCCCATCATGAAACTTCATTGGTCCAACTCCACATAATTGCATATTACACAGTAAATGTTCTGATTTTTGATTGCAGTGTGAACTGACAAAAGACTTGTCTAGGTAGGACACACGGTAAAAAGGCATTTCTCATCAGGCAGTATGGCTAGATTCTGATTCCTGGTCTTGGAACTGACTTGGGAATCGATTCCAAGCTGTAGTTTTCAAACCTTTTTTTTTTTTTTTTTTTTAAATTGGATGAAACATGTTCACCTCCAATCTTGTAACTACATGATATAATGGCTTACCTCCTTCTGAACTTCCTTAGTATTCATTGATTATTATTAATCTGCACCTATTATCTCGTCATGCTTTCTGGAACGACGCTCAAAACTTTCCATTGTAGAATTGTAGGAAACTTCTCCAAGACACAGGTTCATTAATTTTTGTCAGTATATTGTCAGTTCCCAATGACTAAGAAATGGAAATTAATTATTTTAGGAATCGAATCCCAGACCTTCATTTGACATAGTCATGACATTATATAGGACATTTTCATGATTTATATAAAAAGGTCAATTCTGGGCATTTAAGTGGTCAAATTAAGTAAATTTTAAAATAGGTTTTTTTTTTTTTTTTAAAGTCCACAGGGAAAAGCACACCACAGAAACACTTATTTACATCAAAGTTGCCAAAATACAATCAAAACTGAGCGAATCTTTGGACTTTATGTGAATAACGTCATAGTGCAGCAAATTCAGACTACTGTGCATACCTGAACATGTGGTGTTAGATTCATCTTCATCATTGCCGCAGTCGTTGTCTCCATCACACAGCCAACGCATTGGGATACAGCGGTTATTTTGACACTTAAAGCGGTCTGCAGGGCATGTGTGCTGATCTACAGATGGACAAACAACAAGCACTGCATTTGTGTGGTAGCTCAACACAAGGAGGGAGTTTCAAGTTAAACGTGAGTGTGTTCTTACGGCACAGTTCAGCCGTCTCGTCGCTGTTGTCCAGACAGTCATTATCTCCGTCACATTTCCAGCGGTCTTGAATACAGCGGTTATTCTTACAGGCGAACTCTCCCGGCTGACACTGCGGAGGGGGAATGTAAGACGGGTTGGCTGTGGAGAAACACACACACACACGAAATGTAAATAAGTCTGCTGAAAGCCAAGCTCTGTGAAAAGAAACATCTGAAGAGTTTCTGTTTCAAATCTTCAGATAAAGAAACCAAACCGCTTGATGTTCAATTCGGCTGATTGTATCAACAGTCAGTCACAAGATAAACCCTAGAAATGATGCATTATCTGCCAGTATGATCGAGCAGCTGGCACAAACAGATTTGCTTCAGCTCAGCAAGCATTTCTTGCTTTGTTCTCTGTCAGGACTGAATGAACTCTTATCCCGCTGTATTCCTCACATTTCTCACCTGGGTCACTCTGAATGGAGGTTTGTGATTTCCTCAACAGTAGTTAATCCTCTTTTTAACCATTCATGGTACAAAGTTACATCCAAACCACCATAGTTAATCACCTCTGATACCTAAATTAGAAGTGTTGTAACATGCAGGTTTTGACAATAACTAATTGTTTAAAAAATTAAACACTGATAACATGTTAATACTACACATATGATAATATCGTAAATTAATCCAGGACCACATGCTTGTCTTCCAGCATATTAGGTGACAGTACTAAAATATTGTTTGCTACCTGTCATAAAACAGAAAAGAACAAGTAGAAGAAGAAGACGCAGCTTCTACTGCAATGCATGTCAGAGAAGATGAGAGACTTTAAAAAATATGAGTTGTTAAACACCCAAGTCTGCAAGAAGTGGTGTTTAAGAGTACCTTTTTATGTTTTTGCACAATTATGGTTACAATTCTCTCTCTGCCTCCATACAATCATATTTTGGGTGTGATTCCCCTGCTAAAAAAAACAATAGAAGCCCAATAGAAGCCATCACAGAAATTCCAATGGTTTCCATTAAAATACCACTATAAACCATTAGCTTTTTCCAGTAAAACCATTACAAAATTCCTTTTTGTAGTGTGTTTTGGGCATTTTTCCAATAGGATTTAACATCCCACCAATAGAATCCATCACATACCAGTAGACACCATTATAGTTTCCATTAAAACCAATACAATTCCCATTATAACCATTAAAACCATTACATTTTCTATTGTGTTTTGGACAGGGTTCTATTGTTTTTTTCAGCAGGGTCATTGGCCAAAACAATGCAAAATAAAGTTCAAGAGGAATTTGACTGATAGCATAGCATTTATTTTTTTCAAAACTTCTATATATTCTTATTGTGATTATTCGGGCCACAATAATCATGTTGTAAAAATTTGAAACATTCATCTGGATAAATTTTAAAATGCATTTAGGTTTTGGCTTTCCGCCCCCCACACTAAGATGGCCGTCCGAGTAAATAAATCTGAAAACACAGTTTTTGTGTTTTAGCTTGAAAAATGAGTTTTTCTAAAAAGAAAATGCATGTTTAGTCACCAAAACAACCAAGTGAGCGACTGATGATTGTGAATGCTATCCACTTTCATAATGCTGGCAATAATAAAAGGGCTACGGCATTGTAGACCTTACACTTCATGATGATTTTGTGTGCGATCTGGGTGCACCAGTGAGTGGTGGGATATTTTGCTAGTGTGCGTTACCTTTACAGCTGGTGTTGTCTGCGGGGTCCAGTAATTGGTCCTCAGCGCAGGCACATGACCTGCCTGTGGGAGTGGCCAAACACAGACTACTACAGCCACCGTTATTGGCTCTACACGCATTGCTTCCTGTGATGAACACATGTAGGGATAACATCTGATTAACATTCAACAGCCAAACAGCCTGGATTCCTACTACAAAATTTTGTCTTGCACTGGCAGTCTACAAACAACAGGGCAAAAACATTATATAATTACCCAGCTGCTGTTGGGCATCATACATGCGGATCTCAAAGATGGGTGGCCGTTCGTTGCGTAGCAAAGTGACCGTTTTGGTGTTCTGGTCCAGTTTATAGATGCTGCCGCTGCGGTACTCGTTCCAGAACAGGAAGTGTTTGTAGTGGCACAGGCCAAAGGCGTGGTTCAGCTCCTGTCCATCATAAACCGTCTAAGAAGAAAGAATACGGTATTACATGATTGACAACTGATGAGTAAGACTGTTGTAGTGTTTTCAGCTGTTATCTCTTGTTTTCCATTCTTAAATGCAAAGACGTTCTTATATAAATATCTATTAGATTAGCAGTGTGAGAGCACCTTGCGTGCAGTGGTGTTGAGATAGACCATCTCGATTCGGTCGTAATAAGCATCCACCCAGTACAGGATGCCCTGAGGGATGTCCAGACTCAGGCCGTTGGGCCACAGAACTGTCTTAGATGTCAACAGAACATTCCGGTTGGTTCCATCCATCCAGGCCTTCTCAATCTTCCCTCGCTTGCTCTCTTTTGGGTCCTCCTCCCAGTCAGTCCAGTACATCCAGCTAAAAGAGGAAAAAATGTTTCAACATTTGGAAGATCCTTGTTTATAAATGGATTTTTTGCTTTAGCAATAGTGTCTTTTGTCATATTGCTGTTGCTGCAGTTTTTTTTATAAGCAATAAGTCTCTTGTGCTTGTGCATACTGAAATTGTAGATTTTGGGCAACAAAATGGTATGATATAATAAATGCTGTAAAACTTAACCTTATTTATACCTGATCAGGAACTCACCCGTGCCGAGGGTCCACCACAATAGCTCGAGGATGGGTCATCTTGCCCTCAATGAGAGTCTTCCTGGTCTGAGAAGCTTTCTCGAGCCGAGCAACACTGATGGTTTTCTTGGGACCATCATCTGTCCAGTAAAGATTATTGGCCATCCAATCCACAGCTATTCCTTCGACAGTGTGAATACCTGAAAAATAAGAATAAGTCAGAATAATTACAGAATAAGTCATAACAACACCAATAATGCTAGTAATAAGACAAACTGGAAATAAAAAACAGCACCTTCTTTAAGAATGATGTCTCTTTCCGTGCCGTCAATCTTCTGTCGGCCAATCAGATAGCTGGTGGCATCAGCGAAGTAGATGAAGTTACTCTGTGCATGGAAGTCCAGAGCTCGAGGGTTCATCAGGTTCTCGATGGGGATCATGTATTCATCCTGAACTTTAGGGTTGATGTCCATACCACGGATAACGCCTGGACGACCCTTGCCGTACACCAGGAATAACTCATGCTCAGGCTCTGGGGATTTAATATATACCGAAAATTTAATTGAAAAAAAAAGAAATTTAATTGAAATTTAAAAAAAAAAATGTTTAACTCAATTAATGTCTCTGCTCAAATACGATACAGAATTACTCAAATGAGTCAGTTTAGGGTTATACTGTAAGAATGTCAATCACAAAGAAAAGGAGGTGTTTAAAATATTTAAACACCTAGTTTGAAAGATGTGCTGGGCTGTAGAAAGTGGTTTTATATGGATTGACATATACAAATTTTCCAAAAAAATTCAAATTTATCAGAACAATTTATATAAATAAATTGAATAGTAATGTGAATAGTAAGTCTATTGCGATTGTATTAATGTGTTTCTTACAATCAATTCTAATTCTTCTTCTTCGCTTTTTAAGGGTCATGTGTTCAGAGGTCACTGAAATGTCACGAATCAATGCTACCAACGGTTCATTGAATATTCAAAGCAAACCACTGGAAATCAATGTTGGGGGTAAATGGAAAAAACCTTCATCTTTGTAAACTGATTCAGCTAAAGTGTGTGTCAAACCTCCAGTCTCACTGATATGCATCGACACCACTAAGAACTATAAGAATAGAAATGTGCAAGAGCTTAAAATTACTAATGCTCAATAAGGCCAATCATGACTTACAATAATCCAGTTTTATAATGTACAAAATATGTGGCCTAACTTTAAAATTTATATTCACAGTTCTGTATGCACTGAGCCATGCCTTTTCACAATAAAGCATGACATCTCATTCCTTACTGCTTAACTACAACCTTTGAAACCCATGATCCTCATATATTTAATTAAGCAACATCAGAATAACTTACATTTTAGACACAATATTGCCACATAGTGCCAAATAGTTCCACACAAAGTCACAACAGAATCACTGTGTCTTCCAGCGACTAATGAAAGATTTTTAAGCAAATTGGTTGAGTGAATGATTCAGTCACTAATTCATAAGGGCCATATTTCAATGCCACACTTCATGTGCAGTTGTAATCTTGTGGACTTACAATGGTCTCAATTGTCCTTTTAGGTTTCAGAAAAATGCTCACAAGCACCACGGTTTTGAGGCGAGCTCCGCAGCAGACTTAGGAGCAGATTTACTAACAGCCTGGACCAGCGCAAACCCTCTTTTGCTCTTAAAAAACTACTGTCAAGATTTCCCTGTTGAAACAGCTGGTTAGGTATGTTATGAAGGATGGCAGCTGGTTTGAGCTGGTTATAAACTGGTTATGAGCTGGTTTAAGCTGGTCATGTGCTAGTCCTAAGCAACTAGCTCCTGATCAGGATCAGCTCATAACCAGCTCAGGACCAGCTTAAACCAGCTCATGACCAACTAAGGTCCAGCTTAAACCAGCTCAAACCAGCTGCCATGCTTCACAACATACCTAACCAGCATATCCTGTTTTTTTCAACAGGGTTACTAGAGACAGACTGTGAAACATTAGCAATGAGAAGGTGTTTTTGTTGACTTTAGTGCTTTTTCTTTTATTGGGAGTTTCCTTTTCAGATGCAAAATTTATGGGAGGAGAGTATTTATATGAATAATGCAAGGTGTTTTAGTAAAGTTTGGGATAGTCAGTTTACTGGTATTTACGGCACTATGAAACACCCAAAAAAGCATGTCTTCACCCAGTTTGATCCTACTTTGGTAGTAGTTTACCTTATTATCATCGATTCTGCTTATTTGCGACTACACGTCAGGTTTACACTGCATGATTTTAGCCCTGCTTTTCACTCACTGACAGATTTTGTGGAAATCATTGTCAAATATGTGTGTGTAAATATACAGTATGTTATTATACAAATATATACAAATTCTTATTCTCAGTTACTAAAGATTAAACAAGAAAATATGAAGAATGATTGCACAACCACCAACTTGGTGGAGATATGCACTAAGTATGTAAATGGCCATTTAAAAAAAGAAGAAGAAAGAAGCCGTATGGCACACTTATTCTTAGCTTCTGTTTCCATGGTGTCTGGTCGATTCATCGCACTGTTGAGGATGTCTTGTGTGTTAACCATGAACATACTCTGAGTTGACCGAACTTACTCCCGGACACATTTTGGGAACCAGTAGGGTACAATGGGGCTAAAGGCCCACCTTAAGAAAAAATGTGCTATTACCTGCGCCTAAAATGCATAATTGCAGAAAAGATTTATACCTTGCAAGAAAAAAAAAAGAGTTAAATAAATATAGGCCTACTGTCATTAAAATATATTTTAAAATACAGAAACAATTGTTTTAATAAGTAAAGATTCTGAAAGTATTGAAGGAGATCCAATAATAATTGAAAATATAATTACAGTAGTAACAACAAATTATATTTTATTGTATGATATGATTAATATCATGTTTTTAAAATATTCTCATTAAATTCTCTTAAATCTACAACGTTTTAAAAAACATAAAATATTAGATCAAGTAAGCACAGAATCAACTTTGCATTGCTGCGCGCGATCGCGTCAAAGATCAGACAAATATACACGTGCATCTTGAAAAGCGAATGTTTTGCAAAGTGCTACGTCACGTTTTTGTGCCATCTAGTGGTTTAGATGAAAATAATATCAAAGTTTCATCTAAACCACCTTTTGCCCCGGGGCGCCTTTTGCCCCGTTGTACCCTATACCTCAAGTAATCAAGGTTTGGGTTAATCAACCAAGAGTTCAGGGTATATGTGACGGTAAGTTAACCTTGCTTTCTGAATACACCCCTGCAGTGTGAAATGTGGTTTGACTGGAAATAAAACATCTGTGAGGACCTACAGCCAATGAGAGAAAAACCCAGGGCAAGTGGATCACAGTTCATGACCAATCGGATTTAGGAATTTGTATAATTTTTATGTAACAACATTAAAATATCATGAAGAATACTATGGTTTCACCATGACACATGTCCAAAAAATATGGTAATATCCTAGTAAACCATAATACTTTTCATAGTAAATCCGGAGTTAAATAAAAATATACAATAATGCCATAGTCACCTTTCTACAGCAACAAAGTTTAATAATGAATAAACATTGAACTCTGCAGTTTAACTCTCATTTGAGTAAAATTCTAAAGTAGGAAAAACTAAGTCAAGCTATTTTGGTGAATCAATAGATAGAGTAGAATATACAATAATGTCACTCACTCTTGCACGATTTGCCATCGTTGCCCAGGCTAAAGCCAGACCGGCAGCGACACGTCCGGGTCTTGTGGCTGTTGCCCAATAGACAGATGTCTGAACAACCTCCAGCTTTTCCAAACTGATCTGGCTCACAGGCGTGACTTCGCACTGAAGAAGAAGAACAGGAGAGTTAGACTGAGCCGGAGCTGAGGTGGTGCTAGACTGCAGTGTAATGGTTGCATTTTAAACCGTTTATTATACTACTGTATGCTAGTTAAATTCAACAGCATTAGATGAGAAACAGATAAATACCAGGGGGTTGGCGTCTCTGGTGGTAAACATGTAGAGCTCCTCCCTTGTCAACACGGGTGACCACCTGATAATCTGAACTGTTGAATCGATTGACACGGATCACGCTGGTCTTAGGCTGCATGTTGGCATTGTCAGAGTTTGTGGCATATAGATAGTTCTCAAACACTGTGAGCCCATACAGATGCTCAATCTGAGAAAAAAAAATCATTATTCAATTAGTTCTATTATTTGGGAAGTTGTGTTTGCTTTGCTGGCTTAAGCAAGCAAGACACACACATAAACACACCAATTAGCCTTGGGCTGAGCAGCTAAATGATAGCCATAACTCAAGCATAAGACAGAAACAGCTTTAATAAAATGACTCGGTAGCACTAATGAAACATCACTGTCTCTTTCACCTACTAAAGCATTTTTCACAGTGCATATAGCTAGTCAATATAAGAGACTCTCTCAACACAATGAGGTATGATGGATGGATGGATAGACGGATGGACAGATGGGAGGACAAATGAATGGATGGACATTACTGAACAGATCTTAAGGTGGATGATGGACATTAGGAAGGATGGAAATTTGGACTGATGGATGAATGGATGCTGGGCAAATTTCTGGATGGATGGACAGATGGATTTTAAGGTGGATGATGAATGATGGACATTAGGATGGATGGATGGATGGATAAATGGACAAATGAATAGATGGACAGATGAATTAGATGAAGTAGATGGACAATTCAGATTACTGAACAGATAGACGTTTAAGTAGATAATGGGCAGATGGATGGATGGATGGTGAATGAATGAATGAATGAATGAATGAATGGAAATTTGGGCACATGGATGACTGAAGTGCAATAGGATGAATGTGTGGACAGATGTTTGGATGGCTAGCATTGCATTTTTCTTTATTGTACAGAATTCTATGCAACATCTATTGCTTTTAAATGTGCTTTATAAATAAACCTTAAATAGAAGGGTAGATTAAGAGGTGATTGGTGGATGAATAGAATAGATGGATCTTAGATCAATTCAATTTTCAATTCAATTCAAGTTTATTTGTACAGTGCTTTTCACGATACAAATCGTTGCAAAGCAGCTTTACAGAAAATGTAAGTTTTAAATCTTCTACATAAATGTTTGGGATAAATGCATGGGATCTTTATCTTTTGACTTAAAGAACTTTTGAGAAGAATAAAATCAAGTTCATGCTATCTACAAAATTATGTTTCACGATTTCACACATACATATAATTAACAAAGTAAAGGTTATGTGTATTTGGTGTGCTGTCCGAGGGGAGGGCTTTTTGACCCGAACCCGGGGTCCACCCAATCCCACACCCCCTCCCACAGGTTAGGATAGGAATAGTTGTAAGTGCGGAGAAGGGGTGGTGGAGGGATGCTGAAAAACTGTCAAGGAACAGAGGTAAGTCTTCTGCGTATATATACAGCTCTTACCTTGTGAAATGTGCTACTCTTGTGTTAATTAGGTTAATTATCTGAACGTGCTCCTCCCAAACTTTCTTAATAACAAATAATAATTCATTTGTAGAGCAGTAATAATGGGAAGTTGACCATTGTTAAATGTTATATTTAGCAACTCACTTTCTTTTAAATGATTCAGAACAATGGGTTCAAATTAGTTCTTGAGCAAAACACATTCTTGCACAATAACTTTTTTTTTCACTTTTTTGTCACCTTTTAGGACATGTCAGGATATTTAAAGACATCTTAAAATGATCTTGGTATTTGCTCCTTACCAACAGTCCTTGAATGATGGTGTGTCTGTTTTTGCCCTCGTAGTCCACTACCTCGATGTAGTCCAGATAAGCATCAGCCCAGTAAACAAATCTGCTGACCAAGTCCAGGGTGATGCCATGCGGGAAGACAATTTTACTGTCCACCAACTTTGTTCGATTCTGTCCATCCATGTCACAACGTTCCACCTTTGGGATCTGCCCGTAGTCGGTGAAGAAAACCTTTCTGTTGAAGGTAATGTTGAGGAAGGTTATACAAGAGTAAACCTGAAATATACCTCATTTGACCATTTAGCAAATACTACAAATATTCAGCTAGCTAGTTGTGTACATGGAGGAAGTGTGAGCTTGAACATGTTCATACCCCATAGTTGGGTCCAGAGCAATGCCTTTAGGGTTGTAGAGTTCTTGATCCAACAGTGTCACACATGTGGTGCCATCTTTATCACATACAAAAATTCGATCATCCACGTCATCAACAAAGTAGAAGTTTCCTGTGAGCCAGTCTATTGCCATCTGTTCTACATCTGTAAGGAACGGGGAATGGGTAGAAATGTAGGTAAAACATAGAAATGATGTGTTTTGTGTTCATGTGTAATATACCATTTTGCTTATTGCTGGTAAAATCTCTATTGAATACTATAAATTTAACATCCAGTCCAGTCCAAAAAAGTATCTCAGTTTAAACTGCGAGGACTAATTTGAAATTATTCTAAAATAAGACTGTAAACTATGTAGCATTTGCAGAACAAACAAAGAACATTTGCAACACTTGCATTCAATTTAAAACATTAAAATAAATTTGCCTTATGATTAGTCACAAGATACGCTAAAAACCAAGTGTTGTAGTCGAGACCAGCTCACTTGAGTCAAGATTGAGTCCACAGACAAAAATCAAAAACTATGCTCTTGTTCTTCGAGTCTCCAAGACCACATTTTCTTGGTCTTGTCATGGCATTGAGAGCATGTGAATTAGGTCTTAACTCAGACTCAAGCCTCAACAAAATGTTGCCCAATAAGATGAGATTTATTAAGAAAGTAAATCAAAAGCATGCTATATGTGAATTCATTTAAGTGCAGGTAAAAGCATATAAACACTGGTGTCTGACTGGTTCAGAGTAAGGCAAGTGTTCACGTACCAACCCAAGCAGTTTTTGGGTTCGATGACTCTGTGAATCTGTTTTAAAATAGTGCTAATAATAATACTGTAGTCTCGCATTCACATTTCTCTTTTTCACTTCTACAATGACGCTCTTTCTATTTGAAATAGCTGAGTCAGGGAACTCTCTGGAATCATGTGTGCATGTTACACAATTTCCAAAAGAGTTGTTTTAACAGCTGCGATCGCTGTGGCTAACCATAGATTTTTGCTCTTTTGCAGCTCCCCACCTCCTCAATACACCTCATTCTGACCTTAAAATGTCAAAAGTCTCAATGTATCTGAACCTCCCCTACTTTAACCCCACACATACCACATATTTTAATGGGATGTTGCTCATTTGAACATTGAGTGGCTGTTAAAATCGTGGCACAGGGAGACATAGAAACAGTGACTGTTGGGTAAAACGGTTCAGGAGATGCAGGAAAATCCAGACAGATGGAGCGATTGAAGGCTGAGGGGTGGAGACAGAGACAGTGTTGGCCTCTACAAAGGAAAGTTGGCCATTGTGCAAGGGCCAGACGTTTACCGGAATCAAGGGCTGTATCCCCAAAGGTGTTGTTTATTTAAGAGCCGAGTCCTGCTTAAACTTTTCCAGCTGCCCGCACTGAAAGCCAGTGATTAAAAACACAGATCAAAAACACCAAAAGAAGGAGAAAAGAGCAAGTGTACAAATGAAGGTTGAGGAAGACGAATGGGTCTTAGAGCAGCTGCTGTCTGAACAATGCAAGAATAGAGGAACGCCACAGAGACAAACCACAGAAACAGTGGGCTGAGGAGCCTGGCTTCGTTCTCATTGTAATTCCAAGTAAAATTGTAGGTCTCAGTGGAAATAGGGTAAGAAATTCCATTTGTGACACAAACTTCCCTCTACACTGAAGGAAAACAAATGCTCTTATGACTCTACCTCTCATTTCCTGAGACAGCTTCATATGAAAATACTTTGAGGCTAACAAACTAAGGTCTCTGTTTACATCTTGAAACTTTATTTTATTAATAGTGGAGTTTCTTTAAAGCTGCAATCTGCAGACAGCGTGCCATTTCAAGAATGAGTTCTGGAGTTCAGAACGAAAGCTATCTGACAATATGACAAGTGATCTGGCATCTGTCCTGACCAACCAGATTTACAGCTATGAAATAAGTCGTATTTCTGTCCACACTGAAGGCAAAAATGTTGTGACAATCATAGCCAATCAGAACATATTTGATGGTTAGAGTGGGATTTCAGACTTACCCAGCATGACACTCCAGAAATAGAAACCAAACAACTGACAAAATGTCCTGTCACTTGCCATCGTAATGGTCACAGCTAGTAGTAGAAGCAGGAGAAAGCCCTCTTTTAAGAATTGTTGTTACACCTGGTTAAGATCCAGCGTTAGGGCTGGTTAACACTGAACACATTTTTGTGTTCCAGTGCACTGCTATTTAATTATTTTTCTATGTAAACC